>NW_028145546.1:3680000-4015000 GCF_977016875.1 Pavona decussata
ACATGTACACTTCTGAACTGACAGGTCATCAAAGTTTCTATCGCATTCACTAGAACTAAAGAGGCCCCTTAATAACACCTTTCCATGGAAACAACTGATTTGATCCAGAGCCTCAGCGCAAAATTTAACATTTAATTCCTTTATAGGAGGCTTTCTAATCCATTCAGCAATACTTGCGTGGGTGGAGTCTGCCTTCACATCCAAAGTTTCAGAAACGCGTGTTCTCAGACTGCCTTGGTTGACTAGTTGTGTACCCACAAAGTTCGATAAAGACTGATCTACAGTTTTTTGGTTTTTTGAAATAGCCATGTTTTGACAAAAAGTTTCGTCACCGTTTTCAAGATGTAGTATTTCTTTGCGATCTAAACTTAATGGCTCATCGTAATCTGGGACGTAAGGTTTAATATCTAGCACAGGTGTACCATCCAAGAGATCAATACTAGATAATAACAATGTATTGCCAATGATGCCGTCAAGTTTTGCCAATGTTAGCCCAATAGGGTTGGGTCTGTGTGGACTGCGCGAAGCAAAGACTCCAACCTTAGCACCATCTAAACGAGGAGGTTTCACTTTTGCCTTAACGGCTTTGTTGCTGTTTTTGTGAAAGTGAAAAATGATCCTACAAAAGAAGAGATAAATGTAAGAATAATTTGAAAGGAAAATTTGAGGCTAAACTGGGTTTTTGAGAGGGTTGGGAGGGTTCAAATAAAAATATATTCTGTGGGGGGGGGGGGGGGGGAAGGGAGTGGGAAAGAGTGGATATTTTCTAGAACAGATTTTTGACATTTTCTTGAATTGTTACATCATTTGGCCTACGGACTTGTTAAAGCATACTTGAGTAATGCCATGTATTTGTTGTCTATGTAGTGTCATCAAAACTCATAATTCTGAAAACCATTTTGATTTCTTAAATGTATAAAGGCCAATAAGTCTTCCATGCCTTTGAAAGTAGATGACAACCCTCGTGAAATTCAGAAAAGGTTCAGAGGTTGCTTGCAGTCACACCATGAAACATAAAACATTTGTCTATAAACTTACCATATGTGAGAGAATTTTTCCAGCCCTTCTAAACAGTGCTCGGGATTAGTGAAACCTTCAATATTCACACAAAGAGTTGCCTTTGCCACTGGACAGACACTGGGCTGTCTGGGGATTCCATTCTTTTCTTTAAAACACGACTCAATAAAGCCAATTGGTTTCATTTCTAAATTGAATGTTTTGTGCTTCTGCGTATCCTGACATGGAAGGTCCTTGCCAGGGGTATGCTTCTTGAATATATCTTGCATGGTGTCCTCTTGATTCATCTGCACTGTTAAGTAAAGTTGATATACCAGCCATTAATATGGACTAAGAGCAAGAGAGGATATCACCCTCTCTTGCTAAGAGATAATTTCAATAAGCAAGCACAGTGAGTGAGAAGCAACATAATCAGGATTTATGGGAGAGACTTTGGAAAAATCTCGAATTGAACAGCTTACCGTGACACTTGAATGACAATCTTGACAGCCAGCTTTGGGACAGTTTATGTGGGTTTGATTTTCCTAAGATCTTAGTGAATGGGAATCGATTTAATAAGCAGGTTGGACACTTCTTGAAAAAGCGGTTAGAATGAGTCCAAATTTCATTTGCGTTGCAGCAATAACAAATTATTTTTTTAGAAAATGTCATTCCGCAACAATAGCTGAAAGTCTTCCTAATTTTGATAACACGAGTTTACTTTCCTGCATGGACAACAAATGAAGGTGTCGCAAATTTCGAAAGCCGGAACGCTGCTTAGCTTGTTGATTTAAGACCCAGATAGTGCTCAAATTGCCACGGTATTCTGTCAAAACCCAAGGAGAAATTTTATAAATGACAGCTTAGCTTATACGTCGAAGTCTAAGAATTTCTTAGACTTCGACGTATACAAACAAAAAAAACTAGTAAATGTACGCTTAAGCTTGCTTTGTAAACAGGGCTTTTCCTGGAGGCCGTTTTGGAGGTACAGAACAATAATAAATATTTGCATAAAAGTAAAATTTATTTCCCAAGGGAAAATCGTTTTACTGTTTTGTGCCTGCGAAAACCTTTTGTCGTTATATAATAAGCTTATTGTATTTATTGTACTGATTTCACCTTTTTCTAGCAACTCTTTAACTTCGTTAAACTTCTGAATTAACATCTTCTTCAAGGAGTTCACATCTCTCCGGAGATTATTGAGTTCCCTTCTTGCCACGGCAATTTTCCGTTCAAGAACTCGAACCGTCGTTTTGTCCGCCATCTTTGATTTTTTTTTCCTATCTTGGGTATCGCTGGCTCAGCTTGGCAATTCCAACATGGCCGCCAGTGTACTTGAACAACGTGCTGCAAGCAAACTGTTATTTTTGCGTTACTCGAAAGCGTTCACTCCCCGGCAGTTCTGTGCTGTTGCTACAAAAGACGAGAAAGAAGCACACCAGACTGGAATTCCGCTCATCATAGCACCACATGTTATTAAACGAGCGTTTATAGTGCATCCATCAAGTAAAGAAATTGACGCCTGTTCAAAGTACCAGTGGTTTACTAAAACGAAGTTATTCGAAGGCCTTCCTGCTCCTCTCTCAAACGTAAACAGCTACTTCTCTGATAAAGAATACGGAGCCGTAAGAGAACAATTTACTAGATCCGTGCTGCAGAATTATGGATTTCGCAAAGAAACCTTGAAAGTTCGAAGGAGTGAACGTAGAGGAGAGCAGCTTAGAATGGGGATTCTGCAGGATTTAATGAGGTGCTGTTGGTCATTTTCTGATCGTTTTCCGCATTTGGATGACTGCTTCCTAGATTTAGAACCAAAGATAAAGATACACTGGGTTAGGCATCACAATTTTTACCAGCTGGAGCAAAAACCAGCTTATATAATACGAACGAAGCAACAAGCACCATTATTTGAACCAGGTGAGTGTCTTGGTTGTAGCTCCTTATTGGCAACAATTGCCACCTGGCTAGTTTGGTTGTTAGAAGCACCAGACATCAGTCCAGGGCCAGATATCACAAGTTAAAATATCAACCAGACCACCAATCAGTACCTTCAGAAAACTTACTCAGTGTAATATCTTGGGACTTTCCCCCAGGGGGGGGGGGGGGTACTCCCAAAAAAATGGAGAGGGGTGTGTGGCCCGCTTCCCAAAAACCTTACCTTATTTATGACCAAAATCTGCGATTTTCCGTACCCTATTTATGACCTGACCAAAAATTTGATACCCTATTTATGACCTGATAGTGTCTGGTCAACTTCAATTCAAAAATCCCTGGAGCCCAGCACATGACTGGAGCACGTGACAAGCCGTTACGGAACATACACAGTTGCCATAAACATCATGATGAAGAAGTAGCTTCTTCAAAAACAACAACAACAACAACAAAAAAAATCAAAGGCTCCTGTGAGCCAACTCGTGAATGCAGATGACACATAGTAATTGCAATTTAGACGGCTACGGAAACTTCCTCAAAAGCTAAAAGAAATTATATCTTTGCCCGATTATGTAACGAAAAATGACCATTCTTGTACTATTAAAATGATTGTCAAATTATTCTGTACAGATTGAATAAGCCGATTATTCTGATGCGCCGATTAAAAAATATCACGTGTTTTTTTTATTCAAAGTTTATAGGAGCACGCCATGTGCAGCTACGTCATGCAAATTCGTGTGATAGTCCGCGGCTACTGGATTTCGCGATCGGGCTAGTGGATTCTAAGCATCACTTGCCCGATGGGCAAGTGAAGTTTTTTTGGGAATTAAAATTACAAAATTACTGTAGGGCAAGCCGATCTCACAAAGGGAAATATGTTCAACAAAGTATCGCATTACGATTCATGCCCGACATAAATGCGTGAAATTTTTCCTTTGGAGTTCAGTCCACGCAATCCTCAAGTAAAAATAATGAACTATGACAAGCTCTTGCTAAATAAGAATTATTTATCGACCGCGTCCTTTTGCTTTCCCATAAATTACCAGTTGTAAATTTCGAAAATGAAACATTTTTTCCCTTTGAAACCTCTATGAAAGCTGACAAGATCTTAAAAGTGTTCATTTCACCAGAAATTTGCATAATTTTGTTTACGACGTCAATGATGCGTGACATGGCACGTTCCGCTTTCGCGTGAAAACTGACAAATTAAATTATTTTTTAATTAAATTATTTTTAAATTAAATTATTTTTAATTCTTGAAAGAAACCGCACTTCGTAGAAAAAAACGAAAAAATCCTATAACTTTGCTCAGATTCAACGAAAAATCCCCATTCTTACACTAAAATGATTGTCAAATTATTCTCTACAGAATGAATGAGAGAATTCTGACGCGTCGTGAAACAAATTTTCACCTTTTTTTTTTTTTCACTAATTGAGTTTACGACCCCGGACTTTCTGAAAAACTGAAAAAACTTGAAACTTTGCTCAGATTGAACGAAAAATCGCCATTCTTGCACTAAATGATCGTCAAATTATTCTCTACATATTGAATAAGAATTTCCTGATGCGCCATGAACAACAAATGTTCGCGTGTTTTTTTCCACTAATTGAATTTAAAACTCATTCACTGCGCACGCCCGAAAGTTAACGACAAAACCGACTGATCGACTGATCGACCGACCAAGTCGAGAGTCAGCTATCGCTATAACTCGTTCATTGCGCATGCGCGCATTCACGAGTTAAAAACGAATTCAAAACTAGAGTGAAAAAATCGATACCCTATTTATTACCAAGATGGCGGCAAAATGGCTAAAACCGATACCCTATTTATGACCAAGGCGGCTGAAAAACCATACCCTTTGGCGCCGCACATACCTATATAGCTCATATAAGGGAGTACCCCACCCCCTCCCCCCGGGACTTTCCTAAGCTTGTTGCAGCCACCTCAGCTTATTTAAGGTTGACAGGAATTTTGAACGAGCCACAACCCAGTTTTAAAAGTTGTGGTTCACAGTCAGAGCTGCCATAACGGGCTGTAACATTTCACAGCTGGTACAGCTGAATACCCATAAAAGACGACACATGTTACAGGTGGTAATGATAGTTGTAGGGTCTCTCTCCTGTTTTACTCAGAAACCAAATAGATCATTCATGTGAGACGCTCAATGGAACATATGTCTAAAAATGTAATGACAGACCTACCAGTGTTGTGGTTTGCCTTGTTAAAAATGGACTGATGGCAAATACCACAGGTGTCTTTGTATTCTTACATCTGAATCAAATCCTCAGTTGAATTCACTTATTCATTGTGAATATTCCAGTGCCAGTGTAACACTAGTACTATTTGTAAGTATTAAACCACAAACCACTTCAGTGGTAGATCTTGAACCTGGAAAAAGGTACATGTAGGGGCCTGCAGACCTGGAGTAAAGATGTTTCAGATGTAAAGATGCGCAATTGAAAATTTATATTGATATTTGCGCAATATAAATTAATAAAATTATTATTATTAATTATTATTATTAATAATAAATAATAATTATTAGCAATGATTAAAAACAATTTGACTCTGTGGGTCGTATTTGCTTTGAGAATAAGATGAATGAAGGACCCAGTTCTTATATCACAACATCTCAATGTGCTGACAGTGAGTAAAAGGCAGTAACAAAATGGGTTCCATTATAACCTGTACCGTTTTTCTTCTGGCAGATATTGAACAAACATCTTCAGAGGAACTGCCAGGACGCTTTGATAACTACAGCCTTGGTGTCTACCGTCACCCCATCGTCCATCTACGGAACAACCCAGGCTTCCAGAACAGTGCCTTAAACAAGTACCCCTACAACCACATGCTGTTTCTAACAAACACTTTCAAGTTGACTTATGAACAACAGCAGGCTTTTGGAATTATGAGCATGTTTAGCTCTTTGGTTGCCTTGGCAATGGATCGTGGAGTCAAGATGGGGCAGCATCTGAATGAGCCCCTTGTTACAAAGTGTGCGATTACAGATGGCATCCAGTTTACCTTGATGTGTTATCAGTTGAACACACTTTCATTCCAGGAGGACACTGGAATCAAAAACTGTGCCTGGGCTTCTCCTAACATGAATCTGTTTACCAAGCAGGAAAAAACAGCCGCTCAACAGTGGTCTATTTTGTATGAAAGTCTGGAAAGAGGTGACAAGGTGTCTGGATTCAATGATGAGTGTTTCAAGACCATCTTGGCTCTCCTTTGCCATAATTAAAACTGACAATCGTTAATCCTTAATTAAGCCTCAGTAGTGACAGACATCTACTTCCTTCTTTCAATAATTACCACGACTTGACGAAACACCAGCTTATGAAAATAAATATTATATTTAAAAAAATGGGTTGATATTCAAACAACTTCTCTTTACTAATATCATAAGAAATTATAGGAAGAAGGAGGGATAATGTTCATGTCGATACTGGGGCTTAACGATACCCAGCACCATTAAAAAATGGTTACCCTGTTGATACAACCTCTTGTGGGTGGAAAAAATTTGAGCTTACATGTATATCTGTTGGGATAGTTGGACTGTTGTCTTTTTTATTAACAGAGTTCGCACGAATTTTGTTGGGACAGTAAATAGGTGACAGTAATGCACATGAAGGTTGTTCATATTAAGGTGAAATGACAAGGCAAGGTTCTGCTATGCTGTTTCATTTTGTCCTTGGTTCACTTCCCTTAGTGTTATGTTCATTATCTTATCTTGGTTTAGAATAAATGAAAAGGTAGTCCGGAACGGACGTGGTAACCACTCAATCGCCACAGATTTAATGCAACTACTAGTAGACAAAATCACAAACCCAATAATTAAGCTGGTTTTTGCAAGCTTTCTTGTCATCAAAAGGAACTTTGCTGCGAATCGCCATCAAAATCACATAAAAATTTGCCTAAGTGTCAATTTTCCATTAAATCTTTCCTTTATAGAGATTTTTGACGCCCTACAGCTAAACGATTTTTCCGGGCACATCGGTGAACATTTCAAATTCGTTGTACGAGCATCTCTTAGCCACCACCCGAATGCTGGCAAAAACATTTTTGGTGGTGTTCTTGGATACCTGGTAACGGTGTAGTGCATTTTTCATGTTGGCACCCATTCAAAAGTTAAGAGCGGTTTTCTGTAAGTTATGCGTCGGTTTGAAGAAACTTGAGGAGAGTGTAGAACAGAAACGAAACCTTTAAAAAAACGTATTAAAATTCGAGTATAAGTTCCCAAAGGTCTGTTTTCGGAGGGGATTCTTTTTCGAGGTAATTTTGCGTTCCAAAATAGATTGTGCTTGACAACTGCAAAGAAAACGTAAGTAAATGGTGTTTAAAAAAGCTTAAAACAGCCAATCGAACTAAGCCCTTTGGCTTTTACGGTAACTCGCCGATGGAAATACGGCTTGGTCGATCAAATATAGCCTGCGTGGCAGGCGCTAGAAAGGGGAAGGGAGAGGGGAAAATTGGGCGCGCGAGAAACGCGCGGCGCGAGGGAGAGGGGAAAAGGAAGCTCTCTCCCTCGCGCCGCGCGTTTCTCGTGCGCCCAATTTTCCCCTCTCCCTTCCCCTTTCTAGCGCCTGCCACGCAGGCTAATCAAATAGAGTGGTCGCTTACAAGAGATTACCAGTTAATACAGCGTCAATAATCATGGGACATCCATGTGCCTAAAATGGCTGACATTTTAATATGCTATCTTGTTTGCATTCAAATTAACCCTTGAACGGAGCTTTGAGAAGGTCTTTCTAACAAACCGAACCAAACACTCCAACGCCTGATAAATAAATAAAATTTAACATTTGAACTTTCCGTGCGGTTAATTTATTGCTATTCGGTAAAATTCTTTGAATTTTAATGCCCTTTCCAAGCGCTGTATTCCTCACAGAAGCCGCACCAAATTACACTTTTTAAAGTGTAATTAAAAGTGGACATTGAAATGGAGAAAAGTTGTCTCGGAAAAGAGGGTCACCCTCCCAGCCGAGTCAACTTCAGCGAGCGTTTACATGAGAAAAAATTTAACCCGTTTGCCCGACCCAACAGCGCTCGCTCATGCTCTGATTGTCTCCCCTTGACGGAGTTGACCCGGCTAGTGTTTATATGGAGAAAAGTTGGCCCGGCTAGGAGGGTAACCCTACCATCGAAAAAGGGTGACACGGCTAGGCGATCACCCTTCCAGCCGAGCCAACTTTTTGTTTCTCATGTAAACGGTTCGCCAAGTTTTGCAAGGAAATGCAGGAAAAGTTGGCTCGCCAAGGGTACATCGGGTAGGCGAGTGACCCTTCTACCCGGGTACACTTTTCTCCATATCAACGGGGCCTAAGTGGACATTTGAGTAGCTGTCGAACTAAATTCAACAGAACTGAACTGCAACACAAAATAAATAGCAAAACCGGCTGTATGGAAGTTAGCTGATATTACTCTAGTTCATAAAAAAGATCTTTTAGAACCAGCTGAAAACTATAGACCAATTTCGTTACTACCAATTGAGAGCAAGGTCATGGAACGCTGCGTTTGCAACAAGGTTTATGCCCATGTCTCGCCGTCAATTACATCATTACAACATGGTTTCATGCGCTCCCGCTCGTGCTCTTCACAACTTCTGTCCGTACTCCATTTAATTGGGGAATCACTTGACAAAAACAAACAGAAGGATATTTTGTACCTTTATTTTGCCAAGGCTTTTGACACTGTTGATCACACCATCCTTATTAAAAAGTTGAAATGGTATGGTGTATCTGGCCAGCTAGTAAATTGGTTTTCCGACTACCTAAAGGACAGATCACAAAGAGTTGTGATTGACGACATAGCTTCTGAGCGTTTACCAGTCACTTCCGGGGTACCCCAGGGCAGTCTCATCGGCACACTGCTCTTTGCGATATTCATCAATGACCTTCCTAATGTCATTGATGTGCAAACTAGCACCGCTCTGTATGCTGATGATACCACGTTGCACTGTACTACAGTAAAGGATTGTAATATTTTCCAGCAGGACCTGACAAATTTGAACACCTGGGCTGAGTTGCTCGAAGCATGGTTAGCGCTAACTGATTGGTTAAGAGGTATTAAAACCTATAGGTTGTTATGGTATTTAACCCGGGTTAGTGCTAACCATGCTTCGAGCAACTGGGCCCTGGAGTCTTGAATCAAACATGAAGTTTAACGCCTCCAAACGCAAAGTGTTAAGAGTTACGCGGAAGAAAACACCTGTGGCTCACGAATATTACCTTGGCAACGTTTATCTACAACGCGTTCAAGAAGAAAAAGATCTCGGTGTTACCATCTCATGTAATCTATCGTGGGATTCGCATGTTACGTGTATTGTACACAAGGCTAACAAAATGCTGGGTCTCTTAAAGAGAACCTGTCCTCTAATTACCGACTTTAAAGTCAAGCGGACACTCTATCTCTCCTTAGTGAAGTCACAGCTCTCCTATGCCACAGAGGTATGGTCTCCTGCAAATGTCAAATTGAGAACGATCCTAGAAAGGGTCCAGAGGCGTGCTACTCGCTGGATCCTTAGGGTTAGAATCGGCGAGATGTCATACAAATAACGACTGTTGACTCTTCGTTTATTACCACTAACCTATGACAGGGAAATCAGAGATATTGTCTTTCTCTATAATTGTATCTTTGGATCTACCGACTTAAACATTGATCTCTCTTGAAGAAATTTATCAGGCTAGTGAAGATAAACAGTCGATTTAAATGTTCTTAAATCATAGCCAGTCTTAACGTCTTATGCTGACAGTTTCGATGACTGTCAGCCATCTTTAGTAGGCTTCTGAAGGTGTTAATTATTGCGATAAATGCGCAAGTCACTCTGTAGACGCCCCCCCCTGGTTTGGGGTTGGAGATCACTTGTGTCCATAAGGGAGAATGTTGATAGGCTCCCTCGTCCCTGTTCATATGCTTTCCTTGATCTATCGCTTAAACTTGTCGCTTTCCTGCTCAACTATTTCACTTGCTTCCCAATTCATAATATGACTGTTCTGACAGACGTGGTCTGTTATGGCTGATTTATGGTGTTCATTGGTAGAAGCTCTGCGGGTGGTTCTTGTGAAATTTCTGTCAGAGATCTTTTCTGCTTCCTTTCTGTGTTCTGTGATCCTGGTTCCCAGCTCAGAACCCTACTCTGGTGTTAAAACCTGCTCACTGCAGAACCACTACTTTTCAGGCCTCGTTTTTCAACAGGCTTCAGTTGTTCAAAGCCCGGATAACTTTATCCTGTGGATAAGTCACTATCCGACAGTTTCAATCTGTGCAAACATTTCAGTATTTCTTCTTGTACAAGCGAATATGCACACTCCAATCATAGTTAAGTTTGGGAGTGTACTAAAACTTTTTCCAACATTTAACGTGAAGTATAGTCTAGACAATGAATAGCGCCTTATCCAGCGGATAAAGTTATCCGGCCTTTGAACAACTGGGGCCAGAACTGTAAAACCCTGGAATACTATCTGCAATCTTGCCTCTCCTGACAAATTCTCCAGTCTATTAGTCAGTTTTTAAGAATTTTCTACGTGCTACCTATTTTATCTTATTAGATACCACCTTTGACATAGACATGCCTTGCACCTGGTTTCTCTCCCGTGACTGCCCATGCCACTGTTCGTGATCTTCGTGTTTTTTATTAGTGTTCTCATTTGTAATTTTAAGTTGATTTTTCTTAGGTTGGGGTTGCGCCTCGCATGGGTATCATAGACCGTTCGCACTAACCCTTTTGGTCTTTCTTTCCAAATTTCTTTCTTTCATATTTATAGGTTGTTGTTAATTAATTAATTAATTAATTAATTAATTGACCAATAAAGCTGAAAGAACTACTTTAACCTCCAGTTATGAATTTGATCGCTGACTTTGCGAGTATCATATCAGTATCCATGGCGATGATTTATTGTTTATCATTTGCTTTGCGCGTTTCCGCATGGCGAACGAACAAAGTAATCTCTCTTCAAATACGAAGAGAAAAGGCAAGGGAGCAAGTGAAACTGTATTAGACCAAGAAAAGTGAGAAGATTCGTCTCGAGCGTTCCTCTCGAGCCATTTCTACCTCGTTCCCAGAGTTCTCGGGAAGAGAGAGGACGGAGCCTTGGTAACGAGGTTGGCGCCATTTTTTGGCGCGGGAAATTGGCGCGGCTCGGCGCGGGTTTGTTTTCTGAGAATTCTGGGTAGATTTATCACCGAGTGTTCATCAACCGGCCATGTTGCATTTGTGCAAGCTATTCTAGCAGCTTTAATTTTTTTAATCTTTACTTCTTATCCTTTACCATTGTTTATTCTTTTCGCCAAACTGATATTGCTTTTAAAAAGCACTGGTGAACCACCGAATTGCCAAGCCACAAGCCGTGAAGAGTGAACGACGCCGAAGCCAGCAACGTAGTTAAAACTAACACGTGTCGAGCGCGACAAGTTTGAAAATGAAATTTTACTGCCAGCAGCTTCCTTCAACTTCAGGTAATTTATGAAATATGGTTTGTCCCTTCGCTAAGATTGGCTATGGAAATGTTTCAGAACAGAACTTTCTGTAAAGAAATAGGTCTACTTGGACCTAGGTATTGCAGTTAAGTTGGAGTCGTGTATACCTTCAGAGGTGTCTCGCGTCCAAGCGATGTAGCGCGTCCAGTTTAAACTGTAGATACCTAAACCCACATATCAAATTAAAGCTTGTAGAGCTGGCTATCAAACTATAGAGTGTGTGCACGGCGGCCATGTTGGAGGACTAAAACAATAGAAGATGTTTGCATAAAAATAGCAATATTTCCCAAAGGAAAATCATTGTATTGTTTTGGTCCTCCAACATGGTCGTCGTGCACACACTCTATACCAAGAATTTTAAAATAAAATGAATTGCCGAGTGTTTAGCGCTGTTTTCTCTAATCAATTTTTTTACTTGGAGGAGACACTTTAAAAAGCTTAAGGCCCAGTTCAGACGCCAAACTTTTCATGAGCCAAACTTAATTCAAATTAAGGACGGCCCAAATCACGAAAATCCCGCCTTTTGATTCAGACACCGAACTTAATTAGCCGAACTTAATTTACTTGAAGCAAAACCAATCGAAATGTTAACGTTTTTTTTTTAATTTTATCTTTTTTATTTGAAATACGTTATAATAATTTATGCATTAGGTTCGGCTCATGAAAAGTTCGACGTCTGAATCAAAGCCGTTCCAAAGCCAAAATTCCCGGCTGAGCCATTGTGCAGTTCCAGAAAATATCCATACTGCCTCCACGGAAGGTTATTGGAAATTCCAAGGGGGAGGGTGGTCTTAGAGGCCAAACTTTTAGAAGAAAACTATGAAGCTAAATTGGAATTTCCTGGGGGGTGAGGGGGTGCAAAACAGAAAACCTTCCATGGGGGAGTATGGATATTTTCTGGAACTACACATTCCAAATTGAAACAGCCGTTCTCAACTGATTCAGAGGCGGAACTTTTCACATACTTTATTGGAGGTATTAGGTTCGGCTCATGAAATGTTTGGCGTCTGAACCGGGCCTAAGTTCAAAGGGAATTTGTTCGTTTGCCTTCAAATTTGGACAGTAGCTAGTTTAACATATAAACAACAACAAAATTGAGAATGATGATTATTCTAGAAAGTGACGCAGGCATGCTCAGAACCTAGTTTAATGGCCTTAGCTCCCACGAGTCTCCTGTAGCTCAGTGGTAGAGCATCCGAACTAGTAATCGGAAGGTCTTAGGTTCGACTCCTGATAGGAGCACTCAGATTTCTTTTTTTCTGAGCATGCCTGCGTCACTTTCTAGAATAATCATCATTCTCATTCATTCACCAGGCTGGAAATATACCATCACATTTCTTTCATATACCACACGTTCGACATTCAAATCCCAGCAGTATGCGGGATGTTTTTCCCATGAACCTAGTTTAATGGCCTTAGCTCCCACGAGTCTCCTGTAGCTCAGTGGTAGAGCATCCGAACTAGTAATCGGAAGGTCTTAGGTTGGACTCCTGATAGGAACACTCGGATTTCTTTTTTCCGAGCATGCCTGCGTCACTTTCTAGAATAATCATCATTCTCATTCATTCACCAGGCTGGAAATATACCATCACATTTCTTTCAACAACAAAATTTTTGCGAAATTTTACTTTCCACATATTTTTTCTTCAAGAGCGATTTTTGTACAATCACTCCACATTTTTTTGATCCTATTTCGAAAATGCTAACTTTTCACTGCGATTGAATATGGCAAAACGCAGACAAGATTTTTAGCGCTTTGGGTCCGGAAACTGAGGAGCAAATTAAATTAGCAAAAAATAAAATTCACTTTGACTTGTAGCTTTTAAAAGGTGATTCGGACATTCGCATTTAGAGAAAGGACTATTACCATGCTGAAAACAGGAAGATTTAGGTCACGTGCTAGGCAACCAAAGTCATTCACATGTTTCAAGTTTCATTCAACAAAAACACGACACAAGGAAAAAAAATACTGAGGTTCTTGGAAGAAAAACTGGACGCTTTATTTGTTGATTGGCAACCACGCAAAACCACCAAAAGAACACACACATCCACCTTTGCGTTGCTTCACATATCAGAAGGAATCAGAGAGCATTTGTAATTTAATTGTTTAATTGTTTATACACAATGCATTCCGGCAATGCAGCATGGCATCCACAAATACTTGTAGCGTAGTTTGATGCGAGTATCGCTTTACAGTTGCCACTATTCACTTCTGCATTCACGAGTTGGCTCAGAGGTGCCTTTGATTTTTAATTTTTTTCTAAAAACAAAACATTTTTCTTCACTTTTGCAGTTGAATGCTCTACGCCTGATTCATCTGTTATAGAACTGACGCAAATTATTGCAGATTCAAGATCAAGAACACAAGGTGAATATTTTCAATAATTTTTTTTTGCAATGTCCTCAGTCTAATTAAGAGACTTTTTTCTTAATTTTATCTAAAAAACAAAGTCCAGTGAGTTGCCACAATCTCCAGTGGAACAAGCTCTGAGGAATATTTTCAAAGCTTCTGTATACTATTAATGCTATACAAAATAATTATTTTAACCATTCTGAGGTGTTATCCACGTGAAATTCACAAAGCTCTAGTGTTAGGTTGCAAGTTGAAGTTCTTGCAGTCATTAAAAATCTTCAACCACTCACACTTGGATCAATTCACAACATGCCTCATGTACATGTTATCAGCTTCTCCGTGGGTCAATCTCCCAGTTTAACTTGCAAGGGAGATTGTAAGGCAGTAGGGCCTTTGCAATCAGTTGTCAACTCTTCCCAGTGGACAGAAGCATTGTCTAGTCGACAAGTCTAGTCGTCAGTTGCAAAGGCCCTACTGCCTTACAAACACGGACTGATATTTTCTAAGTGTCCCTAATGAGATGCACTTTTCCACTCAACAATTTACTTTGTCAACTCGACCCCATGGAGAAGGTGATGACATGTCCATAACTCTGCTTATTTACAAATATTAGGTAGGGTATAAATGACTGATGGGGGTGGGGAGGGGGTGGTGGGTCAACCCCATGGAGAAGCTGATGACATGTGCATAACTCTGCTTGTGTATAAATATTAGGTAGAGTATAAATGACTGATGGGGGTGGGGAGGGGGTGGTGGGTCAACCCCATGGAGAAGCTGATGACATGTGCATAACTCTGCTTGTGTATAAATATTAGGTAGAGTATAAATGACTGATGGGGGTGGGGAGGGGGTGGTGGGTCAACCCCATGGAGAAGCTGATGACATGTGCATAACCCTGCTTGTATACAAATATTAGGTAGGGTATAAATGACTGATGGGGGTGGGGAGGGGGTGGTGGGTCAACCCCATGGAGAAGCTGATGACATGTGCATAACCCTGCTTGTATACAAATATTAGGTAGGGTATAAATGACTGATGCAAGTCCATTGTCAAGTTCATTTTAACCAAAAGATTGCATATCAATAAAAGTCATGGTAAAACAGCACATATATTCCATCTTTAAAACAAATATCTAACAAAGTCTCTTTCCTAAAGGAAAGAGCTACTACTGCTTATGCAGTGAAGGATAAAGAGGTGAAGGCCAGCGCCCGTGCAGACAAGCGGAGAAGGCTTAACAACTTAGCAGAAGAAGCTGAAATAGCAGCCAGAAACAACTGCAGCGGTGACCTGTACCAGCTTACTAGAAAGATAGCTGGACAAGGAAGGAACATGACTACCATCAAAGATAGGGAGGGTAAGCGACTTGTAAATGAAGATGAAGTCTTAGAGCGGTGGAGGGAGCACTTTGAGGGAGTTCTGAATGTACCACGGCCCGATATACCACTGCCAGAAATGGGCCAAGCACCTGAAGTCATCACAAGCATAGACACTGGAGACATATCAGTTGCTGAGATCAGGAGAGCTATCCATCGTTTGAAGAATGGCAAGAGTCCGGGAATGGATGCCATCAGTGCTGAGATGCTCAAGTGCTCTGAGAATGATGCTGTGAAACAACTCCACTTACTTTTCAACTCCATCTGGAAAGAACAACGTGTACCAGAAGACTGGAAGAAGTCACTCATAGTGAAAGTGCCGAAGAAAGGGGATCTCACTCAGTGTGATAACTATCGCGGCATATCCTTACTCTCCGTACCAAGTAAAATCTTGTGCAGGATCCTCATTGACAGGGTAAAGAGTGGTGTGGACGAAATGATTAGACAGGAACAGGCAGGATTTCGATCTGGAAGGGGAACCTCTGAGCAGATCTTTGCTTTGCGGAACATCCTAGAGCAGTGCCAGGAATGGCAAGCACCCCTGTACATTAACTTTGTTGACTTTTCAAAGGCATTTGATTGCATCATCAGAGAGCGACTTTGGGACATTATGGGACAGTATGGCATACCTGACATCTTTATCAGGACTTTCAAGGCACTTTACCATCAGAGCTCAAGCTGTGTTATAGAAGGCGGAAGGTACTCCAGCTGGTTTGAAGTGAAGAGTGGCGTGCGACAAGGGTGTGTGATGTCTGGCTTCATCTTTGTCCTGATCATGGACTGGGTCATGCGGCACACAAACGATAGAAGACGCGGCTTGAGATGGAAGTTTACATCGGTTCTAGAAGACCTGGACTATGCTGATGATGTTGCTCTTCTCTCAAGCAGATTTGGTGATCTACAGGATAAGACTGACAGGCTAGTAGACATTGCTGGTATTGTGGGACTCAAGATCAACCCACACAAAACAAAGACGCTTAGAATGAACCACAAATGCACAGACAACATCAAGGTAGAAGGAGAGGGTGTAGACGACGTGAAATCCTTTGTATACCTAGGATCGGTGCTAGACAAACATGGTGGCACACAGGCAGACATCAAGAGGCGACTAGCAGTAGCCAGAAATGCATTTACCAGACTACAGAGCATCTGGAGGTCACAGAGATTCAGCAACAAGACCAAGCTGCGTATCCTGAACTCCAATGTGCTGTCTGTGTTACTGTATGGGGCCGCTATGTGGAGAATAACGACAGTTGATCTCAACAAACTTGATGTATTCCACCGCACATGCCTAAGAAGAGTATTAAGGAGATTTTGGCCCTACCATCTGAGCAACGAAGAGCTATATGAAGCATCAGGGAGCATGCCAGTGTCCACCCTCATACAAGTGAGAAGGTGGCGTTGGATAGGCCACATCTTGAGGAAAAGTCCTAACGACATCTCAAGGACTGCACTAACGTGGGCACCCGAAGGTAAGAGGAAGCGAGGCCGGCCAAGGGAAACGTGGAGACGAACTGTGGAGAAAGAAAGGAATCAGCTGGGTTGGCAGTCATGGGAGGCTGCTGTCGCCTCGGCGGCAGACCGGGATGGGTGGCGCAATCTTCTCGCCGGCCTTAAGAGTCCACGTGGGCCCAAAGAGGATAAGTAAGTAAGTAAGTATAAATGACTGATGGGGGTGGGGAGGGGGTCGCAGGTCAACCCCATGGAGAAGCTGATGATATGTGCATAACCCTGCTTGTATACAAATATTAGGTAGAGTATAAATGGCTGATGGGGGTGGGGAGGGGGTGGTGGGTCAACCCCATGGAGAAGCTGATGACATGTGCATAACCCTGCTTGTATACAAATATTAGGTAGGGTATAAATGACTGATGCAAGTCCATTGTCAAGTTCATTTTAACCAAAAGATTGCATATCAATAAAAGTCATGGTAAAACAGCACATATATTCCATCTTTAAAACAAATATCTAACAAAGTCATTTTCTTTTTGCTCAGTGAAAAGAAGAGTAAAGATGGATAACAAAGATTGGTGACTGGAAGAAAACTTCAACAATGGACTGCAGAGATGATGGAATGAAGGGCAGGGTAGGCAAGAAGGTGATCGCCACAACAAGCTCTTGGTTTGGTTTGATTTGATATTTAGCTGATAGAAAGTAGACGTCTCATTATGATAAATTTCAGATCTAAAATTTTTAAATAATTATTGATCTATTCTGTTTCCAGAGCTAAAGGGCTCATTTAAACAAGACACTTTCGTCATTTTAACAATCTACTAGCCAGGCTTAAAATGTTTTTCACAAAACAATTTCATTCAATTCACCCTTTATGGTGACTTCAGTCAATACTTTGTGACCCAGCCCGGGAGGTCTTTGAATGTGGGGTACAGCTGGCCCGGGGTTTTCCTCCTAGGAGCAAGTGGACGTACAGGGAGGTTTTTCACCCAGCTGTTGTTCCACAACCCCCATTCAATTTAACCTTTGCTTTCAATTGGAACATATTTCAGTTAGTTTATGGATTGATATTTTTTCAAGCTATAACTATTTAACCAGCAACAAAGTTTTTTGTTCTTCGTACAGTTGGTAATTAAGCCAACATCCTATCCAATTTTTGTAATTACTCAATATTTCTAGAATATATAATATCTCAATTGAGTCATTTCCTCTTAGGAGTATTGGCCCAATGAAAACAATTTTGCTTTTTCATTTTGGTTTTTTTTTTTTGTTTTTTTCTGTCTGTAAATTACCCCTAGCTGACATAACAAGAATCATCATCTTTCTTCTGTAGCTGGTTAAATACCATAATACTGAGCAAACCCAAGCTTGCCAACCACCCAAGGATGATACAGGACATTGCCACATTTTAGTCCGTAAATTCAAATTTGAATTAACCAGTCTTTCTGGATGAGCACTAAATTTGGCTGAGGAAAAATACAGTTTCCAATCTTTGCATGTGCATTTGTTTCTAAATTTTTTATAAGTATGTAAAATTATTGCGATTATCCAGGTGAGTGTAGTCCTGAGAAGGACTGTTTGAGGTGACATTGACTGAAGCACCAAACACTTTTTACAGTCCTCACAGCTATTAACATCACGGCTTACTGACAAACAACCAATAACATCTTGACTTCATGGACCAATCAGGTCAACAACCAGAGACATTTATACCATCTACTGATATTCCACAATCTACTTGACTCTGAAGATGACTTCCACTCAGGTTGTCGAAACATCAATCAATGTCACCTGATATAGTCCTTCTCAGGACTACACTCACCTGGATGATCATCATTAATTTATGTATTTATGACATGACTCCTGGGTTCAAACCATTTACAGGTAAAATTTTATATAAATTTCATAACACATGAAACGTAACAAAAACCAATTTTCATTTTTTTCTCATTCGTTTTTGTTGGGTTTGGTTGGCAAGTTTTCCTTCCCTTCTCTTGTGAGTGTGCTGCCTTCAAGTGTACAAACAAGTGTTCATTTCAACATTTTCTGTAAGTTTTCTTTGAAAAAAAGAATACTGGTATACAGCTTTCCTTTTCCGAACATGCCTCTGCTTTTTTAGTTATCTTTCTGCTACATTGTATACCCTAAAGCACAAAGTTTCAGAATTTATAAATTTACCCTAGCTGGAAAATAGATTTTGCTTCCAAGTATTCACATCATGCAGTTTGGGGATCATATGAAACTAAATAAAATCACAATTAACATTGTTCTTCAAAACAAAAAAATCAGAAGGTAAATACATGTAGGGAAAGTTATCTTCACTTGAGCTTTGTTTGATAGGGTGAAAATTTGCATTTTTAGTTTCACAAAAAAAATGAATTCATTTTTTTAGTGTTTTCATTGACAACAATGAAAGTTGATAGGCAATTTTTTAACATTAAAATGAGACACTTGTTTGTACCCAGTTGGGGGAATAAGCTCATTATTCACACTGAATTTGTGCTGAAATTCCAACATTCATTTTATTGATTTAAAGTAAATGAAAAAATTTTTTTTTTAATATGCTCAGATATTTTCTGAAATCTTATTCCTCCAACTTCTGCACTAAGGTTGTATTCAAAACAGTGATGGAACTGCTGAAGGGGATTTAAGAAAAACAATATTTCTTTATAATTTTTTTTGGCCAAATTGACAGACCCTTAAAATTCACTGAAAGACAAAGGTTGAATTCATTCAAGTGCAAATTGTTCTGTTCAAAATCCATTTGATGGCCAACAATTGCAGTAATTTTTGGTGACCACAACCAGTGGAAAATAGAGAGGTCAAGGTACTTTGAAACTCACCAGTCACAAGCCTTGGATATGGCCTTTTGAACCAATGGAACAAAACTTCTAGAAAACAACAACATCACTGAAAACATAAGATGAAAATTAAATTTGAGTCTCTGAATCAACTTGGAAAAATTCAAGTCATTCAATTTTAATAATGCAAGAGAACTATGCAGGAGCTGAATTCGTAGGGTACTGGCTTTGAAGTTCAGAAAGAGAAAGGAAATCCACCCCTTTCTGTTTTCACACATTCTCCATAAAACACTGAAATTGATCATTTCACCTTTGTCGTTTTTTGGTGGGCGACATAAAAATGTACAAAAGTGTACGACGCACATGCAGAGCCAGTGTTTTGCTAACTAAAACTATTGTTTTCTGATGTTCTCATTGCACTTGTCATCATAGCTTCTTAGGATCCCTAGTAATGGCTGCATGAGTACAAAAAGTGTTTCTTGCAATTATTTTGATATTCAGAGTTTGCCTGTTAATGACAGGGAAAGTGACATCCATTTATCATTCAAAATTAACCTAAAGAGCAGTGTCCATCACTGTTTTACGTTAACTTTACATTTTATTATGACCTACTATTTTCGACCATGATCATGTTGAACAAAAATGTACAATGCATTAAGCATTAATAAACAATGCAGCATTTAGAGGTGGTTAGAATAATACATTCCACACTGATGATAAAACCGATGATAAAATTATTAGCTTTCATTTTACTGATCTCATCACCATTTCATCCAATTTGTATACTCTTAGCATTACATGACCCAAGGGTTTGTGTTAAACAGAATATTTTCGTTTACAGTACAACACAGCAAACTTAATGTTCAACATGATCATGATTTACTGTGGTAAGTTAGTTGGTCTAAGTAGTGTTTTTCTCATTTCAAAACAAAGGAAGCAGCTTATATGTATATTAAGCAATCATTTTTAAGCAAAAATGGAGCACTAGGTAATTTAATTTTCCTGGACTTTGTTCATCACATTATTTTATAATTTTTTTAGTTTTCATTACGTAATGACCCTCTCCCCGTGAGGGGCTTTTAGGGATAAATTATGAAACAAATTAATCCGAAACAATTTTTCCTAACTAGACACAATAATTATTCTGCTTCCTTTGTTCTGTAGAACTCAAGCTCATTGACACTGAAATTATTTTAAGCTTGCAAAGGTGATATTTCTGGGAAGAAATGGTTTATTTTGGGTTTTTCATTGGACAGATTATATCTTTCAGCCACTTTACACAAATTATACACAATACTGAAGATGAAATTTACAGTGTTGGCCTTGGTCAAACAATGACACCTCAGCTAATCCAAGAAATCAACTTCAACTGTTTCATATTATTATTTCTGGCTTTTTGCTGGAAAACCGGTACTAAGGATTTGGAAAAATAAAACTGGTGGCTGACGGATCTTTTCTGATTTTTTATTGTCAATGAGCTTGACTTGTATCTATAATCTTTATTGTCTTTGCTAAGCTTTATTAGCAGGTAACACAAAGTGGCAGCACACTCACAATCTAGCCAACCATCTCCCTGCCACTGGGTTGCAGAAACTCTGGCTCTGAGAAGGTCTGTGTTTCTGGCGTCCTCTGCAATATTCCAACTGAGAATCCTGGAGGGTTTATTCTGATCGACTGATTTCTGAGGGATGATGTGGACACTGTGAGATTTGTTGTTGATTCACAAGAGGACGTGACAACATGGAGGCAGGTGAGGGTTTGTTTCCTTTGTCTTCGGGGTTTAATTCAGCTTTGCTTGGATACCACATTGCTAAATTATTGTGGGGGGGGGGGGGGGTTATTTTGGTCAAGATGCTTGTTTCACTTCCACTGCCATGGATGAAAAACATAGGTGTTTAAGGGACGGGGCTATGGTCAGGCTACTCTGATGGATGGTGATAGGGGGGACATTAAGAGGCTGGGGATCCTGCACGCCCCTCTCTGTTGACTAACATGTAGCAATTCGGATTGAGCTTGAAGCCTTGTAGAGGGGATTCTTTGCTGTTTAGCCTTGTAGTCTGTAAGCGGGGTGGGGAATTCCCCATCTTCAGCATGCTTACAGCCTACTTGCTGTGTTGCTGCCTAGTCAAGTTTTTTCTGCGCATTGAGCATTTTCTGCAGTCGCAAAATCCTTGCACTCCAAATTCTTAACTTCAAGTGAAAACATTTTCCAATGTTTTTCATTAACAAACCATAAACAAAGGGTACTGCCCTTTTCAATTTTCTACAATCACCAAATTTTATGCCAAAAATTTATTGATCATTTCCTTCCGATGAAAAATTATGAACTAAAATTTACCGACCAAATTTTCTTTAATAATAAATAACACAATGTAGTCACTTAATTGGTAGAAGATTGTGATCTACAACTTAAGTAGCAACATCATGAGACAAACAATTGTTTGTTTATTATTGTAATTCACTGATTAGCAAAACACGTCACATAGTAAAAAATTAGACAGCGCTTATCAGACAATAACCATTGCCTGATTTTTTTCAACAAGAAAAACCAAAGAAAACATCACAATTTTAGGTTTAAGATGTTTCAATCCAAACCAACAAACTAGTCAGCTTACATTATTTTATTTTCCTGCAGTCATCCCATGGCTAGCACTGGCTGTTTTTTCTTTTAAAGTGACGTGTTTAAGGAATTAATCAGAGGGTTATAGAATAAATAAACCCCTTTCTGGTTTACTGTTATATCGGATGATAATGCCCTCAGTTTAAGGATTGTCCTCAAAATTTCACAGTTGCCCTTGAAGTTTTGTTTCTGGGCAAACGGTTTACTTTTTTAGACAATCTTTCAGCCCTGGGCATTATCCTTTTCTTTCTTTCTTTCTTTCTTTCTTTTTTTTTTTTGTTTATTTATTTATTTATTTTTTAAATTCTCTAATATACCAGCTGCCTGATGGGGTTTATTTAGTAAAATTATTATATTCTACAAAAATGATCAATTATTATCCTTTTCACAAATTTTCTATCCAAAACATTTTTCAGTTTTGTTGAAAATTAACCTTTTGTCTCCAACAATAATTCTTGTAGAAACACGGATACTGTATTCATAAAACAATATTTCTTGACGAATTTTGTTCAGATTCCAGGACCCCAGGCACACAATACGTGAATCCTACACCTTTCAAGTGTTCGTGTTCAGGTATACAAACAAACAAAACAAATGCTTATAGATGTTTTGTCTTTTGATGTCACAGTTCAAATCTCTTTCTCAGATCATTAAATTCATGAAACAAAAGGGAAATCATTACCGTGAAGGCGGTTTAGCAAATGTGATCCAAATTATCATAAAATTTGGTAAACTTTCCCTTTGAATTTCTCCAAGAATTATTAATGGTTTGAGAATCTATATCGAACATCCGAAAGACTTTCATCCAATTTCCAAACACCTTGAAGTTGGTCTAAAAAAACTCTGCTTCGACTTGTTTTTTCAAGCCACTTCTCGGGTTTGGAAATCGGATGAAATTATTCCTTTGTTTGATATACGATTCCAGAAAATTGATTTACAATAAGCCAAACTTTTCATTTCTTTAAAATAAATTGGCTAAGAAAATCGTAACAAGAAATTTCTTTTCACGACCTGCATTAAATTATGCATGCTTACAAATTTTGTTTACAAAAAATGCATTCAAAAACATTTGACAGCTTTTAACACATTTTTTGACTGCGAATGCCCTAAACCATTTCATAACCATGAATTCTAGGCTAAAAAAAAAACAAAAAAGACTTGAAAATCTTCAGTACCGTGCGACCAATTCTTCGATTGTTTTTCATCACCGGAAATTAGCATATAATATTGCACGTGCTTTTACGTGTTCCGAGGCTGTGTGCATAATTTCATTTCGTCGTGTCGCAGTTCACTCGTAAAACCATCAATAATTTATCGTTACGTGCCTTTTGTTTCACGCTCAATGTTGAAAACACATGCACATAAACCGAATTTTACCACTGGCTAGCGAACATCAAAAGTTTAACCAGAACAAAATTTAGGTCGGCTTTCTTTACAATTTAACGCTTGGATTTTGCGACTAAATGGCAGGATTAGGGGCGGCAAATTTCGCTTTTGGCAGCCTCATAGAATGAACTACCCTCCACAAGACTTTATGTGCTCTTTGATTTGCTGTATGACAAGGTGCGGCCGGGGAAATGGTAGACGGCACGCTGAACCGGCCTCGTCCTCCTCCTCCTGTGATGAAATGCCTTGCCCTTGAACAGCGACGCTTATGTTTTTCATCCAAGACAGTGGAATTTAAAACCAAACATTGAATTTGGGGAAAATTTAATCTTACCGAATGGCCAAATTATGAAACAAGCATATTCCAACCACTTTCAAACTGATTGGCACTTAAACAAAAATTTAGGATTTGTGGTATCCAGGCAAAGTTGGATTGGACTCTAGAGGGCAAGGAAACAAACCTTCACCAGCCTCCATGTTGTCATGTCCACTTGTGGATCAACAGGGAATCTCTCAATGTTCACATCACCCCTTAGAAATTATGAGATCGGATAAAACTTGACAGGATTTCAAAGTTGGAATATTTAATGAGGACAAAAGAACACAGAACAACTCCGGCCAGAGCAGAAGCAACCCAAAAGGCAGGGGGGTGGTTGGCTAGATTTTTTTTTATTTTATTTTTTTAATTTCAATTTTATTTGATGTTCTCTCACAATAAACACTTTGAATACAGTACAACCTTCTGTGTTTATCTTCTACAATTAGTGAACCAAGTAATAAATATTGCTGGGACATAACATGTTTACATCAGACAAAAACTCGAATGTTTCATGTTCATTAATGTTTATGTAGCCAGCGCCAGAGCTTTACAGTGTCTACATGGTCTATGGCTAATCTCTTACTTGATATCTCTAAAAATGTATAGGCAAGTGTCCTGCCTTTAGTCCTTTTCACAGAAAAATCCACCAATCAGGAAATAAAGCAAACAAGGTGTGAATACAATGTTTGTACAGAAAAACATAAGATGTCAAATTACTTCTGTCAAATTTAAAATCTAAAAAAAGTATGAACTGTAAACTGTAGATAACAGGTAAAACATTTTCCCTTCACACTGGAGGAAAACATCTTATCTGATATCTAAGTTTACTGTGATGTTTTCAGATTTCAAAGTTAACAGAAATTCTTTGGCACCTGATGTGTTTTTTGCCATACAAAAACTGTACTGCAAACCATGTTTGCCCTTATTTACAGCTCGGTGGGTTTCACTGCAAAAAGGCCTGTTTGATTCTGATACTTGTTGACCCTCCACTTGAAGTAATCATAACTAAAGACAGAGTAAAGACTTATTCCCAAAAACTGAAACAGCCTTGAAAGTCTGAAAGTATTCAACTGTCCGTTACAGTGTGCTATTGGAAACATTGCAGGGTACTACACTCTCTAAAATGTAAAAAATAAAAAGGATTGTACATCCAGACTACACCTTTGCACAGTCCAAACATGCAATCACTCTTACTTTGTGCACTTTGAGAGCAAGTTCTCAGTGACATTTTCAATAGCATGGTCAGTGAATGCATTCAAACTTTCACCAGCTCCTTTAATTCTTGACAACAAATTTCTACTAGCATCCTTAGTTACAATTAACATGGTCTTGTAAAGGACTTGCACAGTTTTAAGTTCCCTATTTTACCATTTTAATCTTAGTTGGCTAAACACTTGAAAGTCATGTTCCTATTGTGATGACGTCAAATAAACAGTCGAGATAAACGTAAAGGCTAACCATTCAGCACTAGGTGGAACCAAAACATACCAAGAACAGTGTTGCTATCAGCTAACAGTGCTAATCTTTTTATTTTTGCCTTTGAGGTAGGCTGAATAGGGTTAAAATACAATACAATTGACTGTTCTTTTTGTCATTTCTTGGTCAACAATTCACAAGGAAAAAGCAGAAAGCACTTTTAGTCTAGAGTGTTTAGTCAACTCAGATAAATGGTACAGGGAACTTACAAGCTGAACTGAAGCATCAGAATCAAATAGGCTTGGGACCCTTGTCTACACATTATATAGAGATATCAAGTAAAAGAATAGCTATAGGCCATGTAGGCACTTTTAAGCTCTGGCACTGACTACATAAACATAAATGCTGGGCTAATGCTAACATGAAACATTCAAGTCTTTATGTCTGATGTAAACATGTTATGGCCAGCAGTCTAATAAAGAGCAGATTGATGGATGTTATCAAAAGACAGCCTTACATCAAGTGAAATGATATGTTTTAACCATTTTGGTTGCGTGGTAACTGCAAAACACTTCTGTTTAACTTAAGTTCTTAAATAATTTTGAGGCAGTCGAGACCATACAACCTCACTGATGACCTCGGATGATTTATTTGCCTGTGTGCTTGATTTAACAAATTGATGTCAGTTTTCGTGCATCTGTCATGATCAATAACAGGACAAATGCATGAAAAAAATGAAGTCAATTTGTTTTTTCACTACATCAAAAAGCCAGAAGGGACCAAATGAAGTCAAAATGCGGGATAAAAATGCGAGAAACTTAAATTTTATTAAATCTGATGCTACCAAAATCAAACACTTGTCACACTAAAAAGACTTTCTATTGGTTGAAAACTGACAGATTGGCATTGATGTTGTGTCAACATCACATAAATTATAAATTCATGTGTCTGTCCACTTATTGACAAAGAAAATTAGCCAATGAGCGCCAAGAATTTCTGCAGTTATTGTAAAAAATATAATTGACAGTGTAAGGAGAATTTTGATGTTCATGATCACTCTTAGGAATAAAAGCTGCCAACTTGAATATTTTGTATTTTATTGTTCACGGAATCCAACGTTAACCTTATAAACATTTTTGAAACTCCCAAAAACAGTGTCAGCCATGCCACCAAATTCCTCCATGGAATAAAATCTGGATTCCACAATGATGTTGTGCAGCCATATCTGCACTGTGTTGTGTCATCAGTGAGGGATATTTCTCCTGTGAATTTAGGTGCCATTTGACAGGTGAATGCATTATGTGCAAAACAAAAACAATCTGTTTCTCGGGTCCCATTTCCATGAAAGTGTTACCCAGTTCCAAATAAGGTGTGCAAAACATTCAATTCAAAAATAGGAAGTTCAAAAAAGTAAAAAATCAAACTTGATGTAAGGACTGTCAATGATTTAGAAGTTGTGAGTAACATGGTTAGTATAAACATGCAATGTTTACACTTCACAATCTTGAGACAGCCAATCAACTAATTTGTTAATTACGTGCAAGGACTAACATGATTTCAAAGTAAAAAAAATGCTGTTACGCAGCCACGATTCTTTTCCATTTCTGTCCTCAAACTCAATCAAAATCTTTTAATGGATCTCTCAAGTTTATGAGATGAAAACAAAACAGTGTTCAGCACAACCATTAAAAAAACCCAAAACTATTTAAAACCTAACTGAGCCCAGCCAAATTAGATATACCAAGTGCAAGATGGTTGAACAAAGGTACAAGCGACACCATAAAAGCAACAAACCTCAGCCTACCTCAAAACGAGAAAGTCAAAGAAACCTCTCAACACCACCACATTCACTTTGAGAATGACTCTTAATGTAAAGTTAGATTCCTGTTGTGAAACCTTTAAGTTGGGTTTGTATTAATTTGACAAAAATTTGTGTCTTATGTTGCTACAACCAAAGATTTAAAGGGTACTTCAAACCAGTTTCATTTTCAACCAAGGTCTAACTGTCCTGATGATGTGCCAGATTCGATCTAATGTTTCCCTACCTCCAAAATGCATAATTTGGAATTAACAGCTTGCATAATGCATATATCTTGGAATTATGGTATTTGTTTTGGTCAACAAAATAAATAAAATTCACTGGAGTCAAAACGCAAGAATTAAGTGATCATTTGTTTCACATCATTTTTTGTCTCTTTTCAATTCTTTTTATTTCAAAAACTTACAATCACTTTTAACAGGCACAGAGTTTGAAAGCAAGCAAGAAAGGACAGGTGGCAGTTCCCTGGAAGGAATTATTACTCATGTTTTACTCCTCCCCCCCCCCCCCCCCCCAGCAGGTTTCCTAATAATTTTTGGGTATCCTTGTTGCCCATTCTTACCACTAATGGCATCTCCATTTTGTTTTTCAGAAAATAAAAAACCCCAATTTGGGACTGTACCCTTTCCTAAAAAATTAAATTTGCCTCCTTTGTTATTCACAAATTTTTGAAAAAATCCCACCATATTTTGCCGGGCAATGTAACCATCTTGCTTATAAGTATCTTATTCAGCTGAGTCAAAATATCAATCTGCTCTTTACTGATATACATACAATCCAGCAAAGTTCTAGCCCCAGTTTTTCAAAGAGTAGATAACTTAATTATCCAGTGGATAAGATGCTTTGCAGCAGATAAAATGTATTGGTTGGAGTACATTTTATCCTCTGGATAGTGATTTATCCCCTGGATAAAGTTATCCACTCTTTGAACAACCAGGACGTGCTTGACTGTCTAAAGTCTGCTTACAACATATCCAGCATGCAGTTTGCAATTCCATTAACTTGCTCTAATTAACCTGATTCAATTGTTTCTCAAAAGAGCTACTTACAGCAATTGGCATGATGACATCACATTAATTCTCCACAATGAACAAATTTTCTGTCTTTTTAAGTTCAACTGTTGTCACAGCTAGAGCTGTATTGGTCATTATTGTCTTAGTAATATTTCAATTCTATCATCTTTTGCTTCTGTTTGTTAAGTTTGTAACTAACGTGGTAAGCTTATTTGTTAAAATTCAAGCCCTTAGGTCACCAAATGTAGAGCTATGATAACCAGTCTGTAGACCAAAGTAGAGTGTATTGCAAGAACTAATGGATTCCAGAGGCCAAACCATAAATTACGCCCTTTTTCCAGCAAGTCCTTCAATAAGTTATTATCGCTCAGTGAAAATTTAATAAAGATAATACCAAAATCAAGCAGAACTTGTAAAGCCACACACAAGAGACCATAACTGTACTTTAACAAATATTCTTGTCTCAAATGCATTTCAATTTCAGTCTGGATTGATGTAAGAATTTGAGCAGTCTTCCCCATGTTCAACTGTTATGTGAAAATCCCAAACAAAATGATGTCACCTGCCAAAACTGTGAGTTTTTAATCATGTGAAAATTCAACGTAATCAAAACCTGAAAATGCCAGTTTTGTTTTGGTTCCAATCTCAGTAAGCAGACTAAAAAACAGCGGCTAGAACTTTACTTGGAAAAGCAGCTTCAAAGAAAGTAATTGATTAGAAATTCCCATGTACTACACAACTGATTATCAAAACATCACAGTTTGAATAGTTTACATTTTTCTTGCCCCTGTGCCCCACCAAAAATTTACATACAAAGCCAATCAACAATAAAGAAATACTAGATAATCCAATCACAGATTCTTGTGAAGTTGCGTAGTTTTGGGAAAGCCACCAGTTACTTTCTTCATTCTAACTGCATTAAAAGGAGAAGTGTCATGAATGTAAATGCAAAAAAATATGGTTTGGAGTATTCTGACCTGTCTTGCAAACTGGTTACTACTGTACAGCAGATATGGTGTAATTTGTAAATATTAAGTCCTCCAATCAGTTCCAAACAAAATTCATTTCGTACAATGATGACATATCTTTCTGACAATTTATGAGTCTCATGACACCTCTCCATTTAATACTTGGTTCACTAAAAACAGAATAAACCAAAGGATGATGTACTGTATCTACGTCAATTGTCCAACTGGCCATCACTGAACAATCCCCATCTTCCATCTTCCTGTCTTGCCATTATCCTGTAAAATGAATGTACAGAATTTTAGCATTAAACAAATATAAGACTTTTTGTAAAAAAAAAAAAAAAAAAAAAAAAAAAAGTAGCTGAGACCTAAAGTGGGTGAAAAATACTGTATGTATTTAAAAAAAAAATGCAAAAGTTTCCTTTGGAAGATAATAATATTGAAGCCACCTCAATTTGCATGTAACTTAAAAGCTATTAAGGCACTGACACACAATTAGGGTTTTCATTAATTTTGTTAGTACCCAAAAAAATCCCTGGTAAGATGAAACTATCCCAAAAAAAACTAGCCAAACAAAATCCTGAAAGTGTGAGTTTGAAACCCCAAAAACCCCTTTACACCTCCCCTTCACTTTTAACCCAAGTACACAATCACATCCATCTTAAGGCCGATTTAGACGGTACAACTTTTGCTTACGACTGTCGCATGCGATTTCTAGAGCACACGCTGCTCGCGTCATGCAAAAAATCACACATAACTCTCGTTACTCAACATTGCCTATCTCTACGATTGTCGTAGGATTTTAAAATGTTTTAAAATCCTACGACATTTTTTGTGTCGCACACGACAGTCGTAAGCGAGTTGTAAGTTTAATTTACACGAAACAATTCGTGTCGTAGGCCTGTCGCATGCGACAAAGTCGTGCCGTGTAAATCGCCCTTTAGCTCCTCCTGCACGCGCGTGAACCCGCGAAATTCAAATATTCAAAAAGTTTCAGAAGTGAAAAATTTTACAGTGATTTTAAAATTGCAACTGTTTTAAAAATTCAGATCCTTAGTTGAAGGGATTCGGAATTTTGACGTTTTTCATTCTCAAAAGTGTTCACGTGCGTTTACAGATTTTCCTCAACGGACAATTCTTTAAGAAACAAATAAAATGAAAACAAAATGGTCTCAGAAGTCAGAGGTCAGCCTAAAATAGTCTTGTTTATACTTTTACGTGTTTTCCAATCAAATTTTAACCATAACTCAACTTAAATGTGATGCATATTACTAAAATAAAAGTTTTTTGTCTCGCTTACATCAGGTAGTAATCCCGCGCAACTGGTAGGTTGAATTGGTCACATTAAAACACCAATTTGGTACCGCCGAGATACAAATACCTGCAACAAAAGAGAACCCTATATTATTTATCACACTTGTAGCGCGAAAAAGACAATAAAAATAAAGTGAAAATTACAAAAAATGCGATTCAAAATACCTTTTCACAGTCAAACACGAAAATCTTTTCACCACGTTGAGTTATGATGCCCGCAAAGAACACTGGGGTTTGAAAGTATGTGACGTGTTCCAATACGTCACATAACTCGTTCCCAGGGACAGCATCAGAATCAAAATCAAACAAATGTAAAATTAAAAAAAAAAACTATCAAAACCTAATCGAACCTAAGTTTCAAAGTGAGAAAATTTTCCCGAGCAAAACATTGGAGTTTTTAAAACAAAACTTGCAGTACTGAAAATAACAAACATTTTACTGGTGACTGTTCAAACGAAGAGTCAACTCGCGAAGCAGCAGTGAAGAGGGCGTGTACAAAGAAAAGTGAAAAAAGAACGTTTTGAATTTGGCCTGATACGTTTCGATTGTATAAAGCTTTTGTTTGAGTTGAATGCAAGTTTGTTGGATTTGTTTGCTTTTTCTTGTCACTTTTTTGATGGACGTTTGTTAGGCACGGAGATTCCAATGAGAGCTAGGCTGGGGCGTTTACCACAAAATTAGCAAATAAATGATTCCATTTTGCCGTGCGTCTGTACTCTGGTAACGCACAGAGGACCTCAAAACGCGGTGAGAACAAAGAATTCTGAGAAGAACTGACTGATGTTCTTATCACGTTTTGACTTTTTGTCCAATGCCCTCGCCCGTCTTTCGTGCTTGCCCCACTTGGCTTTGAGGAAACGGAAACGACTGTTACGCAGGCTACGTTTTGACGTCATCTGTTGGGTATCAGAGTACAGACAAACGGCAAATACTTTACGTACTTAAAATGGAATCTATCTATTAATTTTGTGATAAACGCCCCTATGACTCTCATGGACTTTCCGTACCTACAACAAAATAAATTTTAAAATTGTAAATGGTTTGAACCCAGGAGTCATGTCATAAGTACGTAAATTATGATCTTCCGGGTGAGTGTAGTCCTGAGAGGGACTGTTTGTGGTGACTTTGACTGACGTTTCGACAACCTGAGCGGAAGTCATCTTCAGAGTCAAGTGAATTGTGGAACGTCAGTAGGTGGTATATACGTCTCTGGTTGTTAACCTGATTGGTCAACGAAGTCCAGATGTTATTGGTCGTTTGTCAGTAAGCCGTGATGTAATTGGCTGTGAAGACTGTAAAAAGTGATTGGTGCGTTTCGATCCGTCTTTTGTTAGTCAAAAAAGTCCGTGGGTCTATTGTTACGCGGGATGCCCTGAGGGGGCATACCGTGTCTAAAAACGGGACGATTTCTTTTTCCTCGTAGCCACAAATCTGTATATTAATTTATTCATTAAACTCTCCCCTCTCCGACTCGGGATGTATTGTTCTGATTGTCTTCAACAAAAGCAGGCCAATCAAAATCCATTCTTGTCGCTTATATTACGAGGGAGGGGACCCACTCAGCCCTACCTGTGTGACGTCAACGCATCATTTGATATATTTATCAAAAACGGATTAAATTTGTGGCGCGATATTGTTAACATGTTGTGGACTCAAGTGTGCCCTTTTCAAACGGAAATTTCACCATTTTGAAGCGGTGAATCGAAAGAATAACTTCTAAGAAGCACTCGACATCTAAAACGGTGGAAATTGGAGAGTTCCTGGCGAAGGAATCGTGCTTTCTTTGACAGTCTTAGACGACGATTGCAGACACAAAAGAGGTCATTGAAAAGCTTACGTTATCGCAATGGAATTCCCGCAATTTCCCTTGAAACCCTGAGCACAAGGGAAACAACGTAACGCGATCGTCGTGACTCAAACTATTCCATTAGCAAGGATTGTTTTATAAATCTGCGAAACATACAGTTGGAATAAATGAATCAGCCGCAGCATCACGCGTAATGCCAGTATAGCAGGCATCTTGTTAGTAAAATGTCTATCGTTTGTCTGTTTCGTTGTTGTTGTCAATGAGTCGTTTGTATGGTGCAGGTAGTTGTAGGCAACGGTTGAGTGGCGTTTGTTCTAAGTTAGTAAACCAGCTTTCCAGAGTGAGTCGTTGATAGTGATTAGTACTGTAGGTAATGCACTTGGCAGAGTCCCAGTCGATTCTGTGGTTCGTTTGTAAATGGTGCTCAGCAATGTGATTGTTGATACTCACCATTTCTCGTTGCTCGTTTGTGTTCAGTCAATAAATTTTATTTGTTTTAAGCAATAACCAAGACATTTCGGTGGCCAGCATCACGGGGCAGTCCATTTTTGTCCGCTTCTCACCAAAACTGTTTGCAGTTGACCAGTCAGTCTGACTGGACTTTAGATTCTAGACTCTGATCACGTGCGCCGGTCGCACCACTCAATGACGTCATTCGTCCGTCTATACTCTAAAGGCCCGTTCACACGGCGCGATTTTTTTGACGATCTCACAGCGACGCCAAGTCGCGCGGTGTGAACGACCGACGATTTGACTGCGATCTCAACTGCGATTTGTCTGACGTTTTCTGAAATAATATATAAATTTAACCACTGTCTCAAAGCGGAGCTCCCGAAAACAGTCGTCGTGTTGTACTAATAATATTGAGGTTGTAACCTGTGAACGGAGTTCCCGTGTCCTCCTTGATAACTTTTGAAATAGCTTCTCGATCCATTTTCTTTTTGTCGTTGTTTTAATTTGTAGTCGTCCGACTTTGTGTTATACAAATATTCGTATTTTCCCCAGTCGCTTATCAAAATGTCCTCCTCTTGGGATTTCCAAGTCTTTTTTTTTTTCTTTCACCATTTTCGGCAACAACTTTTCTCCCCCATCTTGAAAACACTGACAAATCTCAAATTTTTGGTCAGATTTTTAAAGAAATCGCACCCAAAGCGAACTCGCCCTGACAAAGGGCTAACGCTCGAAACGTCAGCACTTTCAGGTGACTAAATTACCTTATCAACATCTGTTGATAAAACCAAATATTCGTGTGCACTCCCCCACCGACACAGTCTTTCGTCTTCCCAACCCCACCCCTGAACTGAGGGCGAAGTCTTATTTCCCTAGTACAATGAAAACAATAATCCGTGAATGAGATCCCTCCCACCCTGCGGGTTGACCACCATCGTGGGAGTTTGTTCGCAGGTAGCCATGGGAACGAAGATTCAAGAAAACGTCAACAGAGGTTAATTTTCCTTACAAACATCAAGTGCTCCAAAACCAAGTGTTTTTAGTTTTAAGCCCGTGAGGAAAGACAGTGTTTGGAAGAACTGCACTCTAACCAACAGATCAGGCAATCAATGACATAGTTAGTAAGCCAGTCCGCTACTTCAACGATTAAGGTAGGGTCAGCCAGTCCACAGTAAGTCAGACAGTCAGTCTGTCAGTCAGTTAGTTAGCCAATCAGCCAGTCAGTCAGTCGGCCAGTCTGTCCTTCCGTCCGTCAGTAGGTCAGAAAATAACAATACTGACATACACGAAGTGGTCAGCTCATCGAGGCAATCTGTTTGACAACTACATGACGTTTAGTAAGTACACCGAAATAATTTTCTCTTCCATCGTAAGCAGTGCCCAACTCGAAAGCAGCATGCTCCTTTGGGCACTGCTCACACTAAACCAAACAAATTTATTCTAATTCTTTTTAATCCTCCTTTGTAAAAGAAATGTTTATTGTTTTTTATGTAATGTATTGAATCTCGTTGAACCTGTGAAAAATAAAATTGAATTGAATTGAATTGAATTGAATTGAATTGTAAGTGACTCAGTTGGTGACTCAGTCAGTCAGTCAGCCAGTGATTGGAGTTTTCCCATTCTTATATAACACACACTACAGACAATTTTTTTCTAGAAACTACATTACCATAATTTATGGAAACCATACTCTTTTTTGAGAGAGAAAAACAGCTGTTTCTATTAATTCTATCGAGATACTTTTAACTGACTCCTTTTGTAACATACATTACTGTATTAAAATTCTGAATATAAGGACAAAGCTTTTATACAATTGAAAGGACATTTTGCGTGGAAAGTCGTGGGTTCGAATCCCGGACCACCAAGCAAGCTCTTAAAATAACGAGAAAGTTCCACTCTTGCTTTGATACCTGGAAATGGCGAGACCTTCACTTCCTACGGTTAAGAGCAGTTAAACTTTGACGAGTGGTAAGAAGTCCCATATCAACCTGTCTCAGTAACTCGCCTCCCATCCAAAACCCAGCAGGGAAGGGAAGGCGCTTATTTCAGGATTACAGTAAAGAACTGCTTTTATCATTAAAAATAAGATCTTCTTTATTCACCATCTTGTTTCTTAACCCTTCACTGCAACATCACAGCTATTTTCAGCAACCTGTGAACTCGGACATCTTAAGTTTACAACATCAATCACTTCTCGAATGAACAGAAAAGCCAGGAGTTCACTGCCAATAAAATGCCAAATCTTTAAACACACGACAAGATGGCAAGACTCTTCCAAAGGCCATCCAATACGCGCTAGTTCGAAGATTATTAATATATACAATTACTCTTTTTTTCTTTAACAAAGAGAGTTATTCACTCAGTGAGACGCGTAAGAGCTGGTTGGTCGGCAAGGCGCGTCACTGTCAATAGATTCATCCCAAAAGAAAGACTGCCTGTGTCGCCGTAACACGGATATAGCGATAGTTTCAAGTGTGGAAGGTTCCACCCCGAGATCTTGCAATCCAGGCAAACCGGATGTAACCTGGTCAGACAGGAATTCCTGCAAACAAAACAACTCGTTTGAACGAAATCTGGGATCGTCATAACTACATTTTTGCACCTCGTTTAGTTTTAGCTAAATATTTTGAGTAGTTTGTTGTCTTTGATTGTTGTTGTTGTTGTTTTTTGTTTTTGTCTTGTTTTTCGTTTCTTTTCTTTGGTGGAGAGGGAGGAGATTGGGGGGGGGGGGGGGGAGGGTCTGTCTGTCTTTCGCCACCACCATCCCCCAGTGTAGCCATAGCTTTTTTTATGGCCCTTCCTCGAATTCTACTGGCTCACCACAACACATTCAAAAATGAATGGTCCCCAATAACAACCGTGGATTGGCCCAGCTATGGCCGTGAGGCCAAATCGGGTGGCGACGAAAAACGAACTTTGAACTGGCAGTGACCAAGGGAATCCAGCCTTTTAATTAAAACGAAGCATTGCGATGGCCGGAAACAGTGTTGATGTAATGTGGTTTCTGCAACAAGTTAAACATTTGGACAGCTCAGTTAGAGAACTGACTTAAAAGGATTTAGCGCAAACAACAGTTGATTTCTTCACTGAGCACGGCCAAATAAAATATTTACCCTAAAAAGCATGTCTCTTGTCAGGCGAGGACTCCAGATAGACTGCTCCATAAACCAGGCTATCACACTGAAAGGCAAATCAGAAAAATAGACACTTGAATTGCAGCTCAATCAGGTTTCATCTGTTCAGGTATAGATGGTAGAAGGAGAAGGCGGTTTAACCCCTTACCCATAAGAGAGCATATATTTCCCAAGGTTAATCAAGGCTAAACTTTAATTGCTAGTTTAGCAATCACTGTAAGTTATAAATCTTACTTGTAAATACTTCTTGGCATAGTGTAATGTGGTAATTCTCTTCTCATCAATCGATAGATGTAATCCAAAATGTCAAACAAATAATGCTCTTCTGGGCTAAAATAAAACAGAAAGTAAAAACATAAATTATTATTTGTACACTTGTTATTATTATAGGTGCACTGTTGTAAATAAGTCAATTGAAAAGCTTGGTGGAGAAAGGAAGTAAGTTTGCAGCTCAAGGAAAACCAGTTAAATTATAGTTTTGTTTGTTTTTGTCCATCGAAAGGGTTCAATCCACATCAATTTAGTTGGACAATTTGCAAGAAGAAATGCAAGCCAACAATTCTAAAATGTCTTGCTCATATTTTTGATGGTGGAGGTGGACACCATATAACAGTGTTAAACAACCCAGAATTGAGTGCCAATCATTGAATTACAATCTTATGATAGCAGTATTAAAACTTTACCCAACAAGTTCAAACGTCTGTCCAATGCTTTCATCTTCATGTATGGCATTCACAATTGCCTGAGCTACATCGGCAACCTAAAAAAAAAAGTTTGAACCATATAAACCCCCAGGAAGCTGAGAAGGGAGGGGGGGGGGGGGGGGGCTGTACTCCAAGAAATGTTTTGGGAGGGGGGGTGGCAGCTCGGTTCCCCAAACCCTAATCCTATGTCAGACCTGGTTTCTACAATCCATACCTGATTTCAGACTTTCAGACCAAAATGGTTAAAATCTATGCCTTATTTCAGACCAAGACGGCTCAACAACCGTACCCTTTGGTCTACACAGTATAATGTAACTTATATTGGGGAGTACCCCCCCCCCCTGCCCCCAAGTTGTCAATGAAAATGAAATACTGTACTCACATAGACAGGAACTTTAGTCGTCTTCATGCCTCCATCAATGAGTGGAATACCTAATGGCAGTTTCCTGAGATCTGAAATTATAACACAGTCATTCTTGCCACAAAGAGAGACCAAGTTATTCCAAGACCATCAAGTAAACTGTAACATTTAGTTGGTCATGGGTGCAGACCTCAAAGAGCAAAATTCTGCAACCTTGAATTGAGCCAACCGATAAACCTCTGTCTGTTGCTGAGGTTCAACAATTTTTAAAGTAATTTTAACAACTTACATGCACTTTGCAAAGTGCAATTTAAATGTAGGTCAGCATCTGAGCATTTTTTTATGAGAATTTATCACATGCACGCTAAGTGAAAATTAAGACTTGCGAACACGAAGGCGGCTGGTTACAAGTAAAATGTCAAAAGAGATGATCATACACAGCTGGTAGCCACCTTCTGATGAAGTTACCATGAGATACATAAGCTGAGTAGGGACATACCACTGGTTGTGTCACTATGCTACATATGTTCTGTGAACACTGCAAAGATAGCATCGGTGACTGTCATGGTTTTAACTCCTTTACATGACTCAAATTTAAATCTTCATGACAAATTGCATAATACTGGCTTAATTAATTCTATTTTGCTGTTGACCATTAGCAGTAATAGTCTCAATTCTTCATTCATTTGATTCCAACAGTAACAACTTACAAGCATAGTAATTCAAGAAGTGATCCTCATGACCAAATAATGTGGCAGGCCGTACTATGGTAGCGTCAGGAAACTCCTCCCTTACAGCAATCTCCCCACGAGCCTGATAAGAACACAATATAATAGCCAATTAAATACTTGTACAGTTGTACCAGATACATTTACAACTGTAGGATTTAAGGTTTTCCAACAATTACAGTACAGTCAACTCTCGCCTTGCTGACACCTCGCTATTACCAACACCCCAATAATATGGACAGCAGCTAAATTCCCATTGTTATAGACTATCACTATTAAGAACACTAACTTGTAGTTCCAAGGGTGTCTGCAATAAAGGGAGTTGACTGTAGTGACCTCAGAATCCTAACCACTCTAACAAAATGCCTTGTCCTCAAATTAACAGGACCAAAGTGAGGGGGCAAATTTTATTAAAATTCCTGTTCCTGACCTTGGACTGTAAAAACTTGGATGGGCTTTCCTCGTTGGCATTAAGTGCTGACACATGGATTAAGCGTTTGACTCCAGCTTCTCTTGCTGCCTTGGCAATAACTTGAGCACCAGTAGCATGAACGTCATCAAATGAGAAGTTCCTAACAAAATTAATATGAATATGCCTGATAAGGAAGCAAGCATTTGATAGCTCTTAAAGAGGCAATACCACAGGGATTTTACCGTGTCCTGTCAAAATATCACAAAGCACTAAGTACATTCAGTAACTTTGCTTAAACATCAGAATTAATTGCTCTCAGAGTACCAGGACAAAAATAGTCAAGTGATGTTGTAAAGGCAGAACAAACCATGTTTACAAAAACAAAACAATCTTATGCAACACTAGAAAAAAATTGAAAACAATATTTCCTCAGCTCCTCTTTTTCACATTCTTGCTTCTAAGCATTGAATATACTCCCAGCTGTAATTACAAACTGAATTTAATGTTGTGAACAATCAATTTCTTAAAATTACATGTATGACTAATCCCTCGTCATACAAGCATGCTTTAAACAGTGCTATAGTTTGTTAACACTAAAACGCAGCACAAACTGTAATTTTTTATTTGAGTTTGGTACATGTACCTTGTTTCATACTGTCTACCAATCAGGTTAATAACACAATTGGAATGTTTCAAAACTTTGGCCACAGACTCAACATCATTGAAGTGGTAATCCTGTAACAAAAAAGGACAACTTTATTGCACCTTATCAAACTTTAAACAATTCATGAAGAGAAAACAAGGAAATCACTATCATGAAGGAGGTTTGGAAGTGTGATCTAAAATTATTGTCATAAAATTTGGTGAACTTTTGCCTTGAATTTCTTCAAGAATTATTAATGCTTTGAGAAGCTATATCAAACACCCAAAAGAGAGTTTCATCAGATTTCCAAACATCTTGAAGTTGGTTCACAAAAACGAGGTGCAGCCAAGTTTTCCTTAACCAAATGACTTCAAGGTGTTTGGAAAATTGGATGAAACACTCTTCCTTGTCTGATGTATTACATACACGTACAAAAATTAGTTACTTATTAATACAATTATAATTATTACTCCCGCTGCTACTGTTACTGCTATTGCCGGTTTTCACTGTCACGCCATTGCCATGAGCGTGAAAAAAAAAAATTGAAACCATCCCATGAATAAGTCAAGAATTTGACATGTTATATTATAGATGATAGGTAAATAAGAAACCTGTCCAAGTGTCAGGTCTGTGCGGTATTCCATATTCGAATTATTTGACAAAATTTTTCACACAAATTTATAGAGCTTAGTATGGAGACGCCATGTTGGTGTCCCTGTGAGGGACACAAACATGGCGGCCAGAAATAGGAAAAAACATCTGGAGTTCACTTTTGCCAGAAAAGAGGTTTGTTCTCCCTTGTGAATTTTGAATGTTAGGATAAACATTTCTCCTCAAACTTAAATTGTTTAGAATGCTGAAAATCACCTGAAGAGGCATTTTTAAGATGCGGAACAGCTCTGTCATGGCCGTCCTGTTGATGTCATGTACGATGAAAACTCAGAAATTGAAACTGTTCTATTTTGAAAAGGAAGTACAACATGAAGCTAAGAAATTGTGAAAAGACATATTTGTAGGTAATCTTTCCTTGAATGAAGGTAAAAATTTTGTGGGCCTCCCAGTTTTTAATTCTTATTTCTAGAATTTGATGACGTCACGTGAAAACCAAGAATTGTCAATACTATCATCATCATCATCATCATCATCATCATTATTATTATTATTATTATTATTATTATTATTATTATTATTATTATTGAATTCAGTAGTACATGTATGCCTTTGACAAGTTTTTAGGTTCAAACGGCCATGTCAAAAAAATATTACAGTTGCTTTTCAAAGCAATTACAACTGGCTGAAACAGCAGACAACAACAGTTTGGAAAGGGCATCCTTAAGTTGTTAGTAACATATATGCATGCACACTGTGCTACTGCTAATATTTACATACCACTCACAGTTCAAAAGACCAAACTATAAGACTTACAAAAAACATGATCTGTCCCAAATCTCCCATCAACCTGAGATGTCTGTGATCGTGCTCATCTCCACGATATGGGACAACGATCTGATTCCCACCACGTCCTAAAGTGCACAACAAGAGAACCAGAAAATTCTACTACATCTGAAAATTTATTGGTGATGTAAACCAACTTGACATGCAGGAAGTTAATATTTTTATTGACCATTGCCATGAAATGTAATAAATTAAGTTTGGTTCTAACTTTTTGGGTCCAGGGATGAAACTCCACATTTGTGACCACTCAAATGAATGCTGCTATAAAGCAATACTTTCATATTGGTGCTGTTTGTTTCTGGCCCTTTTGCCCTTTTGTTATTTAATTATTATTGTTTTGCTCTCTTTCACATTATCTTTGCTACTATTAGATGTGAAAGATTTCAATAAAGTGAGTGGAGCTTTTTGTTCAAGACAGTCATTGAAAGAGAATGCTGCTTTCCAGTGATCAATGCTGTTATCCAATGTTCAAAACTTCTTTCAATTTTTTCCACCTTGATGGAACCAAAACACAAATGCAAGCTCAGAAAACCAAGTCTTGTTCCTAAACTACATGTACGCTGGTGTTTCTGAGAAACTTCAGAGGTATTTCAAACAATATGGATTCCAATAAACTGTTTTTTTTTTTTTCAGAAATGCCCCATACTGTCTGCCAAAACCTCATGAGACCAACAGAATTATCTATTGAGCAAAGAAGTAGTGAGATCTATAATATCAAAACTGGGAACTGCAATTTACAGAAAGCATCAGAAAAATGAGAGGAGACTGGACACTGGACTCAAAAATATCACAAATCAGTGTTTGAGTGGACTTCAAACCAACCATTTATGAACACAATATTTAGCCAAACCAACCGTTCCACTGATTGGGAGAATATTTGCATCACTGACCCGGATAGCCATCTCTTTTCTGGAAAAACCTGTAAATCTGCCAGATGTACAAGTAGTGTTTGGTAACTTTACATTGTAACAGAATGTAATTATCAAAATTATTAAAATGTGTATTCACCCAGTCTATTGAGGACATATCTACCCAAGAATCCAGTACTTCCAAACACTGTTGCAACCACTCCGCTGAAAGATGACCTTCCTCCAGGTCCTGCCTTTGGCAAGTAACTGACATTTCTCTGTTATGACAAGCAAGGAAGTGAGTGAGTTACATTGTGGTGGTAATATCACCATGCTACAGCTGTACTTAGCTGTATCTGTAAGAGACAGGATATATCACAGCACCCAGTAATTTGCCTCAAGAGTATGTTTTACAGTATAACAAGAATAGTATTGCTTCATATTCTGCACTTTACTACATTGTTTTCTGTACTTTAAACTGATATGACTATTACATGTATGTCTTTATGGGAGAAATACTGTGAACAAGCATGTCAGGCTTAAGTCATCCATCCAACACAAGCATACATGTACAGCATCTCACAACAACATCACTCTTATAAGATGTCAGAATATACAATGAAATCAATCATCAATTAATCACTATTTAGCTATTATTTCATATTATTTATCAATTATTACTACAGTTTGTTTTGTTTGGTACTTTCAAATGGTGTGAAATAATCATGAACGTAATGCACTCACCTGACAAGAAACAGCCAGTCCAGTAACTGGTCTTGCCGAAGAGCCTGAAATTCATGAAAAAATAATAATTTTTATTACAAAAATAGGTTTGATTTACAAGTGTTGAACACAGACTTGCCCCCCTCACTTTCTTCAGTATTTTTACTTGTTAACATCTTGGGCCTGTAGTAAGTACTACAACAATCACAGACCTTTTAGAAAGATTTCCACACAGCCCCACACATAAATTATAAATGCACCACGGTCATACTAACCCTCTTCCAAAAATGGCTAGCATGAATGGAGTATGGATCACAAAATGTATATACATCGTGTAGTGAATGTATGGGGCTGTGTGGAAATCTTGCAGATCTTTTCTTGCTTATTACATTCCTATGTATATGCTCCTACATATGGTGATTCTAAAAATAACACTGAACAGATCCATACATGTTGTACCTAACATCATGGCTTCTACAACAGGGATACAACTTGTAAAACTTGCACTTGAAAATTTTTTTAAAAACTCATTAAACTTAAGGACAGCAATTACATACATACACAAGTATTGCCAGAATCAGACTGATTTCTCCTTTGACAATGTATGTAACTGGTGAATGTCATCCAAGGCTGCTTCCTAAGAAAAATTTCAAGGAGCCCACAAGGTCAAAACATTAAGAAGTTAGGAGCCCAACATATAAAGTGTTAGGTGCTTCTGCAAGAAATTTAGGTGCCCAGAGTATTTTCTTGGGCGCTCCAGGCTACCGGGCTTCTGTCAGGAAGCAGCCTCGTCATTATTGATATTTTTATCGCCTATATAACCTCAGTTGCAAGTAATCACCAGGGCCCAGGTTTTTTCCAGTCTGCAGAACACAGGAAGTGCAACTTTTAGAAAATGTCTCTTATTATTTCATTCAGAAAGTGACCCTGCATGCGTAGGATCGCATCGAGTTCTGCTATTCTCTGCAGACTGGGGTATAACACCAACCCAAGACGAAAAGTTAACCTTCTTGTTAAAAAGTGTTTTCCATTTTTACTGTTAATACAAAACTTAAAGCATCTGTAGAGCGTGTGACACGCGTGTGAGTGGTGCGTGACGCGAGATTGTCTATACCGTGAAGAATGCCGGGAAGAGCGAGGACAAACCATGTGTGCTCATGGCTGATGTAAGCGGACAGTACGCAGTTTGTACTTGTAATAAAACGTCGTTTACAGTTTAAGCTTGTGGAGTGTGTAACATTGGCGACCCTGCCAGGACTATTGGGAGCTTTGTCTACGTTGAACCGTCGAGCGTCGTTAATTTTGCAGCGTAACCGGCGATAACTGGATCGTGTTTCACCTCTGACCTGGGAAGTTGTGCAAAACACGAAGCGGTGCTCTATTTACCGGAGAGAAATTTTGACTGTATGTCAGTGGTTGGTGAGTAAGAAGTTTTTATTTGATAGACTATGGAGACTCTTGAGGCTCTTCAAATCAATTTGCAAGTGGCGTTTTGTGGCTTGAGCGAAGAAAAATTGAAAGATGTTTGTAGTAAAGTAAACATCACTTTGGCGCCGGGAAGTAAAGGAAGACTGGTGTTTATTCAAGCACTAAATAAGTATCTCGAGACCGAAGAACTGAACGAAACAAAACTCAAGGAATTGGCGTTGTATGTAGGCATGAAGGAGAAGACGACAGAATCCAAGGTGAAAACAGAATCAGTCGAGAATTCCGAAGCAAGCGGTTCAAAAACGGAACAACAACCAGTCCTATCGATTTCTAAGATAAAGAGAGACTTTAAAATTTCAGGCCAAATTGGCGACATCTCGCAGAAAGATCGCCTAAGTTTCTCATCGCTGGCACATCAGATTGAACACGGGTTAAGAAATGATTACAAAGAGGATGAAATCAAAGAAGCCGTGATAAAAGCCATAAACCCTGCTTTAAGTCTGAGGAGCTATTTAGAGGGAAAGTCGGATTTGACGCTTGCAAAAATGAGGCGAATCTTGCGTTCTCACTATCAAGAGAGAACAGCAACAGAACTATATCACCAGCTTAGTTCAACCGTTCAAAAAGCTACAGAAAAGCCTCAAGAGTTTCTTATCTGCCTACTGGATTTGAAACAGAAGATTTTGTTTGCATCACAAGAATCCGAGTCAGGGTTAAAGTATGACTCAGCTTTAGTGCATGGAATGTTTTTACATAGTTTTTCCATTGGCCTCTTGAGTGAAAACATAAAGTCAGATATGAAGCCCCATTTACAAAAGGACACCATCAGTGATGAAGAGCTATTTGAAGCACTGAATGTCTGTGTCAGCAACGAGACGGAAAGATTACAAAAACTTGGCTCGCGACTGACTCCCAAGGTGAATCCAGTGCAAGAGTCTGAGGCTGCTGCTGATCGAGTCAAAGAGGGGGGGAAAGTGACCAGTTTGGATCAGGCACTACTCAAGGAGGTCAGAGAGCTGAAAGCAGAGATTGCTGCTGTCAAGGAAAGGGTTGCCTCCCCACCACGAGTATCTAGACAGCCTTTTGCACAGCAACCTATGAGGTCACCCCCACAGTGCAGAATTTGTCAACAAAATGGGGTTGAAGGGTTTTGCGATCATTGTTTTAAGTGTGGAATGAGTGGCCATTATGCACGTGAATGTCGGGCGCGATCTCGTCAATGGGGTACAGGGTTACAGGGAAATGGACAGAGGTCACGCCCGGGGGACAGGGTGTGATCTTACAGAACAGCCAGTCCCAGTGTGCTTATTGTGGTAGAGTGGGTGGTGCCCATGCATTATTCGATCGTTGTGCAGCTTGTAAGACCAGCAGATATTGTTCCAAGGGGTGCCAAGAAGAACATTGGCCACAGCACAAAGTTATTTGTAAGGCCATACAAGAACTGGAAAGGCGACAGGAAGATGAAGCTAAAAATGTACCTTTGAACACGACATTCGCTTGCCATCTAACTCCAAAACAGCAAGCGGGACTAACCAAACTGGTAGGACAGAGGTGCATAGTGAAATGTAGTATGCAAGGAATAGAGGTGGAGGCATTATGGGACACCGGGTCCCAAGTTTGTGTGGTATCGCGGGCATGGAAGGAGGCTTACCTTCCCCTGGAAAAATTAAAAAGTGTTGGTGAATTGTTAGAAGATGGGCAGGGATTGAGTTTGGAGGCTATGAATGGGACTGACATTCCCTTCGATGGCTGGATCGAAGTGACATTTAGACTATCTGGGGACTCGGATGAGCTGACCGTACCAGTGCTAGTGGGACAACAGGAACAGGAGTTACCCATTATTGGATTCAATGTGATAGAGGAGATTTTGAAGAAACACAATGGAGACCCCGTAGGTGTTTCTGAAAATATAATTCGACAATCTTTCCCCTCAGTTCACTATTCCAAATTGGGGACATTTGTCAATATTGTTCGCACAAGGACTCAAGATGCTGGCACGTCTGTAGTCAGGGTTGGCAAGAAAGATGTTGTGGTTCCAAAGGGACAGTCAGTTAGAGTTAAGTGTCGTGTCCACCTCGGGCCTGTTGCAGAAGAATTGCCGATAATATTTGAGCCAAAGGAAGAAGGCGATCTCCCGGAGGGACTTCAATATTATTATCTGAGGAACTGAGTAAGATAGCCCCGGGCACATCCAGCCAGGTTACAATCTTAGTACATAACAACATCGATAAGGACATCCTGCTGAAACGAAGAACCGAACTAGGTCAGATTCAAATGGTTAAGTCAGTGTTACCTATTCCAAAGCCGCCAGACCAGGAGCACGTCCAGGAAGGAGATTCAGTTGATGTTTCCCCATCAGAGGAACAAGCACAGGAATTGTGGGACCCGCCTGTTCGCCTTAGCCATTTGGAAGAAGAACAGCAATCCATTGTTCGCCAAATGTTACAGGAAGAGGCTGATGCATTTGCCAGAGACGAGAATGAAGTTGGGTGCATTGATAATTTGGAATTGGAAATCAATCTAAGTGATGACCAGCCTGTGCGAAAGAACTATGTGTCCATTCCAAAACCTCTTTACGGAGAAGTGAAGGAGTATATAGAAGACTTGATCAATCGCAACTGGATCAGCAAGTCCCACTCGGCATATTCTTCCCCCATGGTTTGTGTTCGGAAGAAGGATGGTAGTTTACGATTATGTATTGACTATCGAGAACTTAACAGGAAAACTTACCCTGAGCGCCAGCCAATCCCACGGATACAGGATATTCTGAATGGGCTGGGGGGTAATAAGTGGTTTACTGTTCTCGACCAAGGGAAGGCATATCACCAGGGCTTTGTTGCGGACAAGAGCCGACCCCTTACCGCATTCGTCACCCCTTGGGGGCTATATCAATGGAACAGGATCCCATTTGGTTTAATGAATGCCCCCGCAGCCTTTCAGCAATGCATGGAGGAATGCTTGCGCAGATTACGTGACGATATCTGTATTCCATACCTCGATGATATTCTAGTTTATAGCCGAACATTTGAAGATCATGTCAGAGATGTTCAGCGAGTACTGCGCAGACTTCAGGAACATGGGATTAAATTAACACCATCCAAGTGCAATTTCTTCCAGCAAAGGGTCAGATATTTAGGTAGGATCGTGTCAGCTGATGGTTACTCTTTGGACCCGGAGGATACGAAAGCAGTTCAGAAGTTGAAAAGTGAGAAACCAAACACTGTGGGGGACATCTGCAAGTTACTCGGATTCCTGGGGTACTACAGACAGTACATTCCAGATTTCTCACGCATCGCCAAACCCCTCTATGACCTTATGGCCGTATCGCAGAGTGCTAATCAAGGTGGTAAATCTAATGCTACAGTCGGGGGAAAACAACAGCTACCAAAGAACCACAGGATCAACTGGTCAGACGATCACCAGGAGAGATTAAACTTGCTAGTTGACTGTGTAACAAGACCACCAGTGATGGCTTTTCCCGATTTTTCCAAACCATTTGTACTGCATACGGATGCCTCTCATGAAGGCCTGGGCGCCGTGTTATACCAGGAGCAGGACAGGAAGTTGAAAGTTATCGGTTACGCATCAAGGACCCTAACCCCAGCAGAGAAAAACTATCACTTGCATGCGGGAAAACTGGAGTTTCTGGCTCTTAAATGGGCTGTGACTGAAAAATTTCGGGATTATTTATATTATGCTCCATCATTTGACGTCTATACAGATAATAACCCTTTAACGTACATATTAACTTCCGCGAAACTGTCTGCTGTTGGACATCGATGGGTGGCAGAGCTAGCTGACTTCAATTTTTGCCTGCGATATAGACCTGGGAAAACTAACATTGATGCAGATATACTATCTCGCCTACCGATAGACCCCCGAGAGTACATGGATAGCTGTACTGCTGGAATGGACAAGGAAGCCATTGATGCAACGATCCAGGGACTAACACACCAGAGAGCGGAAGAGATTCCGTGGTTAACTGCAGTCTCTGCGAATATTAGTATTGCAGACCAAGAACCCATTGTCAGCGACTTAACTCTTACACAATTGGTACCGGGAGAAATTCAGCGAGCTCAGCGGGAAGACTCAGTCATTTCACAAATCATGCAATTCAAACAACAAGGATATCCCCCTAAGTTGACAGGCGGCAGGACCAGGGACAATGAGATGTTTTGTTATATAAGAGAATGGAATAATCTTCACATTTCAGCAGACGGAACTCTGTGGCGCAAAACCAAGAATCGACAACAGTTAGTTCTTCCCCTAAAGTTCAGACAACTCGTTTACCGGGAGCTACACACTGAGATGGGTCACCTGGGTGTTGACCGAGTGTTGGATTTAGCTAGGTCCAGGTTTTACTGGCCCCGCATGCAACAGGACATCACTTATTTCATTACAAACAAGTGCAGCTGCATTCGGCACAAGAAACCAAGTACATCAGTTAGGGCGCCTATGGAAAGTATCACCACTACAGCACCCTTTGAAATGGTCTCGATCGATTTTCTTCACCTGGAAAAGAGCCAAAGAGGATTTGAGTATATTTTACTCGTAGTTGATCACTTCACAAGGTATGCTCAGGCTTACCCTACTCGAAACAAGACAGCACGTACTGTAGCCGAAAAACTTTTCAATGACTACATTCCGAGGTTTGGGTTTCCAGCTCGCCTCCATAGCGACCAGGGTGGAGAATTTGAAAATCAGCTCCTGCGTCAATTAAACAAGTTAACTGGTGTCTCCAAGTCTCGCACAACGCCGTACCACCCCCAAGGGAATGGACAAGTGGAAAGGATGAATCGCACGTTGTTGTCAATGCTCAGGACCCTTCCCGAATTGAAGAAGCGCAAATGGGACGAATCACTTAACAAGATGATTCATGCATATAACTGTACCAAACATGAGGCTACTGGATTCGCGCCATATTATCTTCTGTTTGGTCGTAATCCAAGACTACCCATCGATCTTATATTTAACTTCAATCAGGACAATAATGGTCGAGTTGACTATAATTCCTATGTGCGCAAGTGGCGGGAAGACATGGACGAAGCATATCAGATTGCTCAGAAGACTGCAAAGAAGGCTGCTAGATGTAGCAAAGATTACTATGACAGGAGAGTGTCAGGCGGAGTGCTTCAACCCGGGGACCGAGTGCTGGTTAGAAATTTAGCCGAACGGGGCGGCCCTGGAAAATTGAGATCACACTGGGAAGAGACCATCCACGTCGTTGCTGAAAGATTGGGAGGGGATAGTCCGGTTTACAGACTCAAGCCAGAGAATGGGCGTGGTCGCGCAAGGGTGCTCCACAGGAACTTACTTTTGCCTTGTGATGCGCTGGAACTTTGAAGCTCAGTAGTTGAACCTGTTCATCAGGCCAGGAGAACCATCACGAGCTCCGCATTGCCACCAAAGACAAGTGATGGGCTGTCCTCAGAGGACGAGAGTGATGACCTAACAGAAACCAGATTAGTGGGATATTCACAAGAAACCGGATCATCAAATTCATCATGCTCGGAGCCAAATGAGCCCCTAGACCAGGCCGAAATTGTTCCCACTACAGATGTGGACCTCATCATCGGGAGTGAGAATAGGTCAGTTGACGAGGAATTTTCGGATCTTGATGTCAGCACCGAGGAGAGCGTGTCAACCCGACCACAACGTCAGTGTAGGCCACCACAGATCTTCACGTACAACTCCTTAGGAAACCCGGAGTACCAGCGTGTCAATCCATTAGTTAACTACGTTCAGATGCCGTGGACATCGCCACCAGCTTTACCTGTTCCCTATCATGGACCTTTCTACTATTGGACCTGGCCACAGGTACCTTATTTACCACTTTCCTATTGCTGACTATTCCGGGAAAACCAGTTGCGTCATCCAGGACCCAAGGTTGAGGATTATGGATAAGAGATTTTGTATGATTTCTTCGCATGAGAGGACTATGTAACATTGACCTTAACTCTCAGTTTAGTTTGTCATTTTTTTTTTCTAGCGTTTCGTTCGTCCATTTGTTTTGGAGGGGGAGTGTGTAGAGCGTGTGACACGCGTGTGAGTGGTGCGTGACGCGAGATTGTCTATACCGTGAAGAATGCCGGGAAGAGCGAGGACGAACCATGTGTGCTCATGGCTGATGTAAGCGGACAGTACGCAGTTTGTACTTGTAATAAAACGTCGTTTACAGTTTAAGCTTGTGGAGTGTGTAACACATCCTTGGTCAAAATGTAGGCCAACGAATTTACAGGTTTTCACATCGCTGAGCTATCGAACAGATACGAAAACTGGTGCCGAGTCCTGAGTGCATAATATAAACAAATTAAGCTCACTGTACATGTACTACACTGGCATTTTAGTGGTAAATACATATTCGATCATTCGCTTGATTCTAATTTAACTAACGCTATAGGGTAGTGCAGGTCTGAGCTTCAAATCATCGGTACGGAATACACTTATTTTAAAAAGGCAAGAGCTTTAATTGTTCAGTATCGACTGATTTTAAACTGTACTGATTTGAGGCGTTTGACGATCACGTTCACCTCGAGCAGCTCACAAGAACTTTTGAGCACAAAGTTAGAAATCATTTAAGTGCGTGTACACGATAGGACCAGGCAGGAGGTGATAATACTCAAATCACCGATTTGGCTCAAACTTGGCAGAAAGATTGAGTGCCATGAACATATTCATGTGTTAAAACATTAAGTCAAAATATTCCATTTTACCAGAGTTATGGGTAAAACCTGAAAAATGGCCATTTTGGCACAAATTTATGCATATTAATTAGTCAAACTCAATTGAGTGGTTAGACAAATATAATTGTGATCTGGGAATAAAACCCACTGAATTGTCTTTCTTATTGACCACTCTTGTAGCACAGTGCGTAATTTCAATCGGTACCTTCGATTTCGTTATTTGCCTGAACCTGAAGTAAGAGGCTGTTTAAGTCATTTTCACGAGAACCTCAAATTCGGCTTTTTTGTACCCAAATATCTCTTATGGCCAACAACCTAACGATGTAACTTAACCATAAGATTGAAGAGGCATATCATAACCTTCAAAATACGGAATAAAATTTTTGGGCAAATGAATAGTTTGTTTGTATGATGCAAATATGTATTACCACCTGAACGATTTTTGTCGATTTCATCAAAATTCATGTTGCAAAAAAAAAATCTTCAATCTTCTGACTGAACATGAAAAGACACGGAATGTTCAATAAATGTTTTCTAACAATAACAATGACAAAATTGGCGATATCCGAGGGTTACGATTAGTTTGCCCTAGCTATTAACGGCTAGGTGTCCCCTCTTTTCATACAAATATTTTCCTCCAAAAAAGCTTATCGAAACAGGTAATCTCTTTGAAGTAATTGCACACTAAGCATAGCAAGTGCTAAAATTGGTAGTGGCTGATACATACATGTCTTCTCAGTGCTTCAGGCTCCATCCTAGCTAGCGTTTTATCTCACAGCCACCATAGAATCCAATTAGCCGGCTTGTTCGTATCGTCTGCATGCCTCGATTATTTCAACAAGCCACCCGTTATTGTCATCAACTGATGAAAAATGTGAATATAACGATTTTGTTTCCAAAAACGTGCCAGGAAGTAAGGTAAATAAGCTGTCATAAATCCATTTAGAATATAATTGACATCAAAATCTGGCAAGAGTATGTTTTCTTTTGACTTCGCCATTTTGGAAAAGCGTTTGTGAGCCTGCGTGCTGTCTGCGGTTGCTAACACCTGTTATGTTTTGTGTTCGCGTGTCGTTCGCGTGTTCGCGCGTCTTTAGATTGGATTCGAATTAACAAGCGTGTTAAAATTTGAACATGCCACCTCAAACACCGAGGCCTCTCAAATGCTCTATAGGCAGAGGAGAATCCACATACTGTGGATTGTCACCAAAATATTCCCTTCTCAAAGAATACATCCCCGGCCATAGCTTCATGTAAGAGAGATATCAAACTCCATCTTAAAAATCTGTAAAATCCGTTTCGTCAGAAAGTGAACTGATACTCCTGAGGACAAGGCACTTTAATGAACAAGGGGAAGGTATGACAGTTTGCCTAAAGTATCGAGACCTCCTTGGACTGAACTGGCGCCCTCCTCGCTTTTGTTTGCACCCATTGCATGGATCAAGAAAAGGAAAATGCGGCAGGGGCGTATCAAAGAAGATTTCTGAGGAAATAATGAAGAGGTGGAAGAAACTTGTTCCAGTAGGAGCAGGTAAAGCATAAAGTTAATCTCCTTATCATGATTATATAGGTTCAGCACTGTGCAAAGTAACAATAGCAGACTTTGCGGCACTCGTTCGACGCAATTGTGCGATGGCTCGGAAATTCTTAGACACATTAGCTAAAAACAGTCGCTCGAAAATATCATCAACATTTCCATGCTAGTGAAGAATTATCATTCGAATTTTCGTAGTAGTAGTGAAATTCAGCGTGCAGAGAAAGTCGTGTCTGATTTTTTTAACTTTCAGGTAGATTTGAGTGAACCGAAAGCCGTTTTTCAAGCTGATCTCACAAAGGGAAATCTTTTGAAAAAAAGTATCGAATTACATTTCAGGCCCGAAATGTTTCCTTTGTAGTCTAGTCCACGCAATCTTCAAGTAAAAATAATTTGAAATATGAATTACTCTTGCTTAATAAGAATTATTTCAAAGAAAGTTAGTTGTCTGTGTTATGCTTCATTATTCAATGGACGTACCAAAAAGGTTTTGATCGTCCGGAAAGAAAGTTATTCAGTTGCGTTTGTGGTTCTTGCATTGTCACGTGCATTTCAATAAATTCTACACGGTATGTAATAAACAGTTGATGGAGATTTATCGATAAGGTCCTTTTGCTTTCCCATAAATTATCAGATGAAAATTGCTAAAATGAAACTTTTTTCCTTTGAAACCTTATCAAAGCTGACAAGGTGTAAAAATGTTTATGTCGCCAAAAATTTGCATAATTTTGTTTACGACTGCGCTGATGCGTGACATGGCACTTTCCGCTTTCGCGTGAAAACTGACAGCCAAACAATTTTTTAGCAGACTATTCTACTTGATGTAATTCTTTTGTATGAGAAGCAAAAATATGATGAAAGATGAAAGTTTTCATGTATGCAAAAAGTTATGATAAGCAGTGAACTTTTCAGTCAATAAAAGCGCTCCTTTCAGCTGAAGACATTTTTTGGCGGGAAATATTTTTTGGCGGCAAAATGAACGATCAACTTCTGACTGCGCTGTTGCGGGCAGCTTTCCTCGTTGTTGCGTTAGCGTGTCTATTGGGAATTTGTTTAGTTTCAAACTAGTTTTTGTCAGAAGATGTGCTGGATTAATTTCAAATTGCAAGATGTATGTTAGTCATCGACGTGTTGCACGTGTTGAGATTCATCTTGTTTCTTCATGAGACCTTACTTGTGTGCGTTCTAATGATTACAATATGTAATGAGACAGAGTAAACCATTCTCACCGAAAATCATATGCAAGTGATAAGCGTTCGATGTGCGACGCTTGTACTCACGAATCTACGCTCGATGCGATTCATGCCTTCCGCCGTACCGTGCGATTTGAAGAGAAGGAAGCTAAACCTTGTATTGTTTTGTTTATTATAAGTAAATTGGTTGTTTGTTTTATTCTTCGCATAATTCGTTAGGACTTTGTAGACGTTGCCGTCAGCATCAGATGGATATATTCAAAGCGGAAACACCTAGGGAAGAAAAAGATTATGGTAGTACTGCAAAATTAGTAAGTCTGTCAAGGAGATCTATTGAATGAATGACTAATGAACGAACGAACGAATGAATGATCGGTTAGTCAGTCGGTCGGTCGGTCAGTCTGCCACTCTGTCTGACGGACTTATTGAACGAACGACAAAACGACCAAACGGACAGACGATAGGCTGGACGAATGGAATGGTTGAACTGGTGATATCGTAGCGTGAAAAGGGAAACATTGCCATTGTGACGTCCGGGGCGTCAATGTTTCTGCTGCTTAAGGGCCGGACTATTCATTGTCTTCTGTCTTTGCCTCTGGTTCAAAACCAGCAACGTTGCGAGCACAAACAAGGCAACTAACTGCCAAAGTCACGATCTCCGTGGTTTTATTTTTTATCATCCTTTTTCTTGTTAGTCTTGAGCATTCGGTTTTGAATGATTTGAGACTGATGGTATATTGGGGCGTAGGTACAAAACTGTGTTGGGCCACCTTTTATGTTGAATATCAACAAGCTGAAATAGCTTTCAGTTTTCTTGTTACGTCCTCTAACCCTTCTAGGCTTATCCTGTTTTCGTTAAGCGGAGGAAATGTGATAAAGTTTTATAAATTGTATTAAAAAGACAATGCTTTCGCTCCTGGCGCAACAGCGACAAACTTGTGCCATAGCCGCTGACCGCGAGGCAGGCTCATAACTTGGCAACCAAGATGGCGGATATAAACAGCGAATCCTCTCCTGTCAAGCTTAGATGTCAGTTATGTAGTTATTTACCTTGATTTCTGTTTATTTTGGAAACAAAAATGGTATATTCTGATAATTTTAATCAGTTGATGGTAATGGTGGATCCGTGTTGAAAAAATCGAGGCATATAGACGATACGATCGAGCCGGCTCATTGAATTTGACGCTAGCTTGATACAAAATGGTAGCTAGGATGGAGTCTGGTGCACTGAGAAGACATGTATGTATCAGCCACTAGTATTTTTAGTTCTTACTATGCGTTAGTGGCAATTGTTTGAAAGAGATTACCTCTTTAGATAGGCTTTCTTGGAGGCAAATATTTGTATGAAAAGAGGGGAAACCTAGCTGTTAATAGCTTGGTCAAACTTGAATCCTTACCCACTTATATCGCCAAATTTTGTCATTGTTATTGTCAGAAAATACTTAACTAAACATTACGTGTCTCTTCATGTTCAGTCAGAAAATATATATATATTTTTTTGCAACATGAATTTTGATGAAATCGACAAAAGTCGTTCAGGTGGTAATACATATTTGCTTCATACAAACAAACTATTCATTTGCCCAAAAATTTTATTCCGTATTTTGAAGGTTATGATATGCCTCTTCAATCTTATAGTTAAATTACATAGTTAGGTTGTTGGCCATTAGAGATATTTGGGTACAAAAAAGCCGAATTTGAGGTTCTCGTGAAAATGTCTAAAACAGCCTCTTACTTCAGGTTCAGGCAAATGACAAAATCGAAGGTACCGATTGAAATTAAGCACTGTGCTACAAGCCTGGTCAGTGGGCAAGACAATTCAGTGGGTTTTATTTCCAGATCACCATTATATTTGTCTAACCACTCAATTGAGTTTGACTAATTAATATGCATAAATTTGTGCCAAAATGGCCATTTTTCAGGTTTTACCCATAACTCTGGTAAAATGGAATATTTTGAGTTGATGTTTTAGCACATGAATATGTTCATGACACTCAATGTTTCTGCCAAGCTTGAGCCAAATCGGTGATTTGAGTATTATCACCTCCTGCCTGGTCCTGCCTGGTTGTATCATGGACAGACACTTAAATCTTCAATAACGTCTTTCGCAATTTATCATACTAAACTATAGCTTCAAAGCAGTTAACCACAAACTAGTGACGGTACTTACAACACAGCTTCTTGAAGCCTTCGCTTACCAACATGGCGGCGCTGATGGTCGTGACCGGCTGCCCGCGATCATTTGCGGTCAGTACAACTTATCCCCCATGTAAGATACCGCAAAGTGTCTACGTAGTCACCAGTCACTTTGTCGATTCAAGTAAAACTCGGACCCAATGGGAACGCCATTCGCCTGAGTCACACTTGCTTACACTTTATTCATGTTTTGCTGTTGTTGTTGATGATGTCAGTTTTTTGTTTCTAGATTGTCATATTCGTTCAACCAAAAAGGCAAGGGCGGTGACAAGTGACACTGAAGGCTCAGTTAACGATATTAACACGAATTACATGCAGCAGTAGAACTGGTAAAATAATTAAAATTCACTCTTCCAGTAATGACGACCCTTTTAAAGAAAATTAATCGTATGTTGCACTAAACACTAGCTGAGTGTCCCTACGTCAATCTGGGTTACTATTTAACGTTCATGGGGAAAAATACCCGCTCTTCACTGCCAGCGAGCAAGACTTTTAAGAGAGGAAAATCCCAGCCAGCTGTAAGTGTGATGTCTGTCAACTAGCCAGCAAGCACGTCAGCTTGTATATGTGCGCAGTATCTTACCAAGACTTTATTTGTTTATATGTCTTTGTGTCATCGGCAAGCATGGCAACACGGCTGGTCAGAACCGAATCGGGCAAGTTATTTAAAAAGATTGAGAAATAACATCGGGCCTAAAATGGAGCCCTTAGATACTCCGGAGCTGACAGGCAGAGGATCACAAGTCACCCAGCACTGTTACACGTTGGTAGCGACCCATCAGGTAAGAGCTACAACACTGCTAGATGCTGCCTCCAAATCCGAACTCGTGTAATTTTTGCAGCAGGCAGCCATGGTTCACCTTATCGAGGGCCTTAGACATATCCCGATATAGATCTCCATCGTCTAGTAAGGAGCCCACGTGGTCCAAAAATTCCAAAAGGTTGGAGGTGCATGATTTCCCTCTAATGAATCCATGTTGACAATATCTTACCACCTCGTACAGTCTATCTTTGAAGTGTTAAATACACATCGCTTCAATACTTTGGATACCAGTGACGGTAAGGAGATGGGCCTGTAATTCTCTGTGCACTCAACCTCACCTTTTATAAAAACAGGAACAACATTAGCTTCCTTCCAGTTCTCCGAGAAAGAACCGGTGCTTAATGACTTGTTAAACAGCTCACAACTGAAGAGATGGTGCAATTATAGAGGCTGTTTCCTTAAGAAGTTTCGCTGGGATTTTATCAGGTCCTGTGGCTTTCATAACATCAAGGGCTTCGAGCACGGAGCAGTTGGACTTCGCTAACCGTGAGCATTAATTCCGACATATCAGGAGAGGCTGGTGCATTGGCAGCGCTTCCAGGTGAAGGGGGAGGGGATGTCATGGGTGAAAACTGATGCGAAGTAGTTGTTAAACAAATTGGCTATTTCCCGAGGATTTTCAGCTGAACATCTTAGCAGCGTACGATTACCTGGCTCAGCGGATGCACTGGCTGATATTGGCATCGAGACTCGATCAGGAATTGTATGCGATTTGGAATTCAGCTTTAATATAGGCCAAAAACGCTATGGTTTTGTGTTGAGATCGGACTCGACGGAACCAAGAAACTCATTGTTTTATAAATTCCTTTTTCTTGATCAAATTAAGTACGGCACCAGACGTCCAAGGTGTGGGATTCCGTCCCTTAAGCCTCTTGGTCTGTACATAGTCAGAGACCGCTGCAAGAAACGTGTCTTTGCATTGATGCCAGTCAGTAATTATGTCGTCATTGGCTACCATCGAAAAGAGGTTTATTGCTGACACAGCTGACAGAGCCGTACGCGGACCCTCAAAGTCGTCTTTTGCATAATCGTAGACAAATCTCAGGATTTTTGGTGGGGCTTTTCTAAAAGCGTTAAACTGGAAAATAATGATGCTATGGTCTTTAAAAAATAACCCGGTTACATTGTCCCAGAGGATGTCTGGCAAATTAAAGTCACCCGAAATTACCATATTGTCGAGCTGGTCACAAACGTACTTCACGCAGAAAATTATCGAATACATCCATCCAACTTGGGTCTTCATTAGGTGGCCCATGGCAAAAACAGAATAAAATTCTTTGACCAGTAAGGCGAAGTAATTTCGGCAAAAATGATATCAAGGTGTTGCAGCTCGGCTTTTGATTCAGGTTTAAATTCTTTGACAATTTTGAAGTTGTTGTAGTAACAAACGTGGCACGTTTTCATTACATTGCACAGTAATAAGTGTTGACTTACTAGCCAAAAATAAAAAAAATAGCCACGGCTTTCTTCAAGTGACGACCTGATTCCCTTAACAATGTCAACAATCCATCGAAGAAGCAATCGTTTTCGGGAAAACGGCAATAAAAATTGTAAGAATGAAATAAGGTAAAAGGAGTCCAGGACTAGCGGTACCTCCAAGACTACAGATCGTTTGACCACGAGTCATCCTTCTGTCATTATATAGTTTTAGCCCGTGCACATGCTCAAACCTCAAAACGTACCACATGGAAGACAAAATGACTACATTGTCATATATATACATGGCTGAATCTCAGTTTAAGTTAGTAAGGTGGAACTGAGGTGCCAACGAAAGGGATCTGTCTCATATGGTCTAGGGGCCGACTTTTCTCTCCCTAACTGTCTTGTCGGGGACAAGGTATCGGAAAGCATCGCGGAACCATCTCCGGCTGGCATAAGCGAACTGCGGGCCGAAATCTCGTGGTGCATCGTCATGGTACAACGCTCCGGCAAAGTGTCCAGAGATACCGCTGTCGGCGGTATTTTTTCTCTTTTTAGGCCATTTTGATATTAAGGCTGGCAAGTCGCCCGAAGACATTGTAGGGAAAGAAGCATTTCATTCATACCCTTGTTAAATTGTCGACGGGTATTGTGTACTATTCGCAGCATTTAAGCCAATTCTGCACATTAAACACGTTTCCTTGAAAATATAACATCGACAAGTACATTTATGCGCTGGGGGGATTGCAACCCTTAGGTGTCCAAGATCAAGGGCCAACAAAATTCCTCCGCGAATCTGGAGAGATTTCCGGAAAAAACGTCACGGAAACATAAAATGATTACGGTACAGCAGGATATTTAAAAAACTCGGTAAATTCGAAATCGTTTCCGTGAATGTCACCGAAAAATTGGGAGGATATTACAAATTTCCGGAAGAGGGTAATTTTATTGGACAAAAATGCCTGGAGAGGACCATTTGTATTTTGCGGCTTTTTCGAGTGGAAGAAAAGCGCTGGTCATGTTTTGTGTAAAATAGTTCGCGAGTATTACGATTTCTTTTTTGCTGAGATATAATAATAATAATATCAGGAATTTCGTTAAAATGACTTTGGTGAATAGCGTAGTGAGTGAAACGTAACGTTTTGCTTACCTTTTCTTCAGGGCCGATTTCAGCGATTTCTGCCTGGTACTTTTGTCGCATTCAGGCTGACTGCAGTTCCCGGACACCACTCACAGTCCACCAATTGGCCGCCGAGCTCAGAGGGCCCTTTCTTGCTCCAAATATTACAAAAAACTAATCTGACACAGGGGCGACCACAAACCACTAATCCTAATGTGAATAACTCCTGACTCGCGGGGATTTCAGAGGTCGGTGTCTCGACGACTTCAAACAAAAGAGACACGTACGTTATCACTTGTGGGCTTTTAGCCTGCGAATGTAGACGGATTTCCGTCTGTTGTTGATCACGCTGCTGGGTTGTAATGATATGAAATACAGTCGAACCTCCCTTTGCGACCACCTCTCGTTTGCGACCACCCCTCATTAGCGACCACTTTTCCAAAATACCAAAAGTTTGCAAGTCAAATCAGTACAGATGGAACCTCTGGTAGACGACCACCTCTCGTACAATAGAAAGGTTCCAGCAAGTTAATTGTTTAATGTATTCAGTTCCCAGCCAGCCCTATTCCAGCCTGCAGAGCGGGTTTTAGTCGAGCGGCCCTGATTAAGTAAAATATCAAACGCCAGAAGGTGTGTTTCATCAGATATCCAAACACGGAGGAGTAGGTTGAAAAAGCTAGGCGCAGCCGAGTTTTTTTAAACGACTTCGAGGTGAATAAATATTTTTTTTGTTGTTTAGTGCGTAAAACAGCAAATCATACGCCGTCCCCTCTCCCTCCTCCCCCTTCCTCTTCAGAAAGAGGCTTATTTCTGTCTGGCGTGCACAATGTTTATTACCAGAATATCAATTCAATGGTGAAACATTAAAAAGATATTAATTAAGAAACACACTGTACTAGTTTGCATGAAATACCATCACAATCGATAGAGAACGGATCTGAAAAACACTTGTTGGGCCAGAAAACATTTCGGGAGTTTTCAGAAACGCACCCCAGGTCGCCTACGCTAAAACACTTCCACACCAACCACATACACGGTGAACTTTGTTGGAAATGCTCAAGGCCACTTTCTGCAAATCAACAACTAGTTCCTGTGACGTTCTGTCCTCACGAAGCCTGAAGCGGGATCTCAGTATTACCAAGAGAAGCCATTGAAGGCAAGTATTACTTGGTGACGTCCTTACGATAAGATTTTAGGAGTTCGCCATAGGTGTATTTTACAATTACAGTAGGACATACTACATTGAACATGAAACTTGATATTAATTAAGAAACACACTGTACTAGTTTGCATGAAATACCATCACAATCGATAGAGAACGGATCTGAAAAACACTTGTTGGGCCAGAAAACATTTCGGGAGTTTTCAGAAACGCACCCCAGGTCGCCTACGCTAAAACACTTCCACACCAACCACATACACGGTGAACTTTGTTGGAAATGCTCAAGGCCACTTTCTGCAAATCAACAACTAGTTCCTGTGACGTTCTGTCCTCACGAAGCCTGAAGCGGGATCTCAGTATTACCAAGAGAAGCCATTGAAGGCAAGTATTACTTGGTGACGTCCTTACGATAAGATTTTAGGAGTTCGCCATAGGTGTATTTTACAATTACAGTAGGACATACTACATTGAACATGAAACTTGTAACTTTGTTCTCGTATTCTCTTTTAACATTTTCTTGTAACCTCGTGATGATTGTTACGTAGGAATAAAGACTTATCATTGTAATAATATTTATAGTAACTTGTGAATATTTATTGTTGTAATAATACCTATTATAAATTGTCAGGACGCTTTTTATCTAGTTTCGTTTCGCTACCCGCCTCGATAAGCTCGCTAGCTGTTTGCGGGAAACATGAACAATTATTGTAAAAACGAAGAAAAATAAATGAAGTTGTTGTTGCTGTTGAAGGAAGAAAGTGGCAGGAAAAAGAAACAGAACTTTCCTCCCGCATGATACCCAGCTCCGAAACTAAACACAGACGAGCTGGGAACTCATATTACCAATATTCCATTGTATTGCATTGCGCATTCTTACCGGCTGCGCATAATTTCTTGCGCCGTTAGCGCGCGCTAAGTCGCGCTCGCGTTGAAAACATAGTCTGTTTTCCTATATGCTAAGCCTTGTCGATAACTAAATGGCTATTTCCTCCTAAACGAGCATGGTGACCTATCTTTTTCATCATGTTATTTTAATTTAGCTGTTATTCTCTTTATGTGTTAATTGTTTTATAAAATTTTGACGACGGAAAAATGAGTTATTGCCAGAAATACGAGCTTGCCCACCACTCGCGGGCATAAAATAGATACTGAGAACTTGCGCGCAAGAAGCGTTTTGAGTGGATACGGCTGCTTCACATTTTGCTTCCCTACCAAGAAATTCACCTTTAGTTGCCGATTATGCTTCATACATTCTACGTATAATGTTTTTCTAAGTTATACTTTATGTATGTAACTTCTGTTACCACCAGATATGGCAATAACTGATCAAATAAACTCATTTTTGGAAGCGAATATTACAGGCGACTATAGGGTAAATTGAGTGGATCGTAGGTCCTTTGCGGACATGGTGACCTATCTTTTTTATTTCATTTCTCGAAATGGCACATAGTAGTGAACAATCACAGAAATTTTGAGAAAATGTTCACGACAACTCTTATTTCGCAGGTATTACCTTAAAGTACAAACTAAATGGCATTTTGTCAAATTTTCGCGGCTTCGTCTTGGTGCAAAGATAGTTTCTTGCCCTTCAGCGTTGAAAGAGTTGAATTTATCAAATTGCCACTGGATTCTATCAGTTCCCTTTTTATGCGAACTATTGAGGTTTCCCGGCTATGCCATAAAGCATGACGAGTTTTCTCGACTCACTAATATAGGGTACCGCATCTCTGTTGTCATACACTATAACTGAAAGGATTATTTTTAGTTCACTTACTGCGTCACAAACATTAACAAAATTTTTAGTATTTGCCAGATATTTAGCAAGGTGATCTTTTTTAAAAATTATGAAAAAGTAAGTTTATTGTTGTGCTTTTTCAATATTCAGTCATGGCGAAAGTCCTACGAAGTATATTGCCGATGAATATCGTCAGGGCAGGCCAAAAAGAGGATAAAAGCTTTGATATTCATCTCGACTTATCTATTTAGCTGTTAGAATAATTATTTTAGGTTTGGCTGCCAATATAAGCAAACATAAAACATACAAACACAGACATGTTATGTTTCTTCGTTTCTCAGAAAATGCTGCGTTTTGTTTAATTCACTCATGTAAAAACGAGAGGTAAATTTTTATTTTCCTCTTTAGTAGTAGATTAGACTCAAACTTGTTTCCAACAGCAACGGACAGTGACGCGGAAGGCGGCTAAGAATCTCTCTTAGCTTCATAGCGACACAATGGAAACTTTTTTTTAAAATAGCATACCGGTAAAAAGGGCGCCCAAAACTGCAACAGACTTATATTAATCCTTGTATTCAGTAGTCTGTTATTTTTATAAAATGTAATAGAGGGTTATGATAAGTCACAAAAAATTAAACAAATATCGATGTACAGTATTTGAGACGGCTTTCATTGGCAAAAATGTGAAGGCCAACTGATTTGACTCAAATTTTGCAAGACTACAATTGAATGTTCTCAATGGATGCTGTATACAAAACTGCAACACCAAAATAATTTAACACATCGGAGCTACACATATCGTCACATAGGAGGTAAATTTAGACCACTTTGAAAACTCAAGACTCCAGAGTCATGCTGACCTTATGATGTCATGTTTCATAACGGTATAAACTATAAAGCGAGACTGCTGTATTGCTCGGTAAAAATAACACAGAGCTTTCTAGGATCTCTTGTCTTTGTTATAAGACTTGAAAAGGTTGGGCAGACAAATTGTCATATTTACGCTAAAAACATGAAATCATTTTAAAATTGACCTTTTTCCTTAGCACCAAAAACTGTGTTCACAAGGCTCCAATTCAACCGATGGTGATTTTTTTAAAGCTAAGTATCTCAAAATATATTCACTGATATATACAACGGTTACGAAGTTAGTTTCTAAATATATGGAACGACGAGGAAATCAGCAGATAGGGCGACAAAGAGTCTGTACTGCGTTGTTATACTTTCAATACAAAGAAGGTTGCTGGGGTAATTTTTGGGATCCAGCTGATGTCTAATCAGCATCCAATATTTTATCGCACCCAAAAAGCTAAATTGAACTGTATCGGCTAAAACAAAAGTGTTGATTAGTTATTTACAGGCGAAAAAAAACAACAACAACAACAACAAGTAGAGAGTAAAAGGAAAGACGAAGGGGATGATTTGGTAATGACAACTTGATCAGCTCGGCTGGTTCTCGTCTTGGCGAGTACGTCTCCCGGCATACTGGCATTTGGTTTCTGGGTAACGGCCACGCGAAGTGCATTAGTCTCCAAGGAACGACAAAGGGACTTTTGTAAATTGAACGACAATGTTGGTCGAGGACAGCTATAAAACTGAAATATAGCGATGAGTACCTATCACATCTTATTCAATTCAGGTTATCTGCATGTTAATTAAGACGAGCCTAGAAACAGAAGGGTAAAAAAAATAATAAAATCAACATAAAGTAGTAGTTGAAAAGTTAGCATCTTGTTATTGAAATTTAAAATTGTTACTAGTATTTGTTTTGCTTACCTTAAAGCTGCTCTATCTTAGTAGTTTCTAGGTAAAATAGTTTCCAGGGAACAAAGAGCTAGTATATTGGTAACACTCCACAAATTGGAACATGTATTTCGGTAAACTAGCGGGCACAAAGTTAAAATGTTGAATTTCTGCCGGTCACTAGAAAACGGGCACATTAATAAGCTGAGCTGAAAAGATCTTAATGCATAGAGTAATAAAAGACTCAGTGGAAATAACAACTCTGATAATATATTTCTTTCCGAGTCCATTAACAAATTAATCAGTGAAACCAGTTTCAATGCTGATATATGTTACGACGTAATCTGCCTGGCTTTTTTGGATGTTGTTCCTTTTACGAATACTGACCACACTTGATTTGCACGGCTTCTAGGAAACGATACATCCGCTTAACAAGCTTTACAATACAACTGACTCCAATTCAGGCTTGAGTTTCGCTGTCTTTATTTGTCGCAGTGATATTCATTGCGTCATGAAAACGATATTGCTTCCTCTCAATTACTTTATTATGAAACCTTCGAAAAAGAAAAATAAAGAGAGAAAAACAATTGTAGAAAAATATTCACACGAATATCAAATGAACCCAACCATGCAAGAGTATATTTATCATGCAACGTTTCTCGAATTCAAAATATTCTTGGGTGCAGCGAGAGGTGTAGCGAGCACGAAACCTTCCTTTTTGTGTTGTTGTACGGTTTTAAAAGCTTGTCCTTTTCTTCGTCGTGTGTGTGTTTACTGTACACCCAAACAAAAGGAAATAAAGGAAATATCGCCACACAAAAGAAGTTTTTTCCTTCGTTTAGAAAAACCGATATTCGATTGAAAGAGATTCGATTAAGCTCAATTCGTTGACACCTGTCCTTTGTAGGAGGGGTCGTTTAGTCAAACAATGACAATGTAATGAAATAGACAATAAAACAAGTTGCTAATCGCTTAAATTGACCTAATTAATCACTGCCTGTCAGCAATCCGCTCAATCGCCCAATATATAACAATAGTTTAGGATCTTGGGTTAAGTATCGTTTTCCATCACGGGGATTCATGCAGATCTTGTATAGTTACAAGCTTATAGAGTGTGCCCGTGGTGAATTTCATCCTTTTTTGTGGTGAAACTTACTAAGAATCGTTTTGGCTATAAGCGCATTAACCCTGACCTAGAATGTGTCAGAAACCATCTAAACGACTCTTGTAATGTCCATAAATTATTCAGTTAAAATGTCTTTAAAGAAAACTGAGATGATTTATCGAGCATAGCCACAAATAGCGACTAAAATGTGAAATATATTTATCATGAAAGCAAATGTGCTTAAGGACGGTGCCTACTAATACCGAAATATTTTTGCGCGGTTTATGGCAATGCGGGAAAAGCAGATCTTAGCAAGGCCTATTGGAATCCAAAAAGAAAATTGGGGGTAACCACGCATTTTTCAGAGATAATTAAGCAGTAATATCTCTAAAAAACGCCAAAATACGAAGCAATATATGGGATTTTTTCCTAAATTGAAGCTTAATTATCTCTGAAAAATGCGTGGCTACCCCCAATTTTCTTTTGAGATACCAAAAGCATTTGGTAAGTTCTTCTTTCTCCGTATAGTTTTAAACCGCGCAAAATTATCCCTGTATTAGTAGGCATCACCCATAGGAAACCCGAGTATGTCCAGATGCGCAGAACGTATGCGCAGTAACAATAGTAGGCACCGTCCTTAAAGCCAGCTGATTTTTTCCTTTTTCACAAAAGAGAATAAATTTCTCGGTTATCCAAAAGAAATGAATTGTTACATGACTTTTACTTTTCTGGGCGAAATGATGACAGGAGAAAAAAAAATCATGCACTAAATCCTTATGAAACATTTTAACCTGAACTTTCCTAGGTGTTTTCAATCTCTTCCCTACCTTTTATTTTATTTAATTCCTTAAAAAATATACGGGCAAACTTGTCAAGGGGGTATGTTGTTTGCCACACACCGTGGACAGTCATTGTTCCATAACGACAAACTGTTCTGTTCTTTCTATAAACTCGGTTGAAACCAGCTGGATATTTATCAAAACTTATCTTTGTGTTTTTAGATGCCATGCTGCGCACAAAACAAACATAAATGTACAAGTTATATTGTGGTATGCCAAGCGGAGCTTCAGGAAAATTTTCTCAGTCGCTGCGCTGACCGCATTCACGAAGCACCGCCCGTGTGCAAAACACTTTGATCAGTTAGTTTGATAAAATTCGTCGTTTTCTGATCAATAAATGAAAGGTGGAATATTTCGGCGGCTTTTAGCAGATGGAAAATTGCATGCAATTAACAAATGAGATCTGAGCGCTGAAAAAGGAAAGGTAAACTTTTTCAGTTCGTGTAATGAATCAATAGCGTGTGTTCGAGGTTCTTCTCGCCGACATTTCAATTTAAAAATCGGTAACTTTTGAAATCAACAAATTTCCAAACGCGACATGATGGCGAAAATAAACGCATCGACAGTGATGTGGTTTTTTGTCTCTATTTAGGGAATATAACTTTTATTGATGTCTTTTTAATTAAGAGAAATGTTTTCTTTTTTAGCCTGGTATTTGGGAGGCATCTTTCTTTATTTTTCCATGTACGCACCCTGAACACTCATTCGAACGAAATATTTTTCATGGCTCTGGTTGATTTGCGTAAAACAGAAAAGGAACTTGAAAATTAAACCATTTTTAACCGTAGTTTTGGCAGGAGATAATCAGTTTATTAATATACGTTGGGTGCCGAAAGTTTTATCAGATCATGAAAACTATTTGGTCCCCTAGGGAAAGACGGAGTTTAATTTGTTTGAAGTTGATCTAGCATCAAAAAGATACAATTTTCCAAACAGTGCAAATTACGAAATGAAATACGTAAACCGAACGGTGGCTGCAAATTCTTTTGGTAAAGTGCTACGGACAGGCAGTCGTCATGAAATCGTTATACATTTGAAAAAGAGAAAAAAACAGTCGTATTTAAATCACATTTCTCTGTTATTTACTGAAATATAAACATAATCCAACTCGCACGGAATTGAGAGACAAAACATTGTTTTTGACGCCTAAGTTTAGGCAAGCTTTTCAAGATTTATCAGCTAAATGGTCGTTTTATATCTAAATTTCTAAATTAAATCCTTCGCAATTCAAATTTCGTCTTAATTTCATGTTGTGTTAAGGCTAAGAAGCGAACGACAAAGAAGAAGCCAACAGTTTCCCATTGTCCTTTTTCGACACCAATAAACTGATAAATATATTGCCCATGTGTGCAAGTAAAAACTTACTCGCATTTACCACATTAGGTGCCATAAGGCAAAACATCATCGCCGCCGTTTAATTTTAATGTTTACCAACAGAAAACAGGGTTAAAAATAAATATTATTTGTACTAACATCTGCTAAAAATCTTTCTTTTTTTTTTTTCATTTTTTTTCTTGAATGAAATCTCTCAGAAAAGAGTCCTTAATATAAATAAGCAGTTTGACATTACAATGAGTTACGGGGTCAAAACGATCAAAATTTTTGTCAGTTGCCGGTTAGCGAGGTACTAAAAGGAGACATCTGTTTTTAGCTACATCTATTTTATAAAAGGTTCACTTATTTAGCAGTTCTGACGTCTATTGTGTCGATGGAGAGCTTGACCAATAAGAGAAGCCCTGGCCACTCTCTAGTGGAGTGCCAACCGGGTGGTCGCGTACGAGGTAGAGAGGCGGTCCTTGCAATTACCTTAATCACTTTGCTACAAAGAACTTAACAGTCAAGAATAACTTGAAAGAAACGCGGTGAAATCAAGCTGATTTTATCCCGGAGTAGAGGAATTTCATTGGAGGTTAGCAATCTAGCGGGTTGTTGAGCGCACTCGTCGCAATATTTCCTCAAGTTTCTTGTCGTGTTTGGCTCAATTTAGTTGGTTACTTGTTGGCTTTGTTTAGGCGGAGACAGCGCAAATTGTACTGAGGTCAATATAAGCACTCATATGGGTGGTGATAAATATATGTCAGTGAGCCGAAACCAATCGGATGCTATTGTTTGGACTCGTATTTGTTTACCATCTAAGCTATTAATGCATAATCTCTTGCAGTGGGTTAGTATAAAGGTCGAAACACGACAGCCATAATTTTATATAGAGTTCACACCGGCAACATGACCGAGTTTATAACCGAGCAGGTTGTTGATCTTTCAAACTACCGGCATCTTTCAGCAGGTCTTGTCGATAAGCGTGGCGACACGGACATGCTCTCTACAGATACTAAAGACGTTGAAGACACTGAAAGTGGACGAGTCAATTCAGAAAGCGTGCATGGAGGACAACACTCTGAAGAATGCAAACAGAGTTTTGTAATGGACCCAGAGTATCATGAGCATGAGTCAGCGAGGGTAGTGCGAGGCGAGTCGCCAGAAAGCGTGAGCAAAACAGAATGTGCAGCAGACCCTGATGTGAAACCAACGCACTCCTACATCGCGCTGATCGCAATGGCGATTTTGAGCTGCCCTAGCAAGAAGATGATACTGGGTGATATCTACCAGTACATCTCAGACAACTTCCCGTATTACCGGAACAAAGACAAGAGTTGGAGGAACAGCATTAGGCATAACCTGTCTCTGAACGAATGTTTCATTAAAGCTGGCCGCAGCGAAAATGGAAAAGGTAACTACTGGGCAATACACCCTGCGAATCTCGAAGACTTCGCCAACGGCGATTTCAGACGCAGAAGAGCAAGACGACGTGTAAGGAGAAGCAATCCTTTGAAGTTTGGAGGTAGTTCTTCGGCCTACTTTCGAGGGCTGGGCGCTTTCTCTCCGCATTCGTCGTTCTTTCCTTATAGAACTGAAGACTGTCGGATGCACCCCAGCTTAACATACATTCGTCCAACGAAAAAAAGCTTTGCTATTGACAGCATTATGGGGTCTTACGACTCGCAATACCTGTACAGTCCGGTATCTGTGAGATCATATCCATCCCTGAGCTTGCATAGAAGTCAGGATTATCCTGGAAGTTCATCACAATCGCTTCTGTTCCACAACTCCGCACCAGCGCTTGCTTCTTGTATTTCAGAAGTGACAACGAGTTCTGCACCAGGTTACGCCATCAACTGCGTCGAGTCATCAGCATTTTCGGCTTATTTCGGATCCAAAGGAGTTGTCTCCAGACGTGAAAACAGCAGATCAGAAAGCTGGCAAGAAACTCTTTCAAAATTACAGGAGCAACTTAGGAAAGTAGGACCTTGAGTGCATTATTGAAGGACAAGAGTTTTGAAGCGTCGGAAATATTGTGAACGAATAAAGGTACATTTGAATTTGCTCACTTCCCCAAGGCTTTGGTAATGAACTGGACTTTAAAGATTTGTTTCAACTTAAGAAAATAAGGACCTCTCATTGAGATATTTCACCAAACAGAATTGTAAATAGCCAAGTATTTCCTCATTTTCCACTAAATTAAGCAAATGTTGTTGGCTTGGCTTGAAACACAACCATTGGCTGATCATTTAAAAGAAGCTTGCAATTAGAAATGACCTTGAAAAAACATTCACAGTTATTCAAAGTCAGATCTTTTATTGTATAAAAGTCTGAAATAACTCATAATTTCCAGTTTGAAAAAGATTACAGATATTTCGGCAGAATAATAATTATGAAGAAAAGTTATGGTCAAATATGCGCTTGATAGGTCGCGTCCATGTAGCTATTGAATAAGTCAAGATAAGTCAATTCTAGCGCTTGACCAGATGGGCTTGGATTTATAAATGAAGGATAGCAACTTTATAAGTCTATAAAAAAATTGGATTAGTCTTTGGCTTAATATAATTATTGAATTAAGGAAGACCTAATAAAATGTTGTACTGGTTCAAAAGAGCTTTTTAATCAATAAATAGCTTATACGATAAACACTGTAAAATTGAGGTGTTTTAGTCGTTCGTTCACCAAGCCAAACTTGCGGGTTTCCCATCAAAGATGAACTTGAATCAAGTTATGACAGTATTCCTGTTTCACTTTAAAACGTGCAGACATAAAACAAACTAGTTCTTCCAACAAGTTGGCACTGTCTTTGTAATGCAGACTTGTTATGGTCGTACTGTAATTTAGCAATTTCATAACATTTCATAATACTGATAAACCAGACACAGAACCGAGCTCCCTTCACTGAAAAGCGACTATAAACATGTTGAGATCCAAATCTCTCTTTTCTTGAGGAAGATAATTTATTTCAAGTTCCTCTGTACTAACTATTAGCTCTTGGTCTATTCTCTGCGATTTTGTTTTGTATCCCCTGTTTCTGCCTAAACTGCAAATCTATGCCTTAACTGAGTGGGTGGATTTCGAAGCAAGCGTCGTGCTTTTAAAAATTCAATACAACATAAAAAGTAACCAATAATCTTATTCCAAAGCCATTCACGGTGAAAACAAGTACTTCTATTTTCTTTTCCAATTCAAATGTAATTGAAACGCGCTAATACTGTACAGGAGGCAATATGTAAAGGTTATACTGAGAGAGGTTAAAGGTTCACACGATTTCTCAGGGGCTATTTCTGAAAGACACGCACCATTTGCCTCTTAATATAATTTTATCGTGCCATTAGCCGCATAAAAGTTGAATCAGATGCTGGTCGAAATGAAAACATTACAAGGAATCTCCCAAATAGGTTTGCTTTATGAGCCGAATTGAGTAATTTACATGAATAATGAAGGTTTATAGTTTTGCCGAACAGAAACGCAGTTAGGCAAAACCTCGATATAAAACACGTCAGTCCAGCAAGTGTTAGTGACCTTTGGTGATATTCTGTGAGAAATCTTAATGCACTTTGTTCGTTTTGTCCTCCGACCAATAACAGCAACAACGACCCGACGCTAAAATGGTTTTCTTTCACGTCATAAATGTTTTATCAGCAAACTTTTCAATTTGGGAATTTTTTATGCCCTCATATAAGTTATGGTATAATGTTTAGCTTTATCTAATTTATCATTTTTGTCAATAATGGCGAAAGTGTACAATGTTCACTCCGTGTGGTTGAGTATGATATATGGCTTCGTGTGGCTGTCCACGCAAATGATTTTACCACACGAGCGCAAATGGAATGAAAATCGACTTCGTGAGTTTTAAAAATATTTGTTACAAAGTAATAAGTGGAGAAATTGAAGAAAAAGAAAAAAGGAAAAGCTTAGTTGAAAGCACCAATTTTCGATTTTCACCTTCAGTTATTGGTACTAATTTTCTTGGGTACTTACTTGTAATTAACTGCACCTATTCACGAGGCCGTATTCTCGCCATTTCAGAGCGAATAAGACCACTAAGTTAGTGAATTTTGCAAAACATTGGCCTTACTGGGATTCAAACGTTTCATTCGTATACCTGTCGAGAAACTAACAGAGCAATAACTCGTTAAAATTGAGCTCACTGACTGTTTTTATTTTTTTGACTTGTTTTTATTTTTGAGACTGGTCGGTTATTTTGCTTTGTTTCCAACAGGTAACTGTAAAATATATGGAAGCATTGAAACAGTGTAGAAACAAATTATTTTGGTGATGTTTATAGCAGTTTTAATTAAAGTAAAATTTAGTTCATTTTCTGCTCTAATTGGAAATATGTCACAACAATGTGGAAGTTATAAAACATTAGCTCGTAAACTACCGGCAAATGTGAACATGAACAGAGTTATCATTCTAGTAAAGAAAGATTCGTTTTATGAGCACAGCTGCGGAGGCAAACCGTAGAAACACTAACAGGAAAAACTGCTCGATTCAGTTTTCAGTTATCAACGCTGGTGCACATACACTTAGTTTAAAATTTGATCATATACATTGCTCGAATAAAGTTACTTTAATATTTGAATTCAAATTAATTTTCCATTTTAAGGGAAAATCTTTTACAGAAACCACTGAAGCAGTGAGTTTCTTTAATGAGATTTTTAAATAAATAAACCTAAAAGTTTGTATCAAGTTTCTTAGTATGAATGCAATGAAATAAAACAATAGGGTTAACCTGATCATGTTTGTTGACTGGTTTGAAAAAACACGCGAATTCGAATTGTCCGCAGTGCTGCAGGTGTTTAGCCGAATAATTTCGATCAGTTTTTAATAAAGAGGCTCTAAATGAATTACTCGACGTTTTGATCAATTTTTACCGAAACTGGCGTCAGAGGTTATCAGTGTCATGCAACAAAGATATATTTCCTCTTTTTATTACAACATGCGGTTTTATTATAAAATGTTTTTCAATATTTGTGTTGAAGTTTCAACACTGTTAGAATCAAATTAACTTTTCAAGTCAGAGTACATATAATACTGTGCTGATTTTTCGTCAAGGATATGCTGAATGTTAATAACAAATCTGAACTGTATCGCAGAGGACGCGAACCTTTTTCAAACACTCGATCTCGTCAAAGAAAACAGCTTGTTCTAAGAAAAACAGTAATTGTTTTAATTCTTCAGTTAAAGTTTCTTGAAGTTCCATCACGTTTGATTAAATAAATTAAGGAGCCGCTCCTCGGCCTTTGAAATTAAAAGCATCTTTCATATATAGTTTATGTTCTGAACGGTTGCCAAGTTCTGCTGCCGTCGTGCACTGATTTTTCTTAGCTCGACGGATTTTTCCTTTCACCACGAAAATAAGGAAAATGTTCGGATGTGTAATTCTTGGACAGTGACATTCGGACAAAAAACATTTGGACTATTTATTGGCGCATTTTAGATGGATCAGTTGTTTCTTAATATTCGGAAGTAACACTCTGCACTCCTTTAGCCAGTTCGGTTTGAACACAACAGTTTACAGACATACAGCACACTGAAAACAAAATGGAGAGTACATAAAAACCAACCGCTAGCACCGCAGTGCATTTAGTCGATCTTAGCCTGTGATGTTACTCCAACAAATTTCAAAACTTGCAGTTAACAATAATGAAATGTCTTATATTTATTATCCTTCGAGTACCCTAGAGAATGGAGTCAAACTGTGGAGTATATACGTTTACATTTACATGTTATTTGGTCGGTAAAATCATTAGATATCACACCAACCGTAAGGCTGACTTGTTGCAAAATGTTCAGTATTTCAGCAGTAATTTGCACATTTACCTAAATATACATAATTAGCAATGTCCGGGCGGAAAAAGGTTTGGACATTTTTTTAAACGAAAGTTTATTTGTCGAAATCTTGATTTTTGTGACATAAGTGTAACTCAGGGAACGCACGCTGATTCTGAAGGAGTCTAAACAAGGAAGGTTATTATTATTATTATTATTATTATTATTATTATTATTATTATTATTATTAATGGTAAGATATACTTCAAACTTGACCCTGATGAAGTACGAATTAAAAGAACCGCGGTTTCCTTTCATAAAGGCAGTTATCAATCGAAATGAATTTGTTTACGAGCCAATAAATTATGAGGACAAAGTTTGATGAAGTAATTTCAGCTCAAAACTGTTCCAGAGGAAAAAAAATTCTCCGGTTTCCGTTAACTACACCTAACTATAAACCTTATAATACATTTTTTCCTCGTGAGCAACTGTGTTTAAACCAACCTTTCATTGAGATCTATGGCGTTGTAAAATTTTCTAAATTTTCCTTCCCCCGTATCCACAAAGAAACCAGAAATTTAACATAACTAGCTTGGCGAAAGATTGCAATACGTTGTGCTATGTGAAGGCCAGACGGCACACGGGTATTACTGAAGTTTGAGTTGTGCACGGCATGACATCCAAAAAACACAAAGATAAGTTTTGATGAAGATCCAGCTGGTTTCAACCTAGTTTATAGAAAGAACAGAACAGTTTGTCGTTATATAATAATGGACGACACGGAGCGGATAAATAGCATATTTAATTCAGTTTAAACGAGATTTTTTGTTCAGTTGAAACTAAATTTACAATACAGCACAAAAGAATCAATCAAGGCATTGATCATACCGGTGAACAATTTATCTTTTTATATTAAATTTGAACGGAACAGAACCTTTTTCTTGGCATTATTTAGTAATAAAGACTTCATTTTGATTTTGTTTTGCAATAAAAGTAAGGAAGTCGTTTGGCTCTGAAATAAGCACATTTCCCTCGGCAGAAACTGCGGCTCGTTGATGATAAATTTCCTTGGCTTTTCAAGACATTTTAATTAAATTATTTATAGATATTAAAAAGAGTCGTCCAGATCATTTTTGCTACGTCGAAGACAGTTTTCGAGAGATTTTGCGGGGTTACGTGCAGCCAGAAGAGCTTTAGTCAGCTCTCTTGCTGAAATGCTGAAAAGCCTGTATCAAGTATATAAGGAACGCTGTGTTTATGAGCTTATGAGTGCAAGATGGTGTACACAATATGACTGAATAAACCAGAAAGTGATACTTACACGCAAGATCCTAAACTATTGTCATATACTGAAAGATTGAGTGGATTACTGACAGGCAGTGATTAATTAGGTCAATTTAAGCGATTAGCAACTTGTTTTATTGTCTATTTCATTACATTGTCATTGTTTGACTAGCCGTCCTCTCCCACTAAAGACAGGTGTCAACGAATTGAGCTTAATCGAATCTCTTTCAATCGAATATCGGTTTTTGTTTTGTATGGAAAGGGAAAAACCTTTCTTGAGAAGCGATATTTCTTTTATTTTCTTTTGTTTGAACATATTTCACTCACAGTAAACAAGAACTTGACCGGAAAAAAATACCGAGCTTACACGCTAATGTAAAGCTAAGGTTCAAATTCTGAAATATTGTTCCATGGGCCTCTTGATTACTTGACAGATAAGCTTTACGTCTTTCACGGTCTTAAATACTTAAATTTTCCATTTGCAGTTATCTGATATTCGTGTGTACTTTTTTGGGCAATTGTGCTATTCCTTCTTTCCAGTATTACACAGATTCAGTGAAAGCAATATCGTTTTCATGAATTAAAGCAGGCAATATCAGCAAGTAGGCAGCAATTTCAGACAGACGAGTACCATTCCTAAAATACCTAGGTACCACGAGGCCATATAAATCGAGTCTGGACTATGTAGACAAAAAAGAGAATGAGAAAGAACAAGCGTACCGAGTTAGCAAAGTGTAGAGTTCTTCTACTGAGGTAACACCTTTCCGTTTAACTGCAATTTTTTACTGCTTAATTTGAATATGCGTGACTAAGCAGTCAACCGGCAACGTCATCTTTTTCAATTTTAGGCCTCTCAGCACCTTATGTTAATATTGCATCTAGATATGCCACTCTAATGTTACATTTCCAATAAATTCTTCACAGTTCCCTATAGAAACTAGTTTTCATCGTCAGCTCGACCTAGAAAGCTGTTAAGGTAAGAGGAACATTGCTAGTAGAACTTCAATGTTTTGATGCGAACCGGAAAAACTTCATGCACTGTTTTCAGATTACTTACATTTTTTTACCGTTTCGTTTAAATTAACATGCAGTGTAACCTGAATTAAATAATACACGCTCACCCACTCAACAATCTATTTAAATTCACGGCTTCAATTATTAAATATTTTAACTACAAAAATAACCACTCTGTGTTACACAGTCGGATAGTCTTTTTCCATTCCCTAGAAACTGCGACAGTTTTCTCGAACGTTTCCGAGAAACCAAATATTATGCAGTGAAAACCTAATATATAGTGTTATGTTCCGCGGTATATTCACAGGCAATTGAATATCACACGCCGAATATTTCCTCTAAGTAAATCAATTGGCGAGGAACGCCAGTTTTTAAGCGTTTATGACTGAGCTTTTTTGCGCAGTGGGTCTGTTTCCTTTATTTATTTATTTCTGCTGTTTGCTTGTTTTTCGCTTTCCTGTAACGATGGCCTTTCAAGTAGTTTTGGACTAAGCAAACAGTCTATTTTTTATCTTCCTTTTGAAATATCTGCGTCCTAAAATAAAATCCTAGTGTGTAACTTATATAAGGAGAAGGCACTTAACCGTTTTGTAAAAACACAAGTGGAATTCTTAGACGTTTCTTAGAAACCTGTAATATCATTATATCAAGCCAACTGACTTAACGCTAAAATGACAAAATAATTAGCACGCACAAAGAGATATGGCCTCTTTGCAAAATGTTGTCCATACCTGAAAGTGTCCCACAAAGTTTATTCAGTTTAGCTTTGTGCGACATACCGCGAAAACAACCATCACCTCACATATTGTAACAACAACAACAACAACAACAAGATTTTAAAAACAACATTATCATTTATATGAAAACAACAACAACGACAAAAAGTGCAGTTCTTAATTTCGCATGGTAAGGCCCTGCATAGTCGCGCAAATATATTTTATCTCCAAACCTTCATGTAAAAATAGTCTTTTTTCTTACATCATCTTTATTAAATAGCAAAAAAGACATCGGACATTTGAGATTGTTATCACAGCATGTTCGGTATCCCAGGGACAAAGAAGTTAAACAATAATTTGTAGTCGCGAAGTCTTCGCACATGCATTGCTTATATTGATTGTTTTATTGCAAAGGGATGGTACATTACTTAGATCTTTTAATAGATGTTTATACACTTTTATAATTAGTTTAATTTGTAAAACTCACGCGATTCAGGTTTTGACTCCAATGTCAGGTTACCTTAATAAAACTTTACTTTAAAACATGTACAATTTCCAATCGTCTTCATTTAAGTGATTGTGTTTGCGTGTGTACGTGTTGTGATCCTGTCCATCCTACCCTCCTCGCGTGTATGTAGCGTGGTTTATATTTGACACTGGGCATGCTAAATCACTTTTCCCACTGTGCATAATACATGTCTAAGGGTGTGAGCCCACCTCGCATGGGTATTTGATAACTATGCAACGTCTTAGAAAATGACCCTTCATTAGTTGCTTTCCATTATAGCTGTTTGCAAACTACTTTCTCCTTCCCATCCTTACATACTAATCTCTATTTCCGTAGATCACAATATCTTGGCTGACACTACTGCGAGTAGTACCGATTCACGTGTCAGGAGCATATCATCCAGAGGCCTAAACTAATCCTCTTCATCAAGCCTTTCTCGCTTTTCATTTTCAGAACAGAATGACAATGTCGTGACGCAGTTGTATATTCCACCTTTTTAATATGACTGTTACCTATGAGGTCTGGATGCCTTACCAAATCAACTGATTTTAAAGGTTAAAACCGATATTGACCCACCCTTAATATTCTCCCATATGCTGCTAGTTGTAAGTCCTCTGCCCCCTTCTGCGAACCTTCAACAAAAGCTTTTTTAGCATTAAATAGACCCACTAATTTCGTATTTTTTCCATGTTAAACGCCCTACCAGATATTCCCCGGCATTTGCTTTCTAACCTTATTTCTAAGTTGAAATAATGAAGTCAATAACTTGTCCGAGAAAACGGCTTCGACTGGTTAGCCCATACAAGAAAATCAAGAACCCTAGAGCTTCTGCGGTGACAGCAGTCATCAAAAGATTTAAAACACTCTTAATCCAGAAATTCAGGGAACTGAATTGATTTTATTGTTTAAAAAGAAAGTGCAGCTTTTATCGTTTTTTGTTAATATCCAATTATTACCTTTTTAAATTATAATTTTATGTATAGTAATGTAGCTATTTTATCCTTTTATCTTATATCATTGTAATAATAATGTCTATAAATTTTATTTATTTTTTCTTATCTATTTACATACATACATACATACATACATACATACTTTATTGTTACCTCCCCAATGGGGCTTTTCAGGAACAATTATTTAAATACTTAAGTTACTAATAACTACACAATTAAAATTAATCAAATTTAAAAAACAATTACAACATTATCTAAACTTACTAATCGAGAAAAATACTAAAAATAAATGAAGTTCAGGAAGTATTTACAAAATTGTCTAAAAGCTTATTCTTTAAGGTACGTTTAAAAACTTGAACAGAACGGCTTGATTTAAAAAGGGGGTCTAAATTGTTCCAAAGTCCAACAGTTCTGTAATAAAATGTTCTTTGACCTGAGGCTGTTTTAAAAAGAGGTACATTAAGCTTTTGGCCACTCCTAGTTGTACGCTTGGTAACTTGCTCGCGGGTAATGAATTGGGACGTCAGATATTCCGGGGCGTGTCCGGAAATGCATTTAAAAGCCATGGTAGCTTGGCGGTAGTATAGTTCGTCCTTAACGGGTAACCAAGACAAATTTTTCAAGTGGGGAGTTACATGATCGTACTTTCTCGCGCCACTAACGATTCGACAAGCGAAGTTCTGCACAGCCTGCAATTTCCGTATATTTTTCTCTGTGGTATTTGCCCAGACGTTCGAGCAGTAGTACAACTTACTGAAAACTAAGGCGTTTATCACGGTTAACAACGACGTTCTGTCAAGACAGTGTTATTTATATATATATTTATTTATTTATTTTATATAGGGCCGTTCTGAAAACCACTTTTGTGAGAACGCACCCTGTTTAAAGATTATTATTATTATTATTATTATTATTATTATTATTATTATTATTATTTGAAATGAAATGTGAATAGGTTTTTAATAGCTCCTTTTTTATATACTTTTAACTTGTAAATAGCAATTTGTGTGGAATATTTTAATAAAAAAATATTTTATATTTTATTTTTATATTTTTTAATCATCATCATCATCATCATTATTATTATTATTATTATTATTATTATTATTATTATTATTATTATTATTATTAGCAGTCGGATACTTTGGTCAATGCGCATGCGTTGCAGTAAGATTCGTGGCAAGCTAGCTGCAATGGCAGCTTGATGGAACAGTTTTAGTCTGAAGAGAATTCAGCTCAAGGTTGACGATCGCCTGTGTGAGCATTAGTTCTGATCCCGGCGGAGGAAACGATTAGTTTTCCTTTCCCGAGAAGCATCGGGAAAACAAAGCTGTTTTCCTCGGCACTCAGTAGTTACGTTAACAATGTAGGACTTTGATTAATTAAATGAAGGGATCCGGAACATGTTTAATCGGAAGGCTTTTTTTATTTCAAGCATCCAGTCCTTGCTGAGAGAAGTGAAACAAGTTTGATAGGGTCCCCATCCCAGGCCCCAGGCCGCCATTCCGACACGGAGATATAACAAAGGAAATAAGGGTTTCTTATATCTTCATACATACCTTAAAACTGGTACCGCGACTATTCTAACAGAAACAGCGTCTATACTTTATTCAAAAAATCTAAGCCAATGATAACCTCCATCACTTTTAGATGGTCTCCTTTATCTGGGTGTCCGGCTCCAGCTATTGTAACTCTCCTAATTCAAATGAACCTTTTGGCAGGCCTGTATGCCTTACACTTCTTTCCTTTGATGCAGTTGGAAATCTGCCTGGCTTTAGCTCGCCCAGTAAAGTATCCTCCTTGAACGAATCCCTTCCATTCAGAACTGGTGCTCTCGCCAGCGAAGAAAAGATTCTTCAGTCGGCCGGCCATGTCGTCGTAATGACCCCAACTTGTGCCCACAACTGGATCAGTCCACGCTGCCTGTACATACGGATTCTGTGACCACTTGCTGACATGGATATCTGAAATTAATAAAAACGGTATCACTGGATAATACAATTACGGAGTTTCCTTTGATTGGCTTAGCGGCCATTGGATATTAGCCATTAAGCATGCCCGAGAAACAACGGCCATCAAATTGTTTTCTGGTGTTTTTCTGCAGAATGAAATCACCAAGATCTAGCAATATGTATTGATTGTTTGCAATAAAATAAATACAGTAAACAACTGCATATAGGAACCCCTGATTTCGGGTTTCAAACTGATCAAGTTCTTATTTACCGGGTGCTTATTGAGAAATCAGCCTGAAGATGTTCTTAAAATGTTCTTAAAATTTGTTTCAGAAATACTATACATGATACATTACTAGAGGTTTAATAAACAAACAAAGTTTTATTACTTACACTAAAAAATAAATTTCAATAAAAGTAAATAAATACAGTACTATTACTAATATAAGTAAACATTTTAAAACAATTAAAATTCCACATCAACTTGTTTAGTAATTTTAACATTTCATAACATTTCTTAGTTCTCTAGACCAGCATCCCCTCCCCTACCCCTGCAATTACTGAATGGTCCATAATACACTGTAATGTAAAAGACAAACTGACAAGAAAGACAGTATCAGCTTATCTGTTTTCCTCACGTACCCTACTGCATGTGTGCTCTGATGTATTGATTACAGTACCAGGAAATAACATTCAGCATGATCCTCTTGAGCCAAAAAAAGTGTCAAAACGGTGTCAACTGTTATAGTCCCACAGTCCCATCCTTCCTGTCAAGTACTGTATGGCTCTTAGAGTTTGTAGGGTCCAGCATAAGTTTTCCTTTTTCTTTTTTTCTTTTTTTCTTTTTTTTTATCTTAACAAATTACTTTATCGTAATTTTAAAGGGCATACAATTAGTTAACTATATTATGCCCTTCTCCGCCCACTCCTTTCTTACACACTGTGACATTATGTATAGTGGAATAAATAAGAAATACCAAAAAAAAAAGAATACAAATGGTCCAGCACACCATAGTACTTTGATATGAGTTACTGTATTGCTTTCTAATTCTGGCATTCTCTTTCTTTTTATATCTATCATCTCATATCCAACCAATGCTCGTAGAATACTGAATTGCTAAATATGACATGAAAATTGTTGAGGAAACGCTCTTCTTGAACTGCCAAACGGAAAGGTGTCCGCTAACAAATGTAGAGTTTGTACGCGTGTGCCGCTGGGAAGGAACTTATTTCTAAGGAGTAAGTGGGCGTCACGGTATAACTATGAGTAAGCACCGAGAGTCACGTGAAAAGTACTTTAGAGTGCTCATAACTATCTTTCTGGAAGGAATTGTAACAATTAAAAAAATCCCAAATATTTCTGTTGCTCAAATGATTTAAAAAAGGAAATCACTAAAACAGTATAACAGAGTTTTACAACCACTAAGGGAAGAAAAATTACTGAACAAAGAACTATAAAGGCTTCCCTGGTTTGAAACTATAATACTGAAGCTCTATTTTAGTAATTAAGACAGAACATTATCTAAGCCTTAACGGGTCCTTAACCTTGTGGTAAGTGTTACCCTTTATCTTACCTGTAGCTTGAGGAATTTCGCGTCCTTGATACACTTTCCTCAGGGTCTTCATCACGTCTACCATTGTTTCTGCGTCACTTTGCTTTTCAATTCTCAAAGCTTCGTCCCCTGTCACTACCGTGAAGAGAACATTGGAACCAGGAAATAACCCTGGTCGATTGAGGTCCAAGAAGGTAGGAAAAATTGCCCTCCTTCTCGGAGGCGTGCATAATCCACTCATGGTCATCCCAGAAATCGCGCGGAAACTTCAGAAAAATCTTCGTGTAATAAACAGGTCTAAAGCGGAAAATGGCTTCTCTTTTCCAGTCGGGCAAGGGAGGATCGAACTCTATCATGTCACTGCCAAGAACTCCAGAGCTGAACGTCGATAGCGCATAATCTGCGGTGAAGACTTCCCCACCAGACGTCGCCACGGTAACACCATCGTCAGAATACTGGATCTTCTTCACAACTTTGTTCAGTAATATTTGGTCCTGGAATTTCTTGTAAAAGTCACTGAAGAGGGTCCAGTAGCCTCGCTGATCAGTGACGAAGAAATCTTCTCCAGGAAATCCCATGTTATTCAAAGAGGTCTGGTCTTCATCGTCTCCGTATTCAAAATCGATGTCAAACCACGAGAAGGTTCTCTTCATTAGAGTGTCTGAACGCCAGCCGAGCAGTTTAAGACCAACCGAGGCAGGCATATCTCTTGGAGGGGCATCTCGACCATCTCTTTCCTCACCCATCGCAAATAACTTGTCACGAACTTCTTCCCATTGTTTGAAAACTTTCAAGTCCGTTATGTCCTCGCCACGGTCATTCCTGAAGACAAAGAAAAAAAAAAGAATTTACCCTTAACTGATATAAACTGCTGGCCATGGAGAGTTCTGTTGGCTCTACGGAATTGGTCAAAGTTCACAACAACTCGTAAAATAAAGACAAGCACAACTATTAGATTTGATTTCAAGTTTTTAGCTAAGTACTAGGAAAATATATATTCTAAGAAGCTTCATTTAACTCTTTGTGAGCAGCGAACTAGACGCGATTGCAAAAAAGACGAGATCAGCTGAGCTTCGAGGTCTTGCCGGCGCCATTCTCACAAAAACTCGTAGCAAAATTACAACAGCTATCTCGTTTTCCCGCAAAATAAAACCGGTATGGTTCACTTGCCGTGCTCTTTGTCTATTGGAAAAACTCGAAGTCGTAGAGCACCAAAATCTGGTAACTTTTATCAAAGGAAAAAGAAAACAATAAACAATAACAGAAAACTTAGCATTTTACTTGGTAATTAGTTTCAGACAGGGTATAGACATACTTCCAAACCTGGGTCAGTTGCCTAACAGATCACACAGCATATATTCACGGGCGTTATGATTAAAATGCATTGGCTTAAAAATATGCAAATATGTTTGTTTGTTTTTTTTGCATAAGGATGCGTCGTATTCTGGAATAGAAATAAGCTGAATAGATGTTACATTTCTCTCTTAAATAAATTCGTGAAGACATTTCTTCAAACGTTCGCAAATGCTCTATCATTTAAGACCCATTTTGTACTAAATCAGCAATTCCAAAAACCTCTTATGAGGGATTGCTTGTCATCATCGTATTTATTCCTATTCCGGAATAAGGTCAATCGAACGCACCCTAATGTTCCCCCTTATGAAATAATCACAGTTTTCCAACAAATTCTTTCTTGAAAAAAGGGTGATCGTTTGTAAACGGATCCGACAGATCCGAGCACACGCGAATGGAAGATCATGTTTTAGCGACGTTGAGTATGTACTATACACCCCAGAACCTTTAATTTCTTAACCCTGCTCACAAGGTGATGTGCATTACTTTAGAAAACCGAGTAGAATTGGACAGTTATTAACAAAACACACGATCGAGACATTCGATTATTCCGTTCTTCCAAATTACTGGTTACAAGTAAACTTTACCTCATGCAAAAGTCACTATAATTGGTCAACTGTCCTTTCATCTTGTACTTTTCTCGCAAACGGTTTAGCGGATTATCCTCTTCCTCCACGTAGTGAATGCAGTTGGCTCCTTCCTCCACTTTCATTTCCGCAAATGGCACTTGTTTCATCCTTCCGCCTATATAGTCCTGCGCCTCTAACACGAGGAAGTCTTTGATGCCTTTATCGTAAAGCGTCTTAGCAGCCGTGATACCAGCGGATCCAGCTCCAAGGATTAGAACCTTTTTCCTTCCATGATCAGGAGGCGGGATGGCGCTAGCAAAATGTTGAGGTAAAACGGCCAGCAAAACAGCGAGAAGGAGCGGTAAGTCCCTCTTCATCTTACGTTTACCTTAAATAGAGCACGCGGAGAACAGATTGGGTCCGTGACAACCTGTTACAGGCTAAAAAAAAAGTTGATCAGCTAATACTGGGATATAATTTCATACAACTGAAATTTCATAAAACTGATACTCAGTGTTTATCGGTGATCAGCGCGCGGGGCTTAGAACGCGAATCATTTTCTCGCGTACATTACCACAGTTCCCTCTATTACACTAGAGCCACATTTGACGGTCAAACGCCTCTTCTCAAAAAACTTTGATTTGGTCGTGCAAGCCCTCGAGGTTTTAAACATACCTTCCAAAAATACTACAGAGCCTTAAGAAGCCTTCAGTTCTATGAGCTCTTTGTTTACAAAAACCAGATCTTGTCCTTATAACTCTCCCTATCTCAACAACTGATAAAGAACCACAGTATAACTTTCTTTCATTTACCCAGCTAATACAGTGATTTTGTTCGTAAAACCTGCAAACTTTGGTATAGTCGAAAGACTGGCTAGGCTCCTTTGTCCACCTCTACGTGGCAAGCGAAGGCAATTATCTCACAGCTCGGGCTACAGATTTTCTGCCTTTAACCATAAGCAAGAGCTAAGATATGATTTTAAACCGAATAAATAGCGTAAAAAATTAACTCGCTCGATCCTCAGAAGGGGATTTTACCTGCCTTTATCTTGATTGAGGCGTCCAAGGGTGTATTCAGACCAAACTGCGGGCCCTACGCAAGAAAAACTGGGATGACACCTCCACAATTTCGTAAGCTTGAACCAGGCTCCGAACGTAGTGGTTATTACAATCCATTGACACCTAATGACAGTTTTTACACCTGTATGCGCGTGAAATGTAAATATGTATAGACATCTTTTTGCGAGTTGACTCCATGTGGTAAAAGCTTAATTAATCATGGGGCCTAAAAATCTTTTGATAATAAAATTCCAGTTTTACAGGTTTCCGTGAGCGTACTTTTCGCTTTTTTCCATGCCTGAACTTTTCAAAATATGGCATGCAACTACTGTTTCACCTGGTCATATCCTGCGCTAAAATATTCACGATCCACCATGCTAGGTTAAGGCTAGGGTAAACTATCGTGATAGTACAAATCATGAATTAGCTTACCATCTTTACAGGAAGCAGATCAAATGAGTTTTTCTTTGTTCTTTTGACTTGTTTCCGAGAGACCAATCTTTTCTGGAAGAATTTTGCGTTTACTCCTAACACGATTCATCATGGACCTAGAAAAGTAACCTTTCACTGTTCTTCTTTGGGAATTTGTTACCTTAATTCAATGAATCGATGCAAGCTGCAATTTGTCTGAACTACATTTCCCGTTCAATCGCACAGTGATCATACCAGGTGATATCTCCCGAGTTACCAATCAACCGTTATGTTATTCTCTTCAGTTTTACATGACTATAGTAGCTTTGAAATAATCTTTTTTTGCAGCTCTCTGGGTGGCTAACAGGATTGACTGAAAAAAAAAACCAATAGCGGAGCCTTAAACTGTGTGATACACAGGTCCAACGACAACAAATGTTCTATTTAAAGAACTGCTTGGTATCTGTATTTTTGCTCCGGCGGTTATTTTGAATTTTCATTCCACACATTTTGTTTCAATATTTATTCTTCACACTTGTGAACTAAATACATAAATAATTCACGAAAGGACAGGTTCTATGAATTTCACACATTTTACTAAGCAATTTGCTTAGTTTTCAATATTTATTCTTTACACTTGTGAACCAAAGAAAAATAGACCATTGATGGAAAGTAGAGGCTGAATGCCGGTATTCTATGAATGCCGCCATTTTTGGTGCGCATTACCTGTTTTTTGTCATTTAAACAAGTAACCGCGAGAGGTTTTTGCCCTTGGCCTTGCTTCTGCCTACCTATTAACTGATCAAAAGCGTCATTAAGTGTTTAATACAACCATATCTCGTTTTAGGAACAGACAAACACCCTTCCATTTATTTCTGTTTCTCAGTAGAATGACAGGTGAGCCTGCCCCAAGGAGTTAAGTCAAACAATATAAAAGGACGAGCAATGTTCAGACTCACAGTTGTGTTATTACTACTTAGTGTTCTTGGGTTTATTTATAGTTGGTGTTAGGAAACGATACAATCAGTATTTTATTTATGGTGAATATTCTAAGAAATCGGATTAAAATATTTAAAAGTTCAATGGTTCTACCTTCTATTTATGTCTTTAGTACAAGTAGTATTAATTTACACGTAACGCTGATCAAACGTTGTTTTCTCCTGGTATAAATTTGGTACGAACAGGTGCTCTGTTTCGGACTGTTTCTCAGAAAACTAATAATTTAATCAAGCATTTTTCAAACTTTGTTTTCCCCAAAATGACTTGTTACAACAACAACAACAATTTATTTTATAAATTCGAATTACATAAGGGGCTTGTCCCGCAAAAAGCCACAAAGCTAGTCGAGGAGGGACAAGACGAGCACCAAAACATAATGGAAAAAAAAATACAGCAAGTTACAAACACGCTGGAAAACAGAAAAAAAAAAACTTAACATAATAACGCAGATTTAGATAAGGCTATGCATCAAAATTAAAGTAAACTATATGTAATTTTTATTATCATTAATATTACATAGAAAAGAGATGAAAAGGGAAAAGGAGAATCAGGTTATACTGGCAAAGAGAAGGATATGTTTGCATTACGACGTGTATTTTTAATTAAGGTGCTGAACCTTGTAAACGTGTTCTCTGTAATTTATGAAAATAGGCGTGGATTTGAAGTACTGCCATTCTTAATTCTCAGAAAGTTTTTGTTTTGTAATCACCACATTCGATTGTGCTTGTAACTTTCAAACTTAATATTTTACATACAACACTGAAGAGCCAGTGGAAAATTTTATTTTTAAGAAAGAAAGAAAGAAAGAAAGAATTCCCCATTAAAGACCAGAAGACCATTTAACGGTAATGGTAAACAGCTTACCAGTCATCTTGCTATGATTGCGCGCCGTGCTTAACAATGTCCCTATTTTCCCGCCGAGACCGAGTCACCGCGGACGCTTCACCCCGCTTCCTTCTGCGCATGTCTCTTTGTTTCTTATCCAAACTCTTTTTCACTCTAGTTCTTATCTCTCGCGCGTCCATAGTAAACAGTTGGCCGCCCTTTCATGGTTTCTTATATCTTCATACATACCCTTAAACTGGTACCGCGACTATTCTAACAGAAACATCGTCTACACTTTATTCAAAAAATCTAAGCCAATTGTAAGGTACGATGAGAACCTCCATCACTTTTAGATGGATCCCCTCCCCTCCCCTCCCCTTCACACCGGGTGAAAACAATGGCATTTGGGTGAATAGCTTTTCAGACAGAAGGAAAATGGTATACAGTTAGCAATTCCACTGGAGAGATTATCCGTTTTCATGCGTAATTTGGCCCTAGCACAACTAAACATGTGGTTGGAATCGATGAACAGATAAAAATAGGGACCATAAGGATTCTATGCCACTTTATTTATTATCGGCCAGTTAATTATTTTTGACAGCCTTTTAATTTCTCGCAATTCACAGAAGAGAAGAACAAGGGAGCATATTTTCACGGCACTTAGTAATTGTATTTATTGAGACATGAAATAGTTTTCACTGCACTACAAGAAATTGCTTTAACGTTTCCGTTCAAACCTTGGTCTCCTTTATCTGGGTGTCCGGCTCCAGCTATTGTAACTCTCCTAATTCAAATGAACCTTTTGGCAGGCCTGTATGCCTTACACTTCTTTCCTTTGATGCAGTTGGAAATCTGCCAGGCTTTAGCTCGCCCAGTAAAGTATCCTCCTTGAACGAATCCCATCCATTCAGAACTGGTGCTCTCGCCAGCGAAGAAAAGATTCTTCAGTCGGCCGGCCATGTCTTCGTAATGCCCCCAACTTGTGCCCACAACTGGATCAGTCCACGCTGCCTGTACATACGGATTCTGCGACCACTTGCTGACATGGATATCTGAAATTAATAAAAACGGTATAATTGGATAATACAATTACGGAGTTTCCCTTGATTGGCTTAGCGGCCATTGGATATTAGCCATTAAACCGTGCCTGAGAAACAACGGCCATCAAATTGTTTTCCGATGTTTTTTTGCAGAATGAAATCACCAAGATCTAGCAATATGTATTGATTGTTTGCAATAAAATAAATACAGTAAACACGCGCATCTAAGAACCCATGATTTCGGGTTTCAAACTGATCAAGTTCTTATTTACCGGGTGCTTATTGAGAAATCAGCCTGAAAATGTTCTTAAAATGTTCTTAAAATTTGTTTCAGAAATACTATACATGATACATTACTAGAGGTTTAATTAACATGCAATGTTTTATTACTTGCACTAAAAATAAATTTCAAATAAAAATTAAATAAATACAGTACTATTACTAATATAAGTAAACATCTGTAAACAATTAAAAACTCCGCATTAAGTTGTTAAGTAGTTTTAATAAGATTTCATAACATTTCTTAGTTCTCTAGACCAGCATCCCCTCCCCTACCCCTGCAATTACTGAATGGTCCATAATACACTGTAATGTAAAAGACAAACTGACAAGAAATACAGTATCAGCTTATCTGTTTTCCTCACGTACCCTCCTGCATGTGTGCTCTGATGTATTGATTACAGTACCAGGAAATAACATTCAGCATGATCCTCTTGAGCCAAAAAAAGTGTCAAAACGGTGTCAACTGTTATAGTCCCACAGTCCCATCCTTCCTGTCAGGTACTGTATGGCTCTTAGAGTTTGTATGGTCCAGCATTAGTTTTCCTTTTTCTTTTTTTTTCTTTTTTTTTTTTATCTTAACAAATACTGTATCGTAATTTTAAAGGGCATACAATTAGTTAACTATATTATGCCCTTCTCCACTCCTTTCTTACGCACTGTAACCTTATGTAATGCGAACAGGTGGAGTAAATAAAAAATACCAAAAAAATACAAATGGTCCAGCACACCATAGTACTTTGATATGAGTTACTGTATTGCTTTCTTATTCCGGCATCCTCTTTCTTTTTATATAAGAACATGTTTTCTTTATCAGGCTGAATTGGTTCTTATATATATGGTGCTTTATTGGCCAACTTTCAGCCTGATGTTCTTAATCCACTTGTTCTTATAATATGCGGGTGTTTACGGTATTCCACTCGGGCTTGTTGGACATGAGATGATTATAGCCAATACGCATATCTATCATCTCATATCCAACCCATGCTCGTAGAATACTGAATTGCTAAATAACATGAAAATTGTTGAGGAAACGCTCTTCTTGAACTGCCAAACGGAAAGGTGTCCGCTAACAAATGTAGAGTTTGTACGCGTGTGCCGCTGGGAAGGAACTTATTTTAAGGAGTAAGTGGGCGTCACGGTATAACTATGAGTAAGCACTGAGAGTCACGTGAAAAGTACTTTAGAGTGCTCATAACTATCTTTCTGGAAGGAATTGTAACAATTAAAAAAATCCCAAATATTTCTGTTGCTCAAATGATTTAAAAAAGGAAATCACTAAAACAGTATAACAGAGTTTTACAACCACTAAGGGAAGAAAAATTACTGAACAAAGAACTATAAAGGCTTCCCTGGTTTGAAACTATAATACTGAAGCTCTATTTTAGTAATTAAGACAGAACATTATCTAAGCTTTAACGGGTCCTTAACCTTGTGGTAAGTGTTACCCTTTATCTTACCTGTAGCTTGAGGAATTTCGCGTCCTTGATACACTTTCCTCAGGGTCTTCATCACGTCTACCATTGTTTCTGCGTCACTTTGCTTTTCAATTCTCAAAGCTTCGTCCCCTGTCACTACCGTGAAGAGAACATTGGAACCAGGAAACAACCCTGGTCGATTGAGGTCCAAGAAGGTAGGAAAATTGCCCTTCTTCTCGGAGGCGTGCATAATCCACTCACGGTCATCCCAGAAATCGCGCGGAAACTTCAGAAATATCTTCGTGTAATAAACAGGTCTAAAGCGGAAAATGGCTTCTCTTTTCCAGTCGGGCAAGGGAGGATCGAACTCTATCAAGCCACTGCCAAGAACTCCAGAGCTGAACGTCGATAGCGCATAATCTGCGGTGAAGACTTCCCCACCAGACGTCGCCACGGTAACACCATCGTCAGAATACTGGATCTTCTTCACAACTTTGTTCAGTAATATTTGGTCCTGGAATTTCTTGTAAAAGTCACTGAAAAGGGTCCAGTAGCCTCGCTGATCAGTGACGAAGAAATCTTCTCCAGGAAATCCCATGTTATTCAAAGAGGTCTGGTCTTCATCGTCTCCGTATTCAAAATCGATGTCAAACCACGAGAAGGTTCTCTTCATTAGAGTGTCTGAACGCCAGCCGAGCAGTTTAAGACCAACTGAGGCAGGCATATCTCTTGGAGGACTATCTCGACCATCTCTTTCCTCACCCATCGCAAACAACTTGTCACGAACTTCTTCCCATTGTTTGAAAACTTCCAAGTCCGTTATGTCCTCGCCACGGTCATTCCTGAAGACAAAGAAAAAAAAAAGGAATTTACCCTTAACTGATATAAAATGCTGGCCATGGAGAGTTCTGTTAGCTCTACGGAATTGGTCAAAGTTCACAACAACAACTCGTAAAATAAAGACAAGCACAACTATTAGATTAGATTTCAAGTTTTTAACTAAGTACTAAGAAAATATATATTCTGAGAAGCTTCATTTAACTCTTTGTGAGCAGCGAACTAGACGCGATTGCAAAAAAGACGAGATCAGCTGAGCTTCGAGGTCTTGCCGGCGCCATTCTCACAAAAACTCGTAGCAAAATTACAACGGCTATCTCGTTTTCCCGCAAAATGAAACCGGTATGGTTCACTTGCCGTGCTCTTTGTCTATTGGAAAAACTCGAAGTCGTAGAGCACCAAAATCTGGTAACTTTTATGAAAGGAAAAAAAAAAAACAATAAACAATAACAGAAAACTTAGCATTTTACTTGGTAATTAGTTTCAGACAGGGTATAGACATACTTCCAAACCTGGGTCAGTTGCCTAACAGATCACACAGCAAATATTCACGGGCGTTATTGATTAAAATGCATTGGCTTAAAAATATGCAAATATGTTTTTCTTTTTTTTTGCATAAGGGTGCGTCGTATTCCGGAATAGAAATAAGCTGAATAGATGTTACATTTCTCTCTTAAATAAATTCGTGAAGACATTTCTTCAAACGTTCGCAAATGCTCTATCATTTAAGAGCCATTTTGTACTAAATCAGCAATTCCAAAAACCTCTTATGAGGGATTTCTTGTCATCATCGTATTTATTCCTATTCCGGAATAGGGTCAATCGAACGCACCCTAATGTTCCCCTTATGAAATAATCACAGTTTTCCAACAAATTCTTTCTTGAAAAAAGGGTGATCGTTTGTAAACGGATCCGACAGATCCGAGCACACGCGAATGGAAGATCATGTTTTAGCGACGTTGAGTATGTACTATACACCCCAGAACCTTTAATTTCTTAACCCTGCTCACAAGGTGATGTGCATTACTTTAGAAAACCGAGTAGAATTGGACAGTTATTAACAAAACACACGATCGAGACATTCGATTATTCCGTTCTTCTAAATTACTGGTTACAAATAAACTTCACCTCATGCAAAAGTCACTATAATTGGTCAACTGTCCTTTCATCTTGTACTTTTCTCGCAAACGATTTAGCGGATTATCCTCTTCCTCCACGTAGTGAATCCAGTTGGCTCCTTCCTCCACTTTCATTCCCGCAAATGGCACTTGTTTCATCCTTCCGCCTATATAGTCCTGCGCTTCTAACACAAGGAAGTCTTTGATGCCTTTATCGTAAAGCGTCTTAGCAGCCGTGATACCAGCGGATCCAGCTCCAAGGATTAGAACCTTTTTCCTTCCATGGTCAGGAGGCGGGATGGCGCTAGCAAAATGTTGAGGTAAAATGGCCAGCAAAACAGCGAGAAGGAGCGGTAAGTCCCTCTTCATGTTAAGTTTACCTTAAATAGAGAACGCGGAGAACGGATTGGCTCCTTGACAACCTGTTGCAGGCTAAAAAAAAGTTGATCAGCTTATACTGGGATATAATTTCATACAACTGAAATTTCATAAAACTGATACTCAGTGTTTATCGGTGATCAGCGCGCGGGGCTTAGAACGCGAATCATTTTCTCGCGTACATTACCACAGTTCCCTCTATTACACTAGAGCCACATTTGACGGTCAAATGCCTCTTCTCAAAAAACTTTGATTTGGTCGTGCAAGCCCTCGAGATTTTAATCATACCTTCCAAAAATACTACAGAGCCTTAAGAAGCCTTCAGTTCTATGAGCTCTTTGTTTACAAAAACCAGATCTTGTCCTTATGACTCTCCCTATCTCAACAACTGATAAACAACCACAGTATAACTTTCTTTCATTTACCCAGCTAATACAGTGATTTTGTTTGTAAAAGCTGCAAACTTTGGTATAGTCGAAAGACTGGCTCGGCTCCTTTGCCCACTTCTACGTGGCAAGCGAAGGCAATTATCTCACAGCTAGGCTACAGATTTTCTGCCTTTAACCATAAGCAAGAGCTAAGATATGATTTCAAACCGAATAAATAACGTAAAAAATTGACTCGCTCGATCCTCAAAAGGGGATTTTACCTGCCTTTATCTTGATTGAAGCGTCCAAGGGTGCATTCAGACCAAACTGCGGGGCCCTACGCAAGAAAAACTGGGATGACACCTCCACAGTTTCGTAAGCTTGAACCAGGCTCCCAAGGTAGTGGTTATTACAATCCATTGACACCTAATGACAGTTTTTACACCTGTATGCGCGTGAAATGTAAATATGTATAGACATCTTTTTGCGAGTTGACTCCATGTTGTAAAAGCTTAATTAATCATGGGGCCTAATTATCTCCTGATACCAAAATTCCACTTTTACAGGTTTCCGTGAGCGTACTTTTTGCTTTTTTCCATGCCTGAACTTTTCAAAATATGGCATGCAACTACTGTTTCACCTGATCATATCCTGCGCTAAAATATTCAGGATCCACCATGCTAGGTTAAGGCTAGGGTAAACTAGTGATAGTACAAAACATGAATTAGCTTACCATGTTTACAGGAAGCAGATCAAATGAGTTTTTCTTTGTTCTTTTGACTTGTTTCCGAGAGACCAATCTTTTCTGGAAGAATTTTGCGTTTACTCCTAACACGATTCATCATGGACCTAGAAAAGTAACTTTTCACTGTTCTTCTTTGGGAATTTGTTACCTTAATTCAATGAATCGATGCAAGCTGCAATTTGTCTGAACTACATTTCCCGTTCACTGAATCGCACAGTGATCATACCAGGTGATATCTCCCGAGTTACCAATCAACCGTTATGTTATTCTCTTCAGTTTTACATCACTATAGTAGCTTTGAAATAATCATTTTTTGCAGCTCTCTGGATGGCTAGCAAGATTGACTGAAAAAAAAAAAAAACAATAGCGGAGCCTTAAACTGTGTGATACACAGGTCCAACGACAACAGACACCCTATTTAAAGAACTGCTTGTTATCTGTATTTTTGCTCGGTTCTTTTGAATTTCCATTCCACACATTTTGTTTCAATATTTATTCTTCACACTTGTGAACTAAATACATAAATAATTCACGAAAGGACAGGTTCCATGAATTTCACACATTTTACTAAGCAATTCGCTTAGTTTTCAATTTATTCTTTGCACTTGTGAACTAAAGAAAAATAGACCATTGATGGAAAGGAGAGGCTGAATGCCGCTATTCTATAAATGCCGCCATTTTTGGTGCGCATTACCTGTTTTTTGTCACTTAAACAAGTAACCGCGAGAGGTTTTTACCCATGACCTTGCTTCTCTCTACCTATTAACTGATCAAAAGCGTCACTAAGTGTTTAATACAAACATATCTCGTTTTAAGAACAGACAAACACCTTCCATTTAGTTCTGTTTCTCAGTAGATTGACAGGTGAGCCTGCCCCAACGGAGTTAAGTCAAACAATAAAAGTACGAGCAATGTTAAGACTCACAGTTGTGTTATTACTACTTAGTGTTCTTGGGTTTATTTATAGTTGGTGTTAGGAAACGATACAATCAGTATTTTATTTATGGTGAATATTCTAAGAAATCGGATTAAAATATTTAAAAGTTCGATGGTTCTACCTTCTATTTATGTCTTTAGTACAAGTAGTATTAATTTACACGTAACGCTGATCAAACGTCGTTTTCTGCTATTATAAATTTGGTACGAAAAGGTGCTTTGTTTCGGACTGTTTCTCAGAAAACTAATAATTTAATCAAGCATTTTTGAAACTTTGTTTTCCCCAAAATGACTTATTACAACAACAACAACAATTTATTTTATAAATTCGGATTACATAAGGGGCTTGTCCCGCAAATAGCCACAAAGCTAGTCGAGGAGGGACAAGACGAGCACGAAAACATAATGGAAAAAAAGAATACAGCAAGTTACAAACACGCTGGAAAACAGAAAAAAAAAACAACTTAACATAATAACGCAGATTTAGATAAGGCTATGCATCAAAATTAAAGTAAATTATATGTAATTTTTATTATCATTAATATTACATAGAAAAGATGAAAAGGGAAAAGGAGAATCAGGTTATACTGGCAAAGAGAAGGATATGTTTGCATTAAGACGTGTATTTTTAATTAAGGTGCTGAACCTTGTAAACGTGTTCTCTGTAATTTATGAAAATAGGCTTGGATTTGTAGTACTGCCATTCTTAATTCTTAGAAAGTCGTTGTTTTGTAATCACCACATTCGATTGTGCTTGTAACTTTCAAACTTAATATTTTACATGCAACACTGAAGAGCCAGTGGAAAATTTTATTTTTAAGAAAGAAAGAAAGAAAGAAAGAAAGAAAGAAAGAAAGAAAGAAAGAAAGAAAGAAAGAAAGAAAGAAAGAAAGAAAGAAAGAAAGAAAGAAAGAAAGAAAGAAAAAAAGAAAGAAAGAAAGAAAGAAAGAAAGGAAGAAAGAAAGAAAGAAAGAAAGAAAGAAAGAAAGAAAGAAAGAAAGAAAGAAAGAAAGAAAAAAAGAAAGAAAGAAAGAAAGAAAGAAAGGAAGAAAGAAAGAAAGAAAGAAAGAAAGAAAGAAAGAAAGAAAGAAAGAAAGAAAGAAAGAAAGAAAGAAAGAAAGAAAGAAAGAAAGAATTCCCCATTAAAGACCAGAAGACCATTTAACCGTAATGGTAAACAGCTCACCAGTCATCTTGCCATGATTGCGCGCCGTGCTTAACAATGTCCCTATTTTCCCGCCGAGACCGAGTCACCGCGGACGCTTCACCCCGCTTCCTTCTGCGCATGTCTCTTTGTTTCTTATCCAAACTCCTTTTCACTCTAGTTCTTATCTCTCGCGCGTCCATAATAAACAGTTGGCCGCCCTTTCATGGTTTCTTATATCTTCATACATACCTTAAAACTGGTACCGCGACTATTCTAACACAAACATCGTCTACACTATTCAAAAAATCTAAGCCAATTGTAAGGTACGATGAGAACCTCCATCACTTTTAGATGGATCCCCTCCCCTCCCCTTCACACCGGGTGAAAACAATGGCATTTGGGTGAATAGCTTTTCAGACAGAAGGAAAATGGTATATAGTTAGCAATTCCACTCGAGAGATTATCCGTTTTCATGCGTAATTTGGCCCTAACACAACTAAACATGTGGTTGAGATCGATGAACAGAAAAAAAATAGGGACCATAAGGACTCTATGCCACTTTATTTATTATCGGCCAGTTAATTATTTTTGACAGCCTTTTTAATTTCTCGCAATTCACAGAAGAGAAGAACGAGAGAGCATATTTTCACGGCACTTTGTAATTGCATTTATTGAGACATGAAATAGTTTTCACTGCACTACAAGAAATTGCTTTAACGTTTCCGTTCAAACCTTGGTCTCTTTTATCTGGGTGTCCGGCTCCAGCTATTGTAACTCTCCTAATTCAAATGAACCTTTTGGCAGGCCTGTATGCCTTACACTTCTTTCCCTTGATGCAGTTGGCAATCTGCCTGGCTTTAGCTCGCCCAGTAAAGTATCCTCCTTGAACGAATCCCATCCATTCAGAACTGGTGCTCTCGCCAGCGAAGAAAAGATTCTTCAGTCGGCCCGCCATGTCGTCGTAATGACCCCAACTTGTGCCCACAACTGGATCAGTCCACGCTGCCTGTACATACGGATTCTGTGACCACTTGCTGACATGGATATCTGAAATTAATAAAAACGGTATAATTGGATAATACAATTACGGAGTTTCCCTTGATTGGCTTAGCGGCCATTGGATATTAGCCATTAAACCATGCCTGAGAAACAACGGCCATCAAATTGTTTTCTGATGTCTTTTTGCAGAATGAAATCACCAAGATCTAGCAATATGTATTGATTGTTTGCAATAAAATAAATACAGTAAACACGCGCATCTAAGAACCCATGATTTCGGGTTTCAAACTGATCAAGTTCTTATTTACCGGGTGCTTATTGAGAAATCAGCCTGAAAATACTCTTAAAATGTTCTTAAAATTTGTTTCAGAAATACTATACATGATACATTACTAGAGGTTTAATTAACATGCAATGTTTTATTACTTGCACTAAAAATAAATTTCAAATAAAAATTAAATAAATATAGTACTATTACTAATATAAGTAAACATCTGTAAACAATTAAAAACTCCGCATTAAGTTGTTAAGTAGTTTTAATAACATTTCATAACATTTCTTAGTTCTCTAGACCAGCATCCCCTCCCCTACCCCTGCAATTACTGAATGGTCCATAATACACTGTAATGTAAAAGACAAACTGACAAGAGAGACATTATCAGCTTATCTGTTTTCCTCACGTACCCTCCTGCATGTGCGCTCTAATGTATTGATTACAGTACCAGGAAATAGTATTCAGCATGATCCTCTTGAGCCAAAAAAAGTGTCAAAACGGTGTCAACTGTTATAGTCCCACAGTCCCATCCTTCCGGTCAGGTACTGTATGGCTCTTAGAGTTTGTATGGTCCAGCATTAGTTTTCCTTTTTCTTTTTTTTACTTTTTTTTTTATCTTAACAAATTCTGTATCGTAATTTTAAAGGGCATACAATTAGTTAACTATATTATGCCCTTCTCCACTCCTTTCTCACGCACTGTAACCTTATGTAATACGAACAGGTGGAGTAAATAAAAAATACCAAAAAAATACAAATGGTCCAGCACACCATAGTACTTTGATATGAGTTACTGTATTGCTTTCTTATTCCGGCATCCTCTTTCTTTTTATATAAGAACATGTTTTCTTTATCAGGCTGAATTGGTTCTTATATATATGGTGCTTTATTGGCCAACTTTCAGCCTGATGTTCTTAATCCACTTGTTCTTATAATATGCGGGTGTTTACGGTATTCCACTCGGGCTTGTTGGACATGAGATGATTATAGCCAATACGCATATCTATCATCTCATATCCAAAGCATGCTCGTAGAATACTGAATTTCTAAATGACATGAAAATTGTTGAGGAAACGCTCTTCTTGAACTGCCAAACGGAAAGGTGTCCGCTAACAAATGTAGCGTTTGTACGCATGTGCCGCTGGGAAGGAACTTATTTTAAGGAGTATGTGGGCGTCACGGTATAACTATGAGTAAGCACTAAGAGTCACATGAAAAGTACTTTAGAGTGCTCATAACTATCTTTTTGGACGGAATTGTAACAATTAAAAAAATCTCAAATATTTCTGTTGTTCAAATGATTTAAAAAAGGAAATCACTAAAACAATATAACAGAGTTTTACAACCACTAAGGGAAGAAAAATTACTGAACAAACAACTATAAAGGCTTCCGTGGTTTGAAACTATAATACTGAAGCTCTATTTTAGTAATTAAGACAGAACATTATCTAAGCATTAACGGGTCCTTAACCTTGTGGTAAGTGTTACCCTTTATCTTACCTGTAGCTTGAGGAATTTCGCGTCCTTGATACACTTTCCTCAGGGTCATCATCACGTCTGTTATTGTTTCTGCGTCACTTTGCTTTTCAATTCTCAAAGCTTCGTCCCCTGTCACTACCGTGAAGAGAACATTCGAACCAGGAAACAACCCTGGTCGATTGAGGTCCAAGAAGGTAGGAAAATTGCCCTTCTTCTCGGAGGCGTGCATAATCCATTCATGGTCATCCCAGAAATCGCGCGGAAACTTCAGAAAAATCTTTGTGAAATAAACGGGTCTGAAGCGGTAAATGGCTTCTCTCTTCCAGTCGGGCAAGGGAGGATCGAACTCTATCATGTCACTGCCAAGAACTCCAGAGCTGAACGTCGATAGCGCATAATCTGCGGTGAAGACTTCCCCACCAGACGTCGCCACGGTAACACCATCGTCAGAATACTGGATCTTCTTCACAACTTTGTTCAGTAATATTTGGTCCTGGAATTTCTTGTAAAAGTCACTGAAGAGGGTCCAGTAGCCTCGCTGATCAGTGACGAAGAAATCTTCTCCAGGAAATCCCATGTTATTCAAAGAGGTCTGGTCTTCATCGTCTCCGTATTCAAAATCGATGTCAAACCACGAGAAGGTCCTCTTCATTTGGGTGTCTGAACGCCAGCCGAGCAGTTTAAGACCAACCGAGGCAGGCATATCTCTTGGAGGGGCATCTCGACCATCTCTTTCCTCACCCATCGCAAACAACTTGTCACGAACTTCTTCCCATTGTTTGAAAACTTTCAAGTCCGTAATGTCCTCGCCATGGTCATTTCTGGAGACAAAAAAAGTTATCCTTAACTGATATAAACAGCTGGCCATGGAGAGTCAGTCTTTTAGCTCTGTGAGATTGGTCAACAGTCAGTACAACTCGTAAAATAGAGAAAGGTATGACTACGACTACGGAAATCTACTCCAAGTTTTTAGCGAAGTACTAAGAAAAGATACATCCCGGCTTGGAAGTTTCATTTAACTCTTTGCGAGCAACGAGCTTGACGTAGTTGTTTTGGATGATGATAGCGACGCCCTCTCGTGATTTCAAAAAGACGGAATCAGCCGCGTTTCGAGGACTTGTCGTCATTCTCACTCGCAGCAAAATGACGACGGCTATCTCGTTTTCCCGCCAAAATGACACTGGTTCAGTCGTGCGCGCTCTCTGTCTATTGGAAAAACTCGAAGTCGTAGCCATCTAAAGGTTTTTATATCAGTAGCAAACTACGTACCAACATCTGATAACTTTCATCAAAGTGAAAAGAAAACAATAAATAATAAGAGATAGCGTGGGATTGTTTTTAATTAGTTTTAGACAGGGAATGGATATTCTTGCAAACGGATCCAAGTACACGCAAATGAAAGATTATTGACGTTGGATATGTACTATACACCCCCAGAGCCTTTAATTTGTTAACCCTGCTCGCAAGGTGGTGTGCATTACTATATAAAACAGAGTGGAATTGGACAGTTATTAAATAAAGATACGATCGAGACATTCGATTATTTCGTTACAAGTAAACTTTAATTACCTCATGCAAAAGTCACTATAATTAGACAACTGTCCTTCCAGACTGTACTTTTCTCGCAAAGGATTTAGCGGATTATCCTCTTCCTCCACGTAATGAATCCAGTTGGCTCCTTCCTCCACTTTCATTCCGGCAAATGGCACTTGTTTCATCCTCCCGCCTATATAGTCCTGCGCCTCTAACACAAGGAAGTCTTTGATGCCTTTATCGTAAAGCGTCTTAGCAGCCGTGATACCAGCGGATCCAGCTCCAAGGATTAGAACCTTTTTCCTTCCATGATCAGGAGGCGGGATGGCGCTAGCAAAATATTGAGGTAAAACGGCCAGCAAAACAGCGAGAAGGAGCGGCAAGTCCCTCTTCATGTTAAGTTTACGTTAAATAGAGAACGCGGAGAACTGACTGGGTCCGTGACAACCTGTTGCAGGTTAAAATAATTTCATGCAATTGAAATTTCGTAAAATTAATACTTATAGCTTTTATCGGTGATCAGCGCGCAGGCCTCCACACGCGAATCAGTTTCTCGTTTACATTATCATAGTTCCCTCTATTACACTAGAGCCACATTTGACGGTCAAATGCCTCTTCTCAAGAAAATTCAATCTGATCTTTCAAGCCCTCGAAGTTTTGTATACATACGTTCAAAATACTACAGAACTTTTTACGAGCTCTTAGTTCTATGAGCTCTTTGTTCACGAAAGTGAGATCTTTTCCCTATAACTCCCCCATGGATAAACTAGCAGGTGTAATCCTCCGAAGACAAAACCCGTTCAAAAACCCTACCCTGGAGAAGGCCTTTCGCCTGAAATTCCTTTCCTCCCCTGCATGGAACTGGGAAAGTCAAGTGTCGTGATGAAGTTTGAAGATTCCAATTACCGGTAACGTTTATCGGCGCATTACTGCAAAGAAGTGAGTGAATCTTGGTTCAAATTCAAGGGGACAGTCAGTAATTAGTCTGACAATCAGAACAACATTATACAAGTGAGAAAGTTCGCTACTAAATTATTAATAAACACCATAGGCAAACGGCAATTTTTTTCCAGGGGGAAGGGGGTGAACCATTTGCCAACAGTATTGTAACAAATAGAATCAAAATATGTCAAATAGTGTGTTGTGTCATCGATAAAAGTTGTGTTTAAAGCTGGTGTTTCTTTGGGCGCTGATATTTCCTTACGAGAAGCCTCATAAGGAAGTATCAGCGCCAAAAGAAATAACAATTTTAAACACAACTTTTATCAATGGCACACCACACTGTTTAACATATGAAAATTAGCTAAAATTCTCGCCTTTTGCCAAATATTTCCAAACTATCAAAAATATAGGAGGATCATACGATGCTCTTACATAGACCTTCATGACGGAAAATATTCTTCCATATGAATCTAGCATACATATTCATAGGGAGGTAATTTAAAAACTTAAACGTAAACAAAAGGGTGTTATGAAAATGCGTTGCCAGTCTTCTACACCTTTAACAACTGGTTTTCTTTCTACCTTCTTCGTGTACGACATTTCTTAGCGTTTTGATGAAAAGTTAACAAACCGGAATGGGCATTGTTATGTACATTGTTCGTGTTTGTGTCTAGAAAATTTCCTCGGACAAAAACTTTAGCCAGAGTTATTGTTCCAGAGGGGTGGGAGCTGATTTTCCCTTTATGGAAATTGAAAGCCCAATTCTCGGTGGTTTTGAGCGAGGAAGTAACAATGGAGTGAAGTGATGCGAACCCTGACTGACTGATTACCGAAAACCCTGTGGCCTATTTTCCCGCAATACGTTTTTGTGGAACCATGATAATATGATAACAAACGATTCTGCTTTCGAAGGCTTTTAAATGACATTTAGAGATATGGCGGTACTTCGTTAGCGTGCTGTCTTCGAAGCCTTTCCCAACTTTTCAGTCTTTTTTGAAAAGACGGACTATATGGCCACGCAGAGCCATGAACTGATCCTCTCCTCACAAACGATAAATAACCACAGAATAATTTTCTTTACTTAGCCTGCTAATACATTCAGTGATTTAAGAAATTTTGTTGTGGATTCTGAGTCTATTTTTCGATCTATTTCGGAAAACTACAAACTTTGGTATAGTCGAAAGATTGGCTCGGCTCCTATGCCCACCTCTACGTGGCAAGCGAAGGCAATTATCTCACAGCTCGGGCTAGATTAACCATAAGCAAAGGCTTACGTATGATTTAAACCTTATAAATAACGTAACATTAACTCGCTCGATCCTCAAAAGGGGATTTTACCTGCCTTTATCTTGATTGAAGCGTCCAAGAGCGCATCCAGCCCAAACTGCGGGCCCTACGCAAGAAAAACTGGGATGATACCTCTTTAATTTCGTAAGCCACCTCCCAACGTGGTGGTATTAAAACCAATTGTGTTTAAATATTTTAATAAAACTTGAAACATGAACTTGAACTTGACAGCTTTTACACCTGTAGGCCTTATGCAAAAATGGCTGACTTTTTAAAATTCTTTTGTCTGCATTCTAATTAGCCTCACTAGCCTCGTTCACGGTAAAATATTCTTTTGAATTTTGACCTCAAAAACGAGGTTAGTGAGGCTAATTTGAATGCAAGCAAAAGACTATTAAATATAGACGTTTTTTTGCGATGGAACGTCTAAGTTGACTCGATGTTGTAAAAGCTTAATTAATCATGGGGCCTAAAAATCTCCTTATACTATAATTCCACTTTTACAGGTTTCCGTGAGCGTACTTTTCGCCTTTTTCCATGTCTGAACTTTTCAAAATATTGAGTGCAACTACTGACGCAGCTGATTATATCCTGCGCTAGCGTCAAAATATTCAGGATCCACCATGCTAGGTTAGGGCTAGGGTAAACTATTGTGATAGTAGAACACATGAATTAGCTTACACTTCAATACTTTAATTTTATTTTCACAGGAAGCAGATCAAATGAGAGTTTTTCTTTGTATGATGATCAAAATTATTTCAGTAAACTGATCTTTTGACTTGTTTCCGAGACACCCATCTTTTCTGAAAGAATTTTGCGTTTACTTCTAGCAGGATTCACAATGGACCTCGAACACTAACCTTTCACTGTTCTTCTTCGGGAATTTGTTACCTAAATTCAATGAATTGATGCAAGCTGCAATTCGTCTGAACTACATTTCCCGTACAAGCACATAGTGATAATAATAAACAATAATAAATTTAAATTTATACCGCACAGTTTCTATAAAAATATTCAACTGCGCCTTACAATAAATATTCAATTAAAAATAAAATAGAAGTTCAAAATTACAATTAAATCAAATGCAAATTAATTATAATAACTATAGTAACTAATTAAATGCCCTATCAAATAAAAAAGTTTTAAGTCTAATTTTCAAAGTATCTAAACTGGAAATAAATCTTATTGTGGTAGGAAGCAGATTCCAAAGTCTAGGGGCAGCACAACTAAACGATCTATCCGCCAGGGTCTTCTTGGTTCTTATTGTCGGGAAAGCTAATAAAGTAGCAGAGTCGTCGTTGCGCCTTAAAAAAGTCATACCAGGTGATACCTCCCGAGTTACCAATCAACAGTTGTGTTATTCTCTTCTGTTTTACATGACTATTGTAGCTTTGAAATAATTTTTTTTGCAGCTCTCTGGATGGCTAACAGGATTGACTGAAAAAATAAAAACAATAGCGGAGCCTTGAGCTGTGTGATACACAGGTCCAACGACAACAAATGTTCTATTTACAGCGGTTACCAATAATACGCGACCTACGGCATTCAAAAGAATCAGATAAAGTTGCGTTTTGGTGGACGTCAATCAAAGAAAAGCCGTTGAAATTATTTTGAATTCTGACAAGATTCCAAGGTAACCCTGCAAGAAACTAAGAATTTTACCTCGCTAAGAGGAGGTAAACTTTATTTAAATTGATTCTCCAGCGAGATCAAGCGCAAATAAAAGGTTTTAAAAATTTGGATTTTCACTAGACGTGATCATTTGCTCACTTGCACGCATCGCTGATTTAATTGTCAGGTGTGGCAATTTCAGATCTTTCATAAAAAAAAAATACGGCTTCGTCTAAACAATGCGCATTTTTTAGATAGTCTATCTTGAAAATCAACTTTTATAAAGTTTACCATCCGTCAGCGGATAAAACTGTCAATTTCTTCGTTCTGTTGCCTTGAAATGTTTTCAGGATTCAAATTAATTTCAACGGCTTTTTTTTGATTGACGTCCACCAAAACGCAATTTTATCGGAGTCTTTTGAAGGCGATAGGTCGCGTGTTATTGGTAACCGCTGTAAAGAAGTGCTTGTTATCTGTATTTTTGCTCGGTTATTTTGAATTTTCATTTCACACATTTTGTTTCAATATTTATTCTTCACACTTGTGAACAAAACACATAAATAATTCACGAAAGGACAGGGTCTATGAATTTCACATATTTTACCTAGCAATTCGCTTAGTTTTCAATATTTATTCTTTACACTTGTGAACTAAAGAAAAATAGACCATTGATGGAAAGGAGAGGCTGAATGCCGGTATTGTATGAATGCCGCCATTTTTGGTGCGCATTACCTGTTTTTTGTCATTTAAACAAGTAACCGCGAGAGGTTTTTTACCCATGACCTTGCTTCTGTCTACCTATTAACTGATCAAAAGCGTCACTAAGTGTTTAATACAACCATATCTCGTTTTAAGAACAGACAAACACCCTTCCATTTATTTCTGTCCCTGCCCCAAGGGAGTTATGTCAAACAATAAAAGTACGAGCAATGTTCAGACTCACAGTTGTGTTATTTTCTATTTAGTGTTCTTGGGTTTATTAATAGTTCGTGTTAGGAAACGATACAATCAGTATTTTATTTATGGTGAATATTCTAAGAAATCGGATTAAAATATTTAAAAGTTCGATGGTTCTACCTTCTATTTATGTCTTTAGTACAAGTAGTATTAATTTACACGTAACGCTGATCAAACGTTGTTTTCTCCTAGTATAAATTTGGTACGAACAGGTGCTCTGTTTCGGACTGTTTCTCAGAAAACTAATAATTTAATCAAGCATTTTTCAAACTTTGTTTTCCCCAAAATGACTTGTTACAACAACAACAACAACAATTTATTTTCTAAACTCGGATTACATAAGGGGCTTGTCCCGCAAATAGCCACAAAGCTAGTCGAGGCAGGACAAGACGAGCACGAGAACATAATGGAAAAAAAATACAGTAAGTTACAAACACGCTGGAAAACAGAAAAAAAAAAAAACAATTTTACATAATAACGCAGATTTAGATAAGGCTATGCATCAAAATTAAAGTAAATTATATGTAATTTTTATTATCATTCATATTACATAGAAAAGAGATGAAAAGGGAAGAGGAGAATCAGGTTATACTGGCAAAGAGAAGGATATGTTTGCATTAAGACGTGTATTTTTAATTAAGGTGCTGAACCTTGTAAACGTGTTCTCTGTAATTTATGAAAATAGGCGTGGGTTTGTAGTACTGCCATTCTTAATTCTTAGAAAGTCGTTGTTTTGTAATCACCACGTTCGATTGCGCTTGTAACTTTCAACTTAATATATTACATACAACACTAAAGAGCCAGTGGAATATTATATTTTTAAGAAAGAAAGAAAGAAAGAAAGAAATATTGCTAGATCTTGCTGATTTCATTCCCCTGTCAGTAAAGACCAGAAGACCATTTAATTGTAATGGTAAACAGCTCACCAATCATCTTGCCATGACTGCGCGCCGTGCTTAACAATGTCCCTATTTTCCCGCCGAGACCGAGTCACCGCGGACGCTTCACCCCGCTTCCTTCTGCGCATGTCTCTTTGTTTCTTATCCAAACTCTTTTTCACTCTAGTTCTTATCTCTCGCGCGTCCATAGATGACGTTGCTGTAGAACTTGATTGACTACTGACGTCATCGCTTAAGCTATTCCTGGTCACGTGACTTTTGGTATCGCGATACGGCCTGTACATCTTATTTTGATTACGTAATTCTTCTAGTTCACAGTCCTTTTGTTGCTCTTCTGTGTCGTCTTCGCATGACTCCAGGTCACCAAGAATATTTTGTTGTTCACCGGGAGAGTCGCGTCCCTCCTCAAGATTATCTTGGGACAAAAAATATTAAAGTTCTTTTGAATGTTTACATAATTTGATCCCAATACACTTGTGTACTTATAATGATTTGAGTTGTAACTAACAACTGTTTGCTCTCAAAAAGCATGTGATGTACCTTCTGTGTTGTCATCTTCGCTGTCTTCCTGCTCCAGTTCCTGAGCCTGCGATGTGTCTTCATTGTCTTTAGAATCGTTGTCGTTGTCCATGGACGCCTTCAGGTCAGCGGAGGCCTACCAAAGACAGTTAATAAACCCAATTACTTTTTAATTTCATCAAGTTTACTAAATCGATTAGTAACAATTGCACAAACTTGGCCGGCGCCAGGAAAATTTCGCAATACAGTCAACTCTCGCCTTGTGGACACCCCGATAATACGCACTGCAACTAAATCCCCGGCAAAAATAAATTACAGTCGTTTGACTGAAATAAATTCGTGCTGTTACGGACTCTCGCTACAAAGTGAACTCCCTTTATTGCGGACACCCTCGGGACCGCGAGTTAGTGTCCTTAGACGCGTGAGACTCTGGACGGCGTGCGGATGCGTCACTGGAACGCACGGTTGCCAGTCGTTATAGTACATTTTCATGTTGACACATAACGTAATACCATGAAGTTCCGATAGTAACGACCCTCGTTACTTTCGGAATTAGCAGTCTTTGCAGCTTTGGGTCTCGTTACTTACGGGGGGTCATTATTTTCGGGGAACAAAAACCATGAAACAAAGCTACCGCTAGTTCTTTTTTTCCGAAATGAAAAATAATGTGATGCGCATGCAGAGCTCAAACAGCAGACGGTATCCGGTCACCTCGCCACCAGGGAGTCTCGCCACCAACCAACTCGCCACCACGAAACCACCTCACCACCAGCCAACTCAATTAAGAAGACTTGAGTTTATTTTTTTGGATTTTGGCCTAATTGGAGTTAATTAGCTTCCATTTTGTCGATAAATCTTGTGTTATTTAAGCCGAACACTTTGCAAAAGTTCTTCGATTTTCTCAGAGTGAAGCTTTTAGAGTCCGAGCTTAAAACTTGGCATGGTGAATGTAGTAAAATCATCGAAAACTGAGGAACCAGGAACACTTTTGTGCCGTTAAATATTACCTATATCTCGCCGCTATTTTTAGCGCTCTACAAAGGTGGTTTTTAAGTGCCCGCTAGAATCACAAAATGAATAGATTTGAAAATGAATAATAGTGGACAATAAACAAGAATAGTTGTTCATAGTTTGTGTAAAGTTTGACTTCAACTGAAGTTATTTTAAGCATTTGACAGTGCTTCGTTCGCGCAGCTTATTTTGAACCTTCAGTTGGCCGAAAAACCGCACTTTGACCGCATTTTCAAATTTTTGCGAATCTTTCAAAATTAAAACGTCGCTGGAACTTTTAAATATGATTTTTGAAAATAGTTCACCGAAGGGTATTTTTGGACCGAATATGAGCGATTCGCCAAATTGGTCGTTGACGGCGAATTCTCGATCCTTTATACAGGCAGCCGCTTAAGTGGATCGTTGGTGGCGAGTTGGCTGGTGGCGAGGTGGTTTCGTGGGAGTTGGCTGGTGGCGAGGTGGTTTCGTGATGGCGAGTTGGTTGGTGACGAGACTCCCTGGTGGCGAGGTGACCGTAATTCCACCAGACAGACCATTATTCTAACGCACGAGTGCCAGACGAGGTTGGGGCTTGCACCTCCAGGCGCAACGAGCAAGATTGAACCACTCGATGTTGCATTCAATGCCGAATTTAAGAAGAGTCACTTTCGGAACTTTACGGTATACATGTGTGAGCTCAATTTCTCCCCACACGAACATGCACAAAAGCAGCTAAGACAAATTTTCAGCTGAATTCAGAACGAGAAAATAACACTCAATAAAAAATCACATTGCTATACTTATCATTGTAGCGAAATGACTATATGGTAAGACGATTTTGTAACGAAACGACCAGATAAAAACCGTACATCTGTGTCGTATGGTCCATACCTCATCAAATGAGTCAGACATGTCACGTGTGAAACCGCTAGCTGCCACTTCAACGTCCAGGTTGTGAAGACGCCTGTTTGGAGCAAAGAATGCCAAAGCTATTGAGCTAAATACATTAATGCTGAGGCACTCAAAACTTAATACAGAGGATGTTTGTCATTAGCACAAACCAAATCAGAGAAGAATGTGTATTGCTTGGTCTGATTGGCTGCTCTATTCACCTCCCAGCGTTGCCCTGAGTTACGAGCGCAGGTTTTCCCGCCAAATTGACACTGGTTTGAAACATCTCCCCCCCCCTCCCCCCTATCCACCTGCACTTGGAGTTGGGTAGTGTTAACTGTCCGTGGGCTACAAATTGCCTCGAAAACAGAGCACAGCTGTTCAAAACACATGGAATTAAAGCGGATAAATTTATGTTTGGTCATGCGATGTGCATTGAGAACCACAATCATGATTAATTGTCCTACGCTTTGCATCTGCATGCAGAGTAAATAAGACTAAGTGAAGCTGCCAAACCCAGTAGCTATTCCCACTTCTATCACATTTCTCTCATTTCTATCACATTTCCTTTCCTTTCCTTAATACCACAAAAACAACAGCAACAACAGAAACCGATTACAAAATTGAATTGAATAATGACCTAGTTACTAGTTTCAAGCAAGGGTTTAGTAATCAACAGGAGCCCATCGCCCAAGGTATTAAATTTTTCTCCTGTAATTTTTCTCCTGTAAATCAATTGATTAAACTCATTTTTTTCTCTAACAGGTACTCTATTTAACTCACTTCACATCAGCAAACTTTGGATAGAGTTCACTTTCATAAGAAAATCGCCGAAGAAAGAAGTCCCTAATGCACTGCACATCTCTGTCAAAATACCTTGAATAAAAACAGAAACAAAAAGTCTACTTGCAAACACTGAATATGAATCACTTTTTCATGCATACTTGTAATTAACTAGATTCCTACTAAGATGTTCAACAGCAAGTTGCAAAACACTAATTAATTTGAATCAATGTCAGTGAAACAGTAAACAGACTCACCACTGTGCATTTGGATGAGAAATTGACACCATTTGTGGAAAATCAATAACTGTCACTTTATCATTTTCATTGATTATCAAGTTGAATTCATTGAAATCACAGTGAATCAGTCCATAGCTGCCAAGCCGTACAATTAACTCCATCAAGTCACTGTATAATGCTGATGGATCACTCACATCATGGACTTGACACCTTGGGAAAATAAAACCAGACCAGTTGTAAAATATCATACATGTACATGCATTACTGTTCATACATTGCACTACTTGAAGTGAATGCAACCTTAAGGTAAAGTCACACAAGAGCCACAGGTGACCCACACAAGACAGAGCCACAGGTAACTCACATGGCTAGAGCTTAACCTTCTTTCTGTCCAGTATAAAGCAAGTAGGAGTACATACATTTAACAAATCGACGGCAGTTTTCTATGGTCTATACTCTTATAGACCATAAAATGACGTCAAAAAATGTTCAAAACTCAAGTGGAACCACGAGCCGCAGGCGAGTGGTTTCACTGCCAAGTTTTGGACATTTCATGGCGTCATTTTATGGTCTATAAGAGTATAGACCATAGAAAACAGCCGTCGATTTGTTTTTTACAATAACATGGAAAAAGTACAAGCGGAATTGGCTATTTTTTTCGTTGAGAAAGTGCGCGCGTTACATCTGACGTCATTTTTATTGTCTGTACTCTTATAGACAATAGCTACGAGCCAATCAGCGCGCAGGAATTTGGACAATTATTGTAAAAAGTAAGCTATTCCCAGAAATTTAACAACAGTTTTCTATGGTCAATACTCTTATAGACCATAAACTAAATGACATCGTAACTCAAGTGGAACCACAAGCCACAGACGTGTTTCACCGCCAAGAGAGTGTGCTCGTTACATCTGACATCATTTTTATTGTAATCTTTTTGACAATAGCTATGAGCCAATCAGTGCTAGGGAATTTGAGCAGTTATTGTAAAAAGATAGTGTTTTCTTTAAACCCATGCTCAACATGATTTTTTTACATCCAGTTAATTTATGCCCAAAAGGTCCCAGTGTAAGCAAGAAATTTCTACAACACAATGTACTCCATTACACAGCTTGTTATAAAAAAAACAATACTTATTTTACCAATTGTAAAATTAAAAAAATGAGACATCCTGTAGACTTTAAAAAGGAATTGAAGCATCAGCATAAGTTAAATTTCTTGAATAACAACTTACAGTGGATGTCCGTCAACAAGTTCCATCACCACAGCATGTCGATTAAAGTCTACTGGCCGTGGGACTGGATAGCCATTATCATGCAGAGCCTAGAAACAACACAACACAAATGGGCCTGGCTTTTAAATTTAATTCAATTATTCATGTAAATTCCAAAAGTTAAGAGTTTCTAAACTTTGATCAGGTATTAGCCAGGCAGAGGCCATAGCTGAAAGAGCATAATCACTTAGAGAAATTATTCTAGTCTAAATTATCTTACTCCCAACTGTCAACTACAAATTACTGTACATACAATAAAAGTTATGGGGTTCCTAATCTATCTCAGAAACAATATTTTCTTGGACTCTTCAACTTGAGCAGATTTCACAGGTTTCCAAATCAGCCAGAGTAGCATAATATATTTTAAAATTCATATACACTGTACATGCTATATTCCCACACAAAGAAAGACGTAATGTATCATTTCAGTTATTGGATGGACGTGCATGCACAAATTTTCAGGTATCTCCTTGAACAACAACATTCTCATTAAATCTCTCCCTGGAAATTGTCCAGACTTTCCCAGTTTGCACTTGGACTAAGAAAAAGCCACCTTTAAGCCAAAAATAATTTATTTTTCTGCATGCATGTAGGTATCTTCATTTCGATTTTTTTTATTTTCTTTTTAAACATGTTTCCTTTCTTTGTATTTCAACCTAGGGTTACACATACTAGTGTTGAAAACATTGTGTACAAAAAGTCAGCAACCTACTTATTTCCCATTGCAACAGTACTGTATATACATTGAGTATTCAACATTTCTGTTATATATTTTATATATGTTGAGTGAATTATTCAGTTACAAAAATTAAGCAGAACAAACCTTCATGTAGGCATATTCTTTCACAGCTGCCAAACGTGAAAGGTAAAGCCAGGAAACACTTTTACGATGTTTTAGGTAATCTCGCTTTTCTTTGAGCTTGCGAAAAGAAGTTCGCCCAAGCCTAGCAAGGGAACAAACTAATATTGATTACACACCTATAACACTTGTAACAAAATGATTTCAGCAATAATTAAAAAAAATAGAACTACAACATGACATGTACAAATTTAATAAAAATATTTTCCGTAATGAGAATCATGTTGTTTTCCAACAAGACACTCCAATCTCAATAACACAAACCCCAAAAGTTATCACTAAACTTACAATTAAAGATTTTTTCCTACAAGAAAACACTCTAATTAAGTAAACAAACTTTAATGGTACAGAAACCTTTTCCTGCAGACAGATGCAAAAACTAAAATAATGGTAACCACTTTGAAAAACATCTTGCGAACTTAACAAATAAGTATAGACAGGAAACAGAAAAGTATGGAAATATTTTGGTTCTTATTACAAGAACCAAAAATTACATGTTGTTATATCTTAAGTTTGCAGGATGTTTAATTCAAAGTTATGAAATTATCATTTTTTATATGATTTAAATGGTACAGACCTGTGCAGTTTAAGGGCATGTTGATTTTCTTCCTCATCAGCAATAATATAAATATCTATGGATGTTAAGGAAAAAAAACAGGAATTTTAAATAGAGTATTGATGTTACAGTAATTTAAAATTATTAAGGATGATAAAATGCAACCTTGACAAATTTTGAGGACTGCAGCAATAATGCCACTGCATGATACAGACAAACTGCAGTATTGAGCTGCATTGTGGGATAAAAAAATCATTCTATAACTTAAAAGGTGGTCCGTGTTTTGAGGAAAGGTCACATGGGATTTAAGGATGTTATGTACAAGTTTTAGGATGTACAACTTCAAACCTCCTAGTACCAAGGTATTTTGTGCAGTTTATGACTACACAGGAAAAGCAAATCTTAGCAAGGGCTATTGGATTCCAGAAAGAAAATTGGTGGTACATGTAGCCACAGATTTTTCGGAGATAATGGCCAACAATAATATTATTCTTAAAAGCTGGACAATGTAGAACAGTGTAAGGCATTTTCTTTCCAAATTGAAGCTTGATAAATAATTAATTATTATCCCTTTAAAAATGTGTAACAAGCCCTAATTTTCTTTAATTTTGAATTCCACTGGTCCTTTAAAGTCTGCTTTTCCCACATCGTCACAAGCAACATAAAAGTACAGTTATGTTTACTTAGTGGGCACTGTTGTTAAGAAACCTGGGTACAAGTTGCTCAGAATGTGTGCGCAGTAGCAGAAGGAGGAGCCATCCGTAAAACCAAATGTTGCTAACACTCACTTTGACCCTAGTCAGCAAGGAAGGATCCACCTCCATACAAAATATCAATGTCAGTAACACTTGGAACTTTCATTTTAATGGCTACGGAAACAGTGCTGTACTTGGAATTATTATTCCACTATTATGTCATTTCACCAAATAAGGTCAAGAGAACGCGCAAAATATGAGACCGTAATACACTGTAGTGTCCCGGTTTGACCGGTTTACAACAAAGCGAATACGGACGGAAAAGGCAGAAAAAAGGAGCAACAATGGCCGGACTGGACTAAGAATAGTTTTTGAAACGATGCAAGCTCGAAAACAAGTTTTTAGCATGCCAATCACTTGTCATTTATCTTTTCATTTTATCCAATCAAATTAAAGACATTTAACTAGCTTTCTGTGTTGTTTACGTGATTCGTAGGCGCCATATACCGATGGACAGTTTATGCCGGGTGTATTTCAAAACGTTACCAAAACAGAGAAGCCAAAATAACAAAATCTTTTTGTTGTGGAATAATAAATCTCTTATTCGATGGTTTTACATATAATACTCGCGGACATTTTGCTCATTGCTCGTATTTTTCCTCACCCCTTCGGGGCTCGAAAAAATACTACGCAACTCGCAAAATATCCGCGCGTATTATATGTAAAACCATCGAATAAGATATATTTAATGGGAATAACCAGAATATTAAAGGTCACAAGGAATAATATCAAAGCTGAGGTTTACATGTCATTTGTGGACCAATAATATACTAACCAGACTCCTTGCCAACACCGATCTGATTTCCAACTGACTGAACACTCCCTCTTGTTGTCAACGCCTTCAGTGCAAGATAATCATACCCACTGAATGTTAGTCTGTATCCTTCAACTGCAACAATTCAACAACACAAATCAATAAAAATATTCTGGTACCTTATTATTAATAATACAAGTTACCATTATTATATTATTATTGAATCATTGTAACTTTTAGATTTACTATAATTTTTACGTATCATCATCATCATCATCATCATCAATTCTCCGCACGCCAGTAGGCACATAAAGCCAACACATTCTCTGACCAACACTCTCTGCTCTGTGCCGCCGCTTTGGCTACATTCCAACTCTTCTACGTATAATGTTGTAAATTAATTATTGTTGTCACTGAAAAGCCCTTTTCAGGGAGTGTCAAGCCCTTTTCAGGGAGTGTCAAGTTTGTATTGTATTGTATTGTATTATAAATTTGTTTTTAGTGTGAAGTTTTTCAAACCCATTTGATTTTGTTCCAGATTATGGAAAAAGGAGAATCTTTTTTATGGCTTTCCATCTTATATATCTTACCTCGACCCGCCTTTTCATAGCACACTAACTTATGTTTGGTGAGCTCACGGAGGATTTTGTGAGATCCACCATGTTTGAGATCAGCTATAGAAGCTACAAGGGATGTGGGTACCAGTTCATGATTTTTCATTCCCATTTCCACCTGAAAAAAAAAACATGAGTAATCAATTATTAAGTAAGTAGGCAATGCTATGCTACCCAGAAACAGGTGGCGCAACACAAGGTGAGCTGCAAAAGAAAAGTTCTCTCTGGAAACATAATTATTTTGGTACATCAGGAAGATTTGAAGCCGGATATAGGTTATACTGTCCAGGGGAGAATGTGACAAACATAAGGCATGCTGCTGAAAGCACTTACGTCGAAGGAATGCTATTTCATGTCAAAATTTACAGTTCAATAAACTATTCATACACTGACTCCCATGGAATGTCATTGAAATTTCTGAGGAGGTTGGGAGTCTAAAAACCAAAGATTTTAAAGGAAAGTATGAGGCTACAAAGGAATTTTCAGAAGATTGGAGTCCAAACCAAAAATAGTTATGTGTAAGGCTTTAGATATTTCTCTGTGCATCCCAATACAGGGTACTGGATTCTTTGTGAACCCTTAATTTACAAAGAGGGAGGTAATAGTAAATTTGATAAATGGAAGAAAGATCCTTGCAGTCAGTACATTGGGAAAAGAAAGCCTGAAACTTTTTTACAGGCTTCCTTTTCGCAACTGCTTAAGCTGCATACTAACTGCAAGGATCTTTCTTCCATTTAATCCTTGTTTTTACTCCTTCATCCACAGTTCAAAATATATGTTACATATATTCATATTAAGTAAATTTTATACTTTGTGAGATGGCAAGAGTAACATTCTTGTCGGTATAAAGCCTGAGAATTGTTTAGCCTCGCAAAGGAATTGAGTCAAGACTCTGAGACTACTTAGCAAAGATATATACACTGTAGATAGACTACAAGAACCCTAAAATCCCAAAAATTTGAAAGACCAACATGTTGAAAGCTTATTTCACACCGAAATGAAAACGATTAAATGATTTGTGTGTAGATGTAACTGAGCAGAGGCCTCCAGGAAGACCTTCCAAATTTCCAATGAATTTAAAAGCAGGATTTCGGCAACTCATGCCTCTGGGAAGTAACTGAGAAAAACCTTAGCAGGCTCACTAAGATGTGAATAATGAAAAAAATACTGCACAATCGTGTATTCAGCACTTTCAGAAGTATAGTTTGAACTCTTATTGGTTTTCTTCTACTTTGTGTTTGATCTAAGTTTCTGTTTCATGCTCATACACGTGCTGCCAGCCGATAGATTCTTTCAAGTTCTCGCCCACTTACCGCGGTCAGAACCCTGAATTCTTCAGAGGAGAGGTACCGTAGCATCGATACATTAAGCTTACCCATCGTTTTGAGTTTCAAGACATGTATATATCTCTATATATCTGAATTTGAAAGTGAAGAACTCACACAACTCCAATGCTCCCCCTCCAATGTATGGAAAATAATATTTTGGGCCCGCTGTACACTCAACTGACCACTATTGCACAATCTCTTCCTCTCGTTCCCAGGTTCATCTCCGCCTTCTGCATGACCAAACTTCTGGATATAGTATCCCTGATAGTATCAATCCGCTCGATAAAGTTGCCCTTTTCTTATCGAGATCAAATGACTGCATCTTGGATTTTTGGGATGTTCATATCCTTATTAATGTTTTAATGAAGTGGGGTTTGGGATTGATGGATTTTGGAGAAATTGAGAGTAGTTTGAATGATTACAAATTTAAATTAAAATTTGAAGTAGTAAACAAGTCATTTTTATTAATTTCTGTTGGTCTGTACTCTAGGCGTTACTTTCAGGCTGAGCGTTAATAACTAGTGGAACCATTCGAATTCCTCGCTAACTCGAGCAAAGTCCGCCGAATTCCCCTAGATTTGACCCCATTTTTTTCAATCATTTACTATCAGCTAACTCGAACTAATTTTACTTTCCTTTTGCTCAAATTTACCCCGAAAGCTCGAACTCTTTTGTAAAAACATCGGTCGGTAAACCTCAAAAGGTCTCAAGTATGGAAACTTCCTCCTTTGTTTTGTTGAAATTTTAGGCCAAAATTCCCAAACTAAACGTTCCTATCAAAAGGCTACAGTATTAAAAAGACTTACGGCCTCCACAGACGCGGAGGCAAACTGTTATCGACCATTTTTAGTTGTCGATAACAAAAAGTTATCGATGACAAAACATTTCGTGTGTGAATCAAGTAGAAATGGTGATAAAGTCGTCGACAACTAAAGTAGTTTTCCTTTTGAAAAGGAAACTGAACTACTTTAGTTATCGATAACAAACGCGGCAGTTTTGTTATCGACAATTCACTTTCCCCTGTCTGTGAGTAAGTCATCGATTATTAAGTCTACTTTTGCAGCGACGTAAACGATTGTTAAAGTCAGCCCGCCATTTTCTGCACGATCATGTACACCCGCGCATTACAAGCAATTATTCATGGGCTCCCTCAACTAAATTTTTTGTTTGAGTTAGCGCGTGTAGTGTATTTGGTCGTATTTCGGAGAAGCCTGTTTAATAGTTGGACACCACAAACAATCTTCTGACAACGTGTGGTGGTGGAAATAACATCAGATTTCATAAAAAAAATTTCACTGCAATTTCGCTCTTGAGATGGAGTGAGGCTTGATACCAACACAGAGGGCCTCCAGAGAGCGTTTGATTTAGGGGTGGGGGGGATACACAAAGTTTTCTTAACATAATAGTGGGCCGTTCAAATTTATTAAATATCATCGACGAGGCTGAAATAGTTTGAATCCTCGACTGTGAATTATTTACACTGAAGAAAATTACATCTATTGTTCAAATAAACAGCCTATAAAACAAACCCATTACCCAAATAAATCAATTTTTCTGTAACCGTTCTGAAACACCACAAAATTTGAAGGGTTGAAAATATATTACTTATAAAATAAAAACTCTTTTCTCCTTGTCTTTTGTTTTTCACGAAAAGAAAACAAATTAACAACTTCCAAAGGAAGTATGAAAACTCGAAGAGAATAAGAAATCTTGAAAATCAGTTTCATTTTTACGTAGGGACAAGCACAAGCACAAAAGTAAAAGAAAGATGAACGAACGCAAGCATTTCTGAAGCACAAGTAGAGCGAAACTTGAATATCTGCAGAGGTTGTGCCAGTGCTTGCTTGCTTCAAGACCATTTCACTGGAAAACGATTTGCTTAAACATTTCTTTATAAAAACAAACGGAACTGTCTGAATTTCCGAAAACCTAGAGGACAGTTGAAAAATTAAAGTTTGTCAACAATCGCTGGTTGGGTAAAAAAAATTTTTTTTCCGCATTTAAATCCAAGCGATTGATCTTTAACAATTAGATCATGAGCTCGAGATTTCTATCGCGTGATAGTTGATGAGGGCGAAGCCCGAATCAACTATCACGCATAGAAATCGAGAGCGAATAATCTAATTGTTTTAGTATAAATCTACTAGTCGTTCAAAACTAAACAAGTAAATTATCTATTTCCTCATCGCAGGCACTTCGAAAACGCGAACAAGCGGGCGCCATTTTGTTGAAAATCGCTCCTCACTATCTATCACAGAATAGATAGCGAGTAGCGTAGCCAATCAGAGAACGGCATTCGTGATAGAACACTAGTAGATTTATACTAATATAAATTAGTATAAATCTACTACTGTTCTATCACGAATGCCGTTCTCTGATTGGCTACGCTACTCGCTATCTATTCTGTGATAGATAGTGAGTAGCGGTTTTCAACAAAATGGCGGCCGCTTCGTCGCGTTTTCGAAGTGTCTGCGATGACGATATAATTAATTTACTTGTTTAGTTTTGAACGACTAGTAGATTTATACTAAAACAATTAGATTATTCGCTCTCGATTTCTATGCATGATAGCTGATTCGGGCTGCGCCCTCATCAGCTATCACGCGATAGAAATCTCGAGCTCATAATCTAATTGTTAAATAGAAAGTACTCGATGTCTCTTGTGCTTGCCTGGGTAACAAGCGTTTTTGTAGGTGAGCTGATCGATTTTTTGGCGTCCATCTAACTTTGTTCAACAACACCAGCAGAGACGCTTGCTACTCAAGCTTAAGGCTCCAATATTGATTTTGTTATTATTGCGCAAAAAGATAAGAATTATCAGTTAAACCATTGAGCATGTCCAGCAATCAATCACTGATAATGAGTCGACATTATGCCTTTCCTCTCTGACACCCAATCAGGAGCTATAATAAAATAACCTCGATCCCGCGCGTTGGTGTTGGTAAAGAAGGAGTTGTCGTGCACGTAGTCGTAATCTTCGTGCATTGGATTGTGGGAAGGATCCATCCGGGGCCTCAACAAGTGGCTGAGGGTAGCTTCGCCTAGTCCTTGTGAGCCGTACCTGAAATCAGATTGAGATTGCGTCAGTCCGAACTCATGGTTTGCTATACTCTGTTTATGTCACCTGTGTTTTGTGCTTTTATAACATCTGTATCGGTATTGGAATTATAGCCTGTTTAGTGGACCTTTCGAAAAAATTATGCGACCCAAGTGGAGAGCTCAGTTTACGACTGCACCAGTTGACTGATGGTACTGATCGCAATATTTTCATATTCACCAACGGTACACAAATTTCACGCTCGGGTGATGCGCCGACTTCCAATTAATTGGTTCATAAGTAATAAAATTGAATCTACGCTTGCGTCTTTGTTTGCACATAACCATGCGAAACCGAAAAAAATATAACCTTAAATGTATTACGGCAAATAACGATACGGCCCCTATTACTATGTTTGTTGTGTTAAATGGAGGCACTTTGAGATTGTAAGAAAAACTCTTGTAAGCCTGACGATCATCAAATATGCTGATACCATTTCCTCGTGTGCTGGGAGCGAAAGACCAGGCGTTTTTTTTCCGTCAGCACTTGTACTTTTGCTCCTAGCCTGCGTAGCTGGCGGGAAAGCGGCGTTGTTGCGAGTTACGCCGCCCATGGCGGTTCCGCCGCCAAAATTTTATGTTTGCGCCATGTACGCGCATGAGTATTGAGAGAGCAATTTCTCCGTAGTTTACAGCTTACCTGTTTAGATGTTCCAGAAGCCTTTTGACTCTCATATAATCACAGAACTCACACTTCCCTTCCGTGTGATTAAGCAGGTGATGATGATGGTGACGCTTATGCTCCGATACTTGGTTCGCTGTTTGCTCTTCTTCGTTGTCTTCTTCCCTGAGAGAATCAACGTTTGCGAGGCAAAAAAAAAGCAACAACAACAAAATAATCAGCTTTTATTTGAATGGTCATATTTTAGGGTTTTATGAACAGACTCAAAAGTCTGAACCATTTTGTATAGTATGATAAACTGCATTTCAGGGAAATGTTTCTGAAGAGATAAATGGTTACCCGCTCCAAAGAAGCAAAAGTTGCTCGGAATCACCTTACTGGTTCAAAGCTACGGTTAAAGGAACTGTGTGTAAATTTCAGGTGGAAATGTCAGCAAAATCGTAAGAGTTTGTACTTTGAAATATTCATTGCAGTTTAAGACAAGGGTGTGCTAAATTCTTTGCACGTAAATGGTTACATAGGTGAAAGCTTCTCACTGGAAACCAGAAAGTTAAGATACGAAAAGGCTAACAAAAGCACATGGACAACTGGAAAAGGTCCGGGATACGGGCAGTTTGTGTGTCCAAGGAAAAGACAAAATGGTCTTCTTGATAATATTCTTTAGTCAAGCGGAGTACCGCAAAGATCCCTGTTTCTCGTGAAACTTGCAGAGAGGGAGGTACGAATCGTCGAAACCCAAACCTTGCGAGGAATCTCGTTTCATTCACTTGGCAACACCAAATATTCAGGCTTTTTGTCGTTAGAAGACCGAGCCCGTTTGTTCGGTGTAGCCTAGGGACTGTTTTTCAGTCTTAAGGAGAAGCGATATTCACCTCATTGATCCAACAGATTTAGGACGCGGTGGCAATGATGGCCTTTCAGTCACCCTTTGCGAGCGTGCGCTCTTAGCTCGTTGTTGAAAGTACAGTTCTTTAGAAAACTGCGGCTTAGCCGGTCTCTTCTCCTCTGGTTTTGGCGCAGTGGGCCTTGCTGGTATGGGATTTGACGTGGACTTTGACAAAGAATCCATGAAGTTGTACACTACTGCCTTCTCTGAAATGTGAAACATGAAAGAAAAGTTGTGATGTTAGAATCGAGCGTTTACCGTGTAAGGCTATTGAATGGTCTTTCTGCGGGGCATTGCAAACATGCGAGCACAACACTGAGGTTTTCCTGTCATCATGATGAACAGACAGCACCATTGTCCTTTTCGCAGATTCTCGGCGACTAAGAATTAACTTATTGGCCAATTCGTTCTAATGGAATCGTGCAAATTAAATTTGGGAAATTCTTTATGTTGAAGCCCAAGTGGTCTACAGGGACAGAACTTAACCCAGTTTCAGTTGCATTATAAAGCAAGTAGGATTGTCGCTACTCCCATCGAGACGGAATGCTAGTCTGTCGCAAGGTTATGCTACAGGTGAAGAGAGATTGTAAAGTTAAGTTCCTTGTTAAAGGAAAAAACACGACAGTGCAAAGTCGAACCAGCCGTAGTAACCACTACACCACAGTGTCGCGACTCGCAGAAAAAATTCCTTAAAAAATGTCATGCACACTAATGGTGGTTGGATTAAAGCATGTACGATTTTGCTCATCAAAGCTGATTTCGGTAAGAACATCAGTTACAAGTTTTCCAGAAGTAAAATCGGGGAAGGGGGGAAATCAGTTGCAGAAAGATGTTTTGAAATTTGAAGTGAAAAGTGAAAACCTGATTATATAAATCTCTTTTTATGCTGAAAGTTGCAGGATCGTTTTAACAAATGGCAACATTGTTGCGTTAAGAGTTGTTATTGTGCAACAAAGCTCAAACAATTTTGTAGATCTGTTTTGTAGACCACAAAACAGTTTCGGTAAACGTTGTCTGCGTGCCACGATATGTCACAATTTGTCGTTAAAAGATGTCCCAAGTAACCACCACCTTAAAAATCAAATCTTTTGGAAATTGAAAGTGCTTCACATTCTCGTTCTGTTTTAAAATTAAATTGCATTTAGTAGCTGGACTAAAAGCAAATTTGACCGATGTCATGAAACTGCAAGTTTCAAACGATTTTGTTTAGCTATAAAGCATAACTAGCAAAAACGTAAAACAGCTACCCACCATATTCATTTGAAGATCTCAGCCAGTTATTTACACCAGGTAAAACAGCAGGTTTCTTTTTCGCCTGAAAGGAAAAATCATTTCACCTGAATGAAAACATAGCGTTCAAGAATAGCAATGAAAAAACTTTATTTTAAGTCCTTGAAACTTTTAGATTTACTGCAAGAGGAAAAGACCCAGGGACCGGATAGTTCGATGTGAAATCGGGACTAAAATCTTGGCCCCATCGCAGCTACATCTTCCCCTGGGTCTCGGAGGATCTGTCCCTTCTCCTTACGATCACCATCTTTTTCTGTTTTTATAACATATGAAGAACGAGCTGCTTCTCGTTTCAACTCACCTGGTTTTTTTCAGGCCTGTTATGAAGTGGAACTTTTTGTCCAGCAAGACCGTAAAGGCGATCTAAGGAAAAAAGAAAGAAAAATCAATAAAAATCGATCGATACCAAGTAGATACGCCACGAAAGTAATGCGTAATTTGCCAGTGCAATCGAAAAAAAAGTCAAATAGAAGAAAGATCCTCGCAGTTAGTACGCAACTTAAGCAGTTATGAAAAGAAAGCCTGAACTCACAATATGACCAGCTCCCAGTTGGCTTGATATCTCAGTTAAGTTGGTAGAGCAATGCACACGCATCGCAGAGGTCAGGCTTTCTTTTCGCAACTTGCTTAAGTTGCGTACTAACTGCGATGATCTTTTTTTCTATTTGATCTTTCATCCGCAGTTCAAAAATATATGTTTCATATATTTACATTCATTCGAGGAAAAAGTATCGGAACCTTTTTTTTTTTAAGGGAAGAATCAATCAAAAACAGCAGATCAGGAGACCCCCAATCATTCAACCCCATGTGATTATACCATTCATTTCCGTGCACCTCCTAACAACCTAAAGGACAAAGCTTCTTGCGCCTTTTGTGACGTCATCAATTTTTAAGCTGACCAAAGGTTTTTTGGTAATCAGTCGATTCAGTCGGATGAAGTCTTGCAAATTATGCCTAGTAAATGAGAGCGATCCGATAAATCAGGCCTGGTTTACATACACACACACCCCAAAAAAACAAGGAATTTTCCCTAGAAAATGTGTCATAAGCTTCCTTAGGCCCGGCGCTCAGTATTGTTGCCAGGTCAAACATTTTTGTATCATCGGCCACGTGTGCTCAATGGCTTAAACGCCAACACAAAGGGAAAAAATGAAAATAAACTCAGAAGGAGCTGCGCATGAAAATTAAAAAAGACACCGTTTTGGTTGTTGTTGATTTGAAAGAAACGCTTACCTTTTGTAAAAAGTACCTTAGACGATAAGTAAGTACCTTAGACGATAAGGCCTCAATTGGTTTTAGTAACGATTAGAAAATGCCATTTGTCAATTGACAATATTGGAAACTTCTTGGGGTAAATGGGTTGAGGGTGACCACTCTGTACCTCTATGTCTTTTTGTAGTTGTTGCCTCTCCACGCCAGGCCTCCTCGACAAGCTCCATCGTCGGTTGAATAAACTTTTGTAGAAGTGTCTTTTCCGAATGGGTGACTGTAAAAAGGGATATTAAAGAGCTGATTAATAAACGGTCACAAACTGTGACAAACGGCTCAGAGGCATCACTAAATTCACTAAGAGCAAACATCCGTTGTTAAGGTTTCCAGATTAAAGAAGGTAAGAAAAAAAAGCCTTTTCTTTCCTTGAGCTACGTTTTTTACAGCTTCATCATTGTAGTCGATTCTAATCTTTTTTCTTTTCGATTTTTAGTTTCAATTTTCTATTTTTCCCCCATTTGTTAAAGGTTCTTAACAGTTTCTTTGACAGTTTGGAAGATAATTACGGACAGGTTATTTACAAAAGAACCCGTTTGTGTCATCTACACAAATATACTTAAAGCAACTTTTTCTTGTAATTATTATTTGGACATTCCTTAGTCTCCCAGTAAAAAAAGCATAAACGAAACGAAAAGGTCAAAGTTTCTTGTACCCTCTTGAAACCTTCATTCGCACAAAACAGTTTTCGAAATACAAGTAAACAGCAAGATTCACCTTTCAGATTCGTAATTTGTTGAGATATTTGTAATAGTTCCTGTAGGATTAAAGTATAAAATGAATACTTTCATTGTACTACCTGTAAAGTGCTTGTGTTGTTCACAAGTGTTTGTCAGATATCTTTGCCGGGCGACTAAACTTAAAATTTTATGTTTCTTGTCTATCTTTAGCCGATGATAAAAAAAACTTAGCAGAGACACAAAGTCCAGGATTGCACGTAAGGCCTTCACGCAATGTTGGCTCATTTCCAATTCATTTGCATATTATTGGCCATGCTGATACCAAACTTCGTGCGTTGTAACGCTTCATGAATTAAATAACCGTATAAACTGCACGCTTTTTACTTTGTAGATCCATATTACCTGTAGATCGAGAATTATCAGGTGTAGCTATATCCACGTTTAATCGTAAATCACGTCGCTTGTCCGTGCTGACAGAAGACAAAGCTCTTTCGAAATCTTCTTTAAAATCAAGATAGTTGCCGGTTTGTAACTCTCTCATCGTCTTTCTGTCGGGTTTCTGAAAACGAAAGGAACACATTTTAGCTGAATACTTTTTCTACACATCTAAATATCTTGGCTATGTTTAATAAGTGAATTGCCAGACAGGTGGCAAATTAAAATGCAATGTTTAGTGTTTGAGTCACAGGGCAGAAAAAGCCATCCCAAAATCTGAATTGCGTTACTATTCCCCTCAGAAATCCAAGCCAGTTACATTTTGTAATCCAGACTTCGTTTCTGTGTTTTAAAGAAGTACAAACACAGACGAATGCCTTCAAACCTTTGGGATCGGTGGATGGTGCCGGCTTCCTTGAAATCCTCGAGACTTCTGAAGATGAAGTTGAAAGCCGGGTCGCTTGCTTGAGTAGTCGGTTGTATAAATTGACTTGCCCATCGTATGCTTCTCTGGGACCAGATTTGGAGGAAGTTGCACCCATTGTGGCATTTTGAAGAAAAATTCCCGTAAACCCTTAGCTCTAATGGGTAGACTGCTAACTATAAGAAGTAACCGTAATTACAATAATTTGGTATCTACATTAACAGTGGCTAGATTACTTAACCACAAGATCATGAGACTGAGACGTAAACTAAAGCAGTCACCATGGGGAAATTGGCGCCTCCTCTGTGATTGGTTGTCGAAAGAATGCTTAATACTCATTAACTAATTAGGTCTTTCACGGCCACGGGTCGTCGACTCCGGTTGTTAACATTTGTTGTAAATTTCACGTCGCTTTTAATGGCGGACTTTTCTGTTAAATTTGTCCAGCTTTCGTATACTATTTATTGCGTAAGGTATATACTTTGCCGTGTCCACGTAGTTTTCATTGCTGAAGTTATACGAACAAGAGACTCAGTCACGCAACAATCTGTGTAAAACATGATCAAGATCAAAGCTTGTTTATATGTATTCCTTTTACCCTTTCCTCTGGGATTCACTTCGAACAGAGACAATAAAAGTCAATTAACAACTTTGCGGTGTCCGCTTGGAATCACGCCACAGGCGCCGCGATGACGTAAATTAACTTACATTTGCGATCTGCGATTTTCTCGCATGCTCGCTCGCGTGTGTCGCCTGCTAACTCTCTGAGTAAAGAAAAATAAATGACTAACATTCTTTTGAGGGATAATTTTGGGGGATAGGGGGCCAGGGAAACGAAATTTATTGGTCTGCAATGTCAGCCGTCTATTTGCACCAGCCCCGGCACAGTATTTTAATACTGTAAAAACGTGACTCTGGCTACATGTATCATACAGAGTCCATACAGACTAGAAATTTTCGACACTGCACGCTTGGTTTCCACATCCATCCTTTCTTACTTTCAAGCTTGCACTTCACATTCTTCTTGCGAAACAGTTCGATCAAAAATAACAACAATAAAGGAAATAAGTAACATTTGACAACATTGAAGTTTCCTGGGCGTGCGTGGGTGAGTCCCGGTTTATACACAGGAACTGTTTCCCGGAAACTATATTTCTGGGCTCCTTTTGGGGACCCAGAATTCCCGGAACTCTTTTGCATTGCTACAGTTTGCAAAGATAGCGTTACATTGGTACGAATAGGTCTGTAGCTGTGATCGATCTTTTCAGGAGGGAAAGAAAGCTTGTATCAAAATGGGCAGTCCAAAAATTCGATCGTCGTACCACCACTCAGTTTACGAGTTTTGAAAAAATAAACTTGTGAATCCGGGCCATGGGAGAACATCTAGTTATACGGCTTGAAAACAAAGAGTGAGACGTTAATAACAAAACAAAAAATAAATAAATAATAATAATAATAATAATAATAATAATAATAATAATAATAATAATAATAATAATAACAATAACAATCATCATCATCGTCATCATCATCATCAACATCATCATCATCGCCAGTACTTTGAAAAGGCTTCTGACCGTATGATTTTTGCTAACCCGCGCAGAAGCCTTGATTGAGTGTCATAGTAAGAACAATATTGGGAACTTTCTCCGGAAAATAATCTTATGTTTTGATTCACAGTTTTGACCTGGGTGGAAATCAGCAGGGAACTGTTGTTTCTGGCCGTTGAGCGCATCACGCACGCGCAAATAAATCAACTTCCGGGTTTTCGGAGAAAGGGATTCAATCGAGTTGTAACGGAGACTGTAAGGGTTACGAATATATAAGTCCTGGACGAAGGGATTTTTCTTCACACAAAAAGATTGGCCCTTGCAGGCAAAGTCATGGAGCAGGCAAAGGCAGATGTACTGCGAAAACGTCGCATACAAATTTCAAGTAATATGAATGCAGAAAAGGTTGTAGAGCGACTTTATTCTCAAAGGATTTTGGACATGGATGACCGCGAGTTAATACTCGCCGAAACGACAACTAATGGAAAAGGGTTGAAGCTGTTGGATTTGCTTCCTCGGCGGAGACCTGAGGCTTTTGATGTCTTCTTGCAAGCTCTGCGTGAATGTGGTTGTGGACATCTAGCGAATACCATTCTGTCAGAGACGCCAGCAGGTACATGTACACTTTGATTTGTTAACGTAGCTCGCCATTTAACTAGCCTGGTTAACTCAACTTTAACTTTATGATCAGCGGATCGCTTCGAACTTTCTGTGGAGTTTTGTTTCCTGTGATCTCACTGACTTGGCTACATTGTATGAGCTTTTCGAGCCCGTTTTGAAAGCGATGGCAGTTGAGTTGAGTTCGCCAGACGTCCGGGAAAAATTCGTATGTCGAATGAACAGAATGAAGCTTAATTGAGTATTTCGCGCGCATTTAATTTGCCCTTCGTCAAAACGCGATGTATAATTATATAGTATGTGTACGAAAACCAACTTTATTATGCTCATGTATGTATGTATGTATTTCATTCGTTACGGCAGAATTTTTCAAAGTTTGAATCGGTGTTGCACTTCTGTCGGGTAGTAAGTGTGCAACAGTGACAACAGTCGAATTTGTGGCACAAGTTTATCCTGTTTACTACTGAACGCCTGGAACAGGCTAAACAAGTTCAGACGTCAAACTCTGCAGTCAGTGTTGAACTCGTCTGAATTAAATTCTACATGTACTTTGCACTGAAGTGCACATTTCAACCAGGCATTCAATTTCCAATACATTTGAACCATCTATTGCCCGCATTGATATTGAACTGCCTATTATAATGTAACGTTTTTTCAACAAAGGGCGTATTTCCATCAAATCACTGTAAATGTGCAGTTGCATGATTTCAGTGGATGCCCCCTATGGCGCGTTTTTAGTGTCAAAATTCAAACTATCAATTCAAACATTCGATCCTTCAATTCAAACATTCAATCCTTCAATTCAAACATTCCATCCTTCAATTCAAACATTCCATCCTTCAATTCCAATGTGCAATTGTTCGGTTCAAACTTTCGATCCTTCAATACAAACATTCAATCCTTCAATGCAAATATGGAATGGGTCGGTTCAAACATTCCATCATTCAATCCAAATATGGAATTGTTTGTTTCAAACATTTGATTCTTCAATCCAAGCACCCTTTTCTTCAATTCAGAAATGCCATTCTTCAAGTTAAACATGCATTCCTTGTATTGCCTGGCCTATCATTCAGTTCAAGCATGCATTGGGTTATTCCAGAAAAAATCCACACCCCCCCCGACGGATGGGGTCGTTTTTTAACCCCCCCTTTCACCTGGATTTCCTAAAGCACAAGACCCCCCCTCCTGTCTGGATTTCCAAAACAAAAGACCCCCCCTCCCGCCTGGATTTCCGGGAAAAAAATATTAGGCTTAAATTTAATTTATTTTTAATAGAAAATTCGCACAATCACGTCTAGAAGATGTTCTCGTTTAATTTCTAAAGCTTCGGCTAATATTAAAAACTCTATCGCGTGGAACTAAAAAAAGAAAGGAGCAACAATGCGAAAAAGCGAACGAGTTCATCCTTTGTGCCCAATGGACAACACCCATGGAATCTTAAAACTGCACGCAGAAAACGCACTGGCTGCTTGTTCAACTGTGCTACAGACGATGGGACTTCAGAGAGGTTACCACTGTATGTGTTGCAGGAACCCGTCCAAGAACTTTCTCCTTCTGTTGCTTTCGCAATAACTTACGTTTCCAAAAGTTTTTTCGAGCTACAGATGGCTACAAGTTCCTCTGGAGTATTTTCGACGAACAGGGAATGTTTGGACCAAAATTCTTTGGAATTATCTTCTTCAGCTAATAGCTCTGCATCCTTGCTTGCACAAGTAAAGAATTCTTCTGCCTGACGCCGTGGAATCCACGCTAAGAATGCAATGGCGGACGTGAAATTACACAACGATGGCGCGCTGGGTCTGGTACGAGTAGAAATGTGTCAGGCGTTTCAAGCTCTTCGTTGCAACAATGTTGCAATGGCTCGTTCTTTACTATCTTGTTGTTCGCGTTTTCTGCTCTAAAAGGACCTGCGAAGGAACTTAGATTATCATTTTTTTTAGGTGAGAAATATGTGAACAAAATATTTCTATTATTTTCAGGGTCTGAGAGCGCTGAAGTGTCACCGAACTAAACGTTCGAATCGCGTGAACTATCGGTCGAATTGACTCCTGCAGAAGACTTTCTTAAGTTCAACCCCCCCTTCCGCCTGGATTTCCAGAGTCTTTGACCCCCCCTCTGGTGAGAATTTCCAGAATCCCATCCGTCGGGGGGGTGTGGATTTTTTCGGGAATAACCCATTTCGTCAATTCAAACATGCCATTTTTCAATTCAAACATTTGATCATTCAATCCAAACGTGCATTCCTTCAATGAAATCCTGAAATTCAAAAAACACACCATAAATTCCGCATTCAATTTCGATAGAAAATGCTGAAATCCTGCTGTTGAAACATTCTGCACTTTAATTTTAAGATATGAAATCCAGATTATAAATTTAAACATAGTCTCACAATGTAGTTGTGCAGTGGCGCGATTCAAACATTCACTTCGGTGATTCAAACATTCAGCTCAGCAGTCCAAACTTTCAGTTCCTCTCCAGTAGTCTGGAACCGAGGGGACTCTGTAAAACGAGGATATGGACGGGCAGATGGCGGACAGCGGATGGGGCTTTAAAAAAGAAAAGAAGAAGAAGAAAAAAGGATGTTGATATGGTTAAATTTATTGGTTAATTGTCACCTTCTAAGAAATGCTAGCTTTGACTATTTTTTTAATTTTTTTTAATCTTTTTTTTAGTTTGAATTATTTTTTTTTATCTTATGGTAAGTCAAACAGCGAAAACCTAACGGAATGTTTCTCCTCGTTTTTCAACCAAATCAGTCTGAGTTTGCAGTGGAACTCCGTACATTAGTACGACACACCATCCGGCAAAACTGAACACGTTCACATTCATGAACATTTACAGGATAATCTGATTAACGGGTAAAGTACTGTACGAGCTCTTGTTAGGCATTATAGATTGGAAATCGTGGTTATTGTTCGAACAGACAGATCGATACAAGTTATTAAAAAATTATTTTAAGATGTCCAAAGATTTCCCTGTGTCAGATTTGCGAACGTGTCAGAGCAATTGGATAAAGCCTTACACGCCTGGTTTATTCAGCAGTGGAACACCAATTTCAGGTCCGCTTCTTCAGGAGAAAAGCGAAACATTTCTCAGCGCAGTTGGTCGCGGAGTCGACCGATCGCGAAAGCTTCAAAGCATCAACCGGTTGGTTAGACAACGTTAAAAATCTATTCACAATTAAATTGTTTTCTTTATTTCATTCCTTTACATTCCTGTCTCATTAATATTCATATTTTCGATTATCCGGACTCCGATTATCCGGACATTTTATTCAAGTCCCAACGAATCCGGATAATCGAGGTTCGACTGTACCAAGTTCACGGAGAAGACGACCTCTGGCCTGACTGGGGACTGAAGGTCGCCGCCGAGGCAACTGGGGGAAAACCAGAAACTGACCGAAAAAAACATGTTTTTCTGTCAGGTAAAAAAATCTGAATGTTCAAAAAGAGAAAAACCCGTCAAAATCCGCAATGAATATTAAAACCGAAAAGACGCAAAACCCGATCAAACAAAGCCCCCATATTACAAGGAAAACTTCGCTTGTGTACAAATTTAAAGAGAAGAAAATGAAACGTTCAAAAATCCTACACAGGGAAATCTTTGGACATCTTAAAATAATTTTTTAATAACTTGTATCGATCTGTCTGTTCAAACAATAACCATGACTTCCAATCTATAATGCCTAAAAAGAGCTCATACAGTACTTTACCCGTTAATCAGAACGTGTTGTTTTGCCGGATGGTGTGTCGTATTAATGTACGGAGTTCCACTGCAAACTCAGGCTGATTTGGTTGAAAAACGAGAGAAACATTCCGTAGCGTTTTCGCTGTTTGACTGACAATAAGATAAAAAATTAATTCAAATTAAAAAAAAAGATAAAAAAAAAATAGCCAAAGCTAGCATTTCTTAGAAGGTGACAATTAACCAATAAATTTAACCGTATCAACATCCTTTTTTCTTCTTCTTCTTCTTCTTCTTTTTTTTTTTTCAAAAGCCCCATCCGCCGTCCGCCATCCGCCCGTCTGTATCCTCGTTTTACAGAGTCCCCTCGGTTCCAGACTACTGGAGAGGAACTGAAAGTTTGGACTGCTGAGCTGAATGTTTGAATCGCCGAAGTGAATGTTTGAATCGCGCCACTGCACAACTACATTGTGAGACTATGTTTGAATTTATAATCTGGATTTCATATCTTAAAATTAAAGTGCAGAATGTTTCAGCAGCAGGATTTCAGCATTTTCTATCGAAATTGAACGCGGAATTTATGGTGTAGTGTTTGAGTTTCAGGATTTCATTGAAGGAATGCACGTTTGGATTGAATGATCAAATGTTTGAATTGAAAAATGGCATGTTTGAATTGACGAAATGCATGCTTGAACTGAATGACAGGCCAGGCAATACAAGGAATGCATGTTTAACTTGAAGAATGGCATTTCTGGATTTCTGGAACTGGATCACTGTATAATGCAATTCCAGGGATTTGATTGGTGTAGCGGCCATGGGATATGAGCCATTATACCATGCCCAAGAAATAGCAACCATTACTAGTAAATTGTCTTCTGGTTGTTCCTACAAAGCGATCTAGCAATATTTCTTGATTGTTTTTATCCAACGTGTTCTCATGGAATAATTGTTAAATCTTCACGAAATAGTTGAAGTTTACTTCCCAAATATAACCATAGTTCTACTGCTGCTAACTCAGCCTGCTAACCCACCCCCCGAGAGAAAATCCCTCCTGTGATGCACCTGCCATGTACAGACTAGCCTTACACACAGTCATATTTTTTTTGGGAGCCGTATTACCTTACTTCCAGGTTAATATGGCTTGAACCCTAGAAACATCTTTGTTGGAGGTTATGTAGAGGCTGTCAGCTTAAGCCAAGTATATTATGCAGATGCCTTAGTCCTGTGGAAAATTATGTAGACCAACATGGAGACAAAAATATATGAACAGTTAATTTAGTGAGCAAAATCAAGAACATAAGGGGTATTTAAGTACTGTGTTTTATCCTGAAGCCACGAGAAAAGAGGTGAACCTGAGTCTGTGATGGGTCTGACACAGTAAAAAAATTGTTGCTTGGCAGGGTGTATTGCAAAAATGTTTTTGGAACGTTTTGATTTATGCAAACTGTTTTGCGCAACAGCATTTCCTCTCATTATCATTGGTGAATAGGTTTACAAAAACATATATTTCCAGATTTTGAATGGATAAGACTTCTGTCAGTCTACACTGTATAAAAGGATTTGACTAATTACTAAAACAACCACCCACACTGATACCTTTCTAGCCTTGTTTCGAAGCTCAAGTCACATGATATGCAAAAATGTTACTGTGCTGAGACATGTTTGAAAACAAGACTGCATGTTCTCATACATAAAGTGGACGGTCGGCCCCCTAGAAAAGTGAGGGGGGGGGGGGGGTCGGCATTTGGCAGTCCTCAACCGACAAATTGCTGGTAAGACACTGAAGCAGTAATCCTAACATTAGCCACCAACATGGCATTCATCTATGCTGAATGCAATAATTGGATCGTTAATTGGCTGCCACTTGCTTGACATGCCACTTCTAGTAGTAGTGAATTAAAGTACCCATTCTTTCTTGTAGTTGTTGTTGTTGTTGTTTTTTTTTTTTTTTATTTTTCTGTTCTAAATGAAAACATTCATGAATGCATTAGGAAACCTTGAGTTAAAATTAAAACTCATTTTCAAAATGAATGTGAATTTTCCTGTAGGTGCATATTCAGGGGAAAGCAATGAAAGGAAACCATCCTCTTTTGGCCTTCCTAAGAAGATTCCCAAGTTCATTGGAAGGGTTGAAGTCTGTGAGAAGATATCAAATTTGTTGACTGTTGGAGGTGATGAGAACACTTGCCTCATAACTGTGGTTGCTCCACCTGGTTTTGGTAAAACAGCTGTTGCCATTAATATTGGCTACATTATGTTAGAAAAGGGAAAAGATGTGCTTTATGTCTCCCTTAGAACAGTGACGTCAGTGACCCTTGCAGCTAAGAATATGCTAGAGGCAATTGGCATTCCTGTAGGGGATACTCCTGTCTCACAATTGAAAAAATTCCTGACATCACTTCAGCGGGACATGGTACTAATTTTGGATAATGCTGAAGACCTGCAAACAGGGGAGGAGGAACAATTTAATAATTTTCTGGAGGAAATTGGTCAACATGCAAGAAATCTTGTTACACTCATTACAACCAGGATTCCATTGTCAAAGCTGGATTTCCCTTTCATAACCGATCACATTGCACTGAAACCCTTAGATGAGGCAGAGTCATTTGCTTTTCTCAAGAGTCAAGCCCCTGATATTCCAGACCAACAAGCCAGGAGATTTGCATGGCCAAGGGCCTGTGGTGGTATTCCCTTGTTGCTCAAATTAACAGCATCATATTTGAAGAGCAAAACAGTTGATCCAACGGACCTTCACAGAAAGCTCCAAAACTGTCCGCATAGTTTTCTCAAGGGAAAGGATCCAAAAGTCGAGGAGCTTTTTCTTCTTCTAAAAGTGTTCTACAACCATCTGCGGCGAGAAGTGAAGAAGGCTCTTACCTATCTGGCTGCGTTTCCGACAATTTTCACCAGAAAAGAAGCAAAGGATGTCCTGTTTTCCAGTGAGGATTGTCTGGAGTTTCAGATCTTACTTAACAATCTTGAATCCCATTCACTTGTTCAACGAGATGGAGACAATAATGCAGAGGCACAGTACAGCCTGCATCCATTAATTCAAGCTTTCTGCAAGGCATGCAGTGACAATGCATGCAAAGGATACAACACAGCAATGACACTATTTTCCCACCATTATCTGTCACTTCTTCAACAACTGAATGATGATTTTATCACCACAAACTGTAAGCCTGCCATAGACAAGTATCACATAAACAAAGTGAACATCCGCCATGCCCTTGCAGCATCAGCAGACGGCGATGAAGATTTGAAATGTTATGGACTTGGAGTCTCAACAAAGACTTTAGGCTTCCTTGCTAAAGTCATGAACAAGGATGAATTCATGTCCTTGTATAGCAAGTTTCTAGAGATGTCAAGAGAACTGCGGGACAAAACTTTGTACAGCGAGTGTCTTGTATCCATTGGATTTCAACAGGTTTGTTACCATGGCTACAAGGATGCGTGCCGTACAAGTGCCAAAAAGAGCCTTCAAGAAGCACACGATCTTCAGCATCAACTAGGGATTAATGACACAGAATGTTTGGGACATTGCAAATGCAAGCTGGGGCTTTGCACAGTTGCTTCTGGAAATACCAAGGAGGGCATCTCACTCATTGCACAAGGCATTGGTATACGTAAGAGACTGCTACGCACTGAAGGCTCAGGGAAGATGGAACGCATGTTTGTGGGTGGTGGATTTTGTGACCTTGGAAGTAAGTACATGGTTTACAAATGATTAAGGACCGAGAGCATATAACCATCATACATTAAATACCAGGCCAATTTTTTGTTTTAGCTCAAAAGTGTCTGAAGTTTTGTATGCTGCATGGCCCTCAATTTAGTCAGAGAATTAACATTCCCATGTGATTGGGTTTGTTTTTTTCACACTGTTTTTTGCATAGTTTTCGAGAAAAGCAAGGTCAAAATATCGAGTCGGCCAAATTTAACACAAGATGGTTATGCTCTCTGCCCTTCAAATTTTATTATATAATTTATTTCTTTTCTACAATGGATTGAAAGCCAGCAGAGAACTATGCTTATTCTTTTGGTCCCAGTTGTTCAAAGAGCAGATAACTTTGTCCACTGGATAAGTCGCTATCCGGCGGAGCAAATGTACTCCAACCAATGTTTTTGGCAAGTTTTCCACACAATCCCATTCTTAAATTTGACATATGCTTCTACTCTATTCACAAATTACAGGACTATCGGGAAAATATTGCACACATTTTATCTGCCGGATAGGGAACTATCCAGTGGATAAAATTATCCGCCCTTTGAACAACTGGGGCCTGATAATTAATTTTAAATTTTTGCCTTTTATGTGACTGTATATTTGCATATCACCATCTCTATAATATTTAAATTTATTTGCTTGCTTTGTTTTTAAACTTAATTAGTCTGATGATGGCAAAGATTTTGCCAAATTATAATGTTCATCTTTTTTTTTTGTTTTGTTTTTGTTTTTTTGTTTTGTATTTTTGGTTACATTGGAGACAATGTAAATACTCTGTATCACCTTAATACAAATCCTGTTCTCCAATGTACCTGTATGAAACTGACATATTGCTAAAAAACAATAATGGTGCAAGTAGAATAATGTATTGTCGGCAAGGCTCTAATAAGAGGAATCAATTGAAAACGAAAAACCATTTACATGTAAGTCAACTCATGTTCTTCATTAGCACTAAATACCTTTAATCCACAGCAACAATTAATACCATTGGAAATATTGAGTGTAGTTGCTTGAATACAGTCCCCCCCCCCCCCTTAGTGCCCCCCACCCAATCCCACTTTGAATGAACACCTCGCAATATTATTTACTGAAGATATTTTTTTTTCCTTCAGTAATTTTTTTTTCTTTATTTGCTTGATAAGGTCTTTTTAGGCTGCCCATTTCTAGCCATAATACATCTACTCTGAAACTATCAAATCTAACTTGCTAATAATATAACCACCAGTTAAATTTTGTTATTTTCTGTTATTTTCTCAGTGGCCATGTTTACCAGTGGTCAATACAGAGCAGCTGTCAACATCTGGGAGAATATCTGCTTAGTCAGGTACCGCGAGCTGTTGGCCACGCACCCCTTTACTGCCTCACTACTGGACTACATTGCAAATGGTTACGGGAAGCTGGGTTATCTTCAACGAGCTGCTTCATTCAAGAGAGAGTCTCTGTCAATGAGACGTTTTCTGTTTGGTAATTGACTTATGTATTCACTGATGATTTTTTTTCTTTTTTGCTATTACATATCATGTAACTAAACATAATTTAATTTAAGCACTCTATAATAAATAATTTATAGTCTCGCACAAGAGCTATCCAAAGGGCAAGTTTTATGATAATATCATTTTTGTCTAACTTTTGTACTTGGGTTCAACATTGAAAAACATGTACATGTAGTGCTACATGTGTGATAGCACACTGCTTTGAATAGCATGGTCATTGATTTTGTTACAGAGTTACAAGTTAAACCACATTTTATACATAACTTTATTTCAATTCAGATTTGATATAGTTCACAAGGCGCTATTTTCTCTGAAAATATAATAAATAGATATATAATAGATAATAAATATGACTAATTACAAAAATTATTATTAGATTTCACTTGCTGCCCCACCATCGTCACCTCCCAATGCTGAGCTTGCAACCCACAACCATGCAGGCCTTAAAAATTAAATTAAATAATCCCCGGAGTTCATTACAAAACATGTCTGTTACTGAATATTTCAGGTTAATAATTTATGTTGTGCGGCAGAGATAATTTGAAAATGGATCAGGACTTGGTGCTCAGATATGAAAGATCCCCAGCTTGAAGCATAGGAAGCCTGTGGGTTTTCATATGGTGTTTAGTAAAGCATCAACAATTTGTAGTATTTTTAAAATTATTGTAACAGATTACTGTGAAGGTGTAAGTCACAATCTTTCTTTATTTTTTCCTCAGGAGAAGATCACCGGGACACGGCCAGAGCTTATTATGGTTTGGGCTCTGCTCTTGGTGCTCTGGGATCCACTGATGAAGCCTTGGAGAATTTGAAGAAAGCTCGCAGCATTCAAATTCGTATTATTGCCTCTAAACATGATATTGAGAAAACTGAGAAAGAAATCAATTCTCTGGAAGGAAGATTGAGGACAGGATCTCCCTCTCAAAGGCTACAAGAGATGCACATTGAAAACTATAGCGTAACAAATCACGGTGTTGCGACTCCACTAACAACATAATTTATGGAACTGTGGTTACCCCCAATTTTCTTTTTGGATTTCAATAGACCTTGCTAAGATTTCCTTTTCCCACATAGTTATAAATCGCATAATAGTCAGAATAGTATCCCTGTATTAGTAGGTACTGCCCATAGGAAACTCAAGTTTCTCGGACCATCCTAAGGTGCACAGTAGGAAAAGGAGCCATCTAATTTCCTGGGGGAATAGGCTAGTCCTGATATTTTAGAAACTGTATTGTTTTAATAGAACTAAAAAATTGCAAAACTTTTGATCATCTAATGTATCAAAGTTGTAAAGTAGACCTCGTCAACTTTTCAAGTTATCATTGTATATATCTTGCATCAGAAATAGAGGTTGACATAATTAATTTGGTAATGTAGGGACTACCAAAAAAACAGTAAATTTAGAAAATAGTACAGTTGTAGCTTGACGCTAAATTTTATACTAGATATTTGAACTCTATATATTAAATTTTAATTAATCTAGTTTATTTTGGCACTTTTACCATAATGAGTATTAGGTCACCATGATGACGTCTGCAGTTTTAGTACCTACCGGAGTAGGGATTGTTAGTACCTACTGAGTAGGAACTGTATATGTACTTTGTAGTTCAAAGAGTTAGGACATATCTGTAAAATATTTTGCTAAGCAAAGTTTAGTGTGCGTTCGATTGACCCTATTCCGGAATAGGAATACTTTTCATAAGAGGTTTTTGGAGTTACTGGAGTACAAAGTCGCTCTTTAATCATCATGTGTTGGCGAAAGTTTGCAGAAATGTTTTCCCAAATTTACTAAAAAAGAGAAATCTTACAGCAATTTCGCTTATTATTTTTCGGCAATACGGTCAATCTACCCAACCTTATCCACTACGATAATAACAGGAGCCATAATCAGGGATTATTTTCATATACTTTGTTGAAAGTTGTATGTACGCGATATAAGTAATAATAATAATAATAATAATAATAATAATAATAATAATAATAATAGTAATAAATAATAATAATAATAATAATAATAATAATAATAATAATAGTTGTAATAATAATGTTAAAATATAATGTTAAAGTTTTGAAGGTCTAAAAACTTCCAACCCAGCATACACATTGTTGCCAGTACAGGGAGGAATTTAGCAAAAATATGGCGTTCTACCACGGGTCCCCCAAGCTCTATTTGCGTAACGACGAAATTATAAGGATTTGTATGGGAAAAAACGATCCCTGCTTCAATTTAAAAATACCAACGAATTTTCAATAAAAATATCCCTACCTGAACTCCCTTGTCTGTTGTCCTTTTTCCTATGTGGTTTTTGGAGCGATTGAGCGCGATTTTAGTGAGTTTTAGTTCCATTGATTTTCTCTCTATATATATAGAGAGAAAAACATAGGAGAAAAGGACAACAGACAAGGGAGTTCTAGACTGTTCACAGTCCCCCTATTTTTCCGTGGGATTCTCGAGACCGGCACGCTTCGATGGAACTGCCGCCATCTTGGTTTGTAAAAGCGAGCGCGATCTGGGGAGAGTGTCTAAACTACCGAGGGGAGCGGGAGTGGGTGTTAGTATAGTGTGGGTTTAGTGTGGGATGGGAAGCGAAAAAATAGAGGGACTGTAACAACTTCTCACCGTCTCGCGTTCCAAAGGCCCGTTGCACCAGCAACGGCAACACCTCATTGGTCAATAAGACAATAGTAGTTCTGAAGCGTTGACAGCATGACTGACGTATCTTTCACCGCCAGTTCTAAAAGTGGATATGGCTGGCGTGTAATGTGAAGACCGTGGGGAATGTTTTGATTTTTATCGTTTGTCTCGTCGGCTTGGAGGTCTGATAGTTGAAAATCAGCGGACGTTTGGCAGGCGGCAGACTGCAGTTTTCCGTCTCTTTGGACTGCTTTAAATCAGGCGACCGGTCAAATGCATCGAACTATCGACCCATCTCTATTTTACCGACACTCAGTAAGATTCTCGAGAAAGCCGTGCATTCCCAGTTCTACCAGTACTTGGTTATTAACAACCTTCTCACAAGGAAACAGTTTGGATTCAGGCAGGGGCTCTCTACTGAATCTGCTTTGACATCATTTGCTGATGAAGTCTTATTGAACATGGAACAAGGTAAACTGTGTGGGGCCGTGTTTTTGGATTTAACCAAGGCTTTCGACACTGTGGACCATCGGATTTTGTTACGCAAGCTTTCCAAAATTGGTTTATGTGAGAACTCGCTTCAGTGGTTCCGCTCTTACATTACTGACAGGAAACAGCGTACATGTTGTGGGAACGAGTTGCCAGTTACCCATGGGGTCCCTCAGGGAAGTATTCTGGGTCCTCTGCTATTTGTCATCTAAAAAGAGAAATGATATTTTATTTTGTTCACTAAGAGCATCACACTCGGGATATCTGAAAATTAAACGTTAAAACGTTAAACTCGGCTATCAAAAATACAATTTTAGCGATATTTTTACATTACGAAATAAACTCCCAAACGACCGAGGCCTGTTTTATCGGGTATCGAGAGCCTGGCAAGACCGAAATAGCTGTACAGTGTTATTCACAAGACATCAATCAACAAAACAGTGTTAGGCTTTTCGACATTTTTGACTGGTTATCGAAAGATCCTAGTTCAAAGTCGGAATAGCTCATCCAGCCTTGTTGCTCAAGTGGTCGCCTCCAGGTAACCTGCCGAACCTAACAGTAGAACCACAGGTAGCGCAAGCTCTATGAGGATATGTAGGCCGTGACCTTTGCGTGAGTCAGTCGTGATTCGAGCGTCACGGCGAGCATTGCGTAACGGCGAAATTATAAAGATTTGTGTGGGAAAAAACGATTGCTGCTTTAATTTAAAAATACCAACGAATTTTCAATAAAAATATTCCTACCTGAACTCCCTTAGACTGTTCACAGTCCCCCTATTTTTCCGTGGGATTCTCGAGACCGGTATGCTTCGATGGAGCTGCCGCCATCTTGGTTTGTAAAAGCGAGCGCGATCTGGGGAGAGTGTCTAAACTACTGAGGGGAACTGAGGGGAGGGGAGTGGAGTTGGGAGGCGGCGGGAAAAATAGGGAGACTGTAACAGCTTCTCACTGTCTCGTGTTCGAGGGGCGTGCCGAGACTTTGTCGCCTCGACTAATTGAATCAAACAAAAAATATACTCCCCAGAGATAAACATGTCAAATTGAAGGAAATACGATAGTCCTTGTCACAGTACCGTTTCTGTACCATTTCAAAACAAAGTACAGTTGCGAAATAAAATGAAGTTGCGAAAGTCTTTCGAGTGTAGGCTTGAAAATACAGTACAGTACATCAGCTATTTGCAAAGTGAATTTCAATACAAGCGGAACACATGCAGTGAAGCTAACAGCGAAACCTTCAGATACATGCCGCATATTTTGTAACATTTATTTTAAAATAGCAGTCGGCGATTTCGGGAAAAAAAACAAGTACATTTCCACAGAAAATTTTTTTTAAGATCCCGGAAAGAGCTGGAGTTGCCAGCATTCCTCTAGCCGATCTTTTTAAAGCACATCGATCTTGGAGTTGAAGTGGATCCACAAGATGGGAAATCTTCACGTCGTTGCAAAAGCGCTTGCGAGGAAAGCCACGATCAGCAACGTTTCAAGCGCTTTGTGTGTGTTGTTTCGCCCCAGAGAATTGTTAAAAAAGTCGTCCCTACAGTGCGCCATCTAATAATAATAATAATGACAATCTTTAATGAGGAAACTTTTTCACTAAAAAGTGGTTTACAAAAAGGACCTCGAAAATTAAAAATTAGAAATTTACAATGAATAAAAATGCTAAAAGATGCTACTACAACTAATGTATCTTATGTGTAAAACAAAACTTAAATCAATGAATTAAAAATCTGACGCTTCAAAATATTTACATTATCAGAGGCTCGTATAGTTTTGTCCAGCGAGTTAAAATCACTTACAGCATGATAGCCAGTTCTTTGTTCCATGCTTAAATCAATGAATTAAAAATCTGACGCTTCAAAATATTTACATTATCAGAGGCTCGTATAGTTTTGTCCAGCGAGTTAAAATCACTTACAGCATGATAGCCAGTTCTTTGTTTACCCCAGTTTCTTTTAATGGATGGAATTTTGAGGTTTGCTTTATTTCTTGTGTTGTAACTATGCTGTTCTTGCTGAGTGACTAATGTTAATTCGTGATGCGTAAGACCATTAAGACATTTATATACATGTACGCATCGGCGCTGGAAGCGCCTTTTTTCTAGTGTTAACCACTTCAGTGTAGTTAACGCATCAGACGCAGAGGAATACAGTGGTCGATTTAATATTATTTTAGCCACCTTATTTTGAAGCACTTGCAAGCTAGACATTAAAGTTACATTATGTTTGTCTCCCCAAACTAAATCAGCATACTCGAATAAGGGCATAACAAGGCTTTTATAAAAAAGGATGCGCGCCTTAAACGGTAACAAATGCTTGATGCGTCTAAGTACGCCAAGCCTTTGATTAACTTTCCCTGCCATGTATTCTACATGATTGGTCCACGAAAAATCAGACGATATTAAGATTCCAAGATATTTAAAACAAGTAACATTGTTTATACAATGATCAAAGATTGAAACAGTTAGAGCTATTTTCCTCTGTAACTTCTTGTTACTGCCTATAAGCATGCATTTGGTTTTGTTCAGATTCAGTGTTAACTTATGTTCATTCAGCCATTTCGCCACAGCCAGGAGGTCTTGGTTGAGCTTTTCAGTCAGTTCCTGAGAGGAAGACCCATAGCAGTAGATCACCGTGTCATCTGCATAAAGTGATGCTTGACAGGCATCTAGAACGCTTGGCAAATCGTTACATTGACCCTCATATCTGTAAAAAAAAAAAAAAAAAAAAAACTAGGATATTTCATTTTTGAGGCTTTTCCGGAAGAGGAAAAAAAAGAACGTGATTGTATTTCAATGCTATAAATTACTGTACTTTATCACTGCTATGTACAGTCGGCCACCCTGGGGACTTTGAAAGCTGGCCGTTTCATAGAAGTACAATATAAATTGGATAGAAATGGCAGTCAACGTAATTTTATTGCCTCTATATAGTAAAACGCTTATTGAAAAGTGAACATATGTGAAGATAAATGCAAAAATCATTGAAACAAATCATTAAGTGCCCTGTATGAGACGAGTTCTCTATTCAATGGCTAAAATCAAAAATTGAGGAGCAAGGATTTCTATAGACTTGCAATATACTCTAAATATGAGCGCAACAAAACAGTTGGTGCTCTATCTACTGATCTATTATCATAGTTTAATATTGCACCGGATGTGAAAGACTTGCACGTGTATTACGGCTTGTGACTTGTCATTAGTGGAGATTGTTGATATCAGTTTAATCTCACCTTCATATTATCTGTCACCATTTCGGCTGGCTTGAAAAGCCCATTTACGCGGTACAACTTTTGCTTTCGGGGATGCACAATCTGCGAGCCAGCGAGGCATGCGAGGCATGCGAGTCAGACGTGCGAGGCACTCAGGTTAGCCTAAAAAACACTCCGGTTAGCCTAAAAAGCACTCCGGTTAGCCTAAATAGCACTCAGGTTAGCTTAAATAGCTCCCCGGTTAGCTTAACGGTTAGCAGTTTATGTCGGGGGTTGTTCATGCCTCGCATGCCTCGCTTGTTTTGTTCATGCCTCGCACGCCTCGCACGTCTGCCTCGCATGCCTCGCATGCCTCGCTGGCTCGCATATTGTATACACTCTTTGCTTTCGACTGTCGCATGGGATTCCCGGGGGGGGGGGGGAGTTCTCCCAAAAAAATTGGATAGGGGTGTGTGGCCCGCTTCCCAAAACCCTTACCCTACTTATGACCAAAATCTGCTATTATCCCTACCCTATTTATGACCTGACCAAAAATTTGATACCTATTTATGACCTGATACTGTCTGGTCAACTTCAGTTCAAAAACCCCTGGAGCCCAGCGTGTGACAAGCCGTTGGGGCACGTACACAGTTGCTGTAAACATCATGATGAAGAAGTACTTTTTCTAAAAAAAAAAACATAAATTCAAGACTAGAGTGCAAAAATCGATACCCTTTTTATTACCAAAATGGCTAAACTCGATACCCTATTTATGACCAAAGCGGCTGAAAAACCATACCTTTTGGGACCGCACATACCAATATAGCTATATATATATAAGGGAGTACCCCGACCCCACACCCCCCGGATGCGATTTCTGGAGCGCGCGCTGCTCGCGTCATGTAACTCTCGTCATTCAACATTGCCTATACCTACGATTGCCGTAGGATTCTAGGGGTAAAAAAACAATAAATACTAAACTTGCAACAGCAGAAAGGTGGCCGCGTTTGGATAGAGGTATCGAATACAGCACTTTATACTGACAAATAATTCGGGGCTTTGGAGGCCGAGGGAGGCCGCTTAAGCTATACTACTGGTCTTCATCAGGCTAGGTGATGGTGTCGACTGATTGCGTAACTGATTAATGTGTTGATTGGTGCGTTTTGATCCTCTCTTTTTAGGCAGTTGATAATTGAAGGATTTCAATCCTTGTCGTTCAGACTAGAAATATACATATATAGTTTGTACATTTTCATATATAGTTTGGCAAAGTTTTTGACGGGCGCACGATGTGGAAATGCAAATGGTGGAGGTTGCATGCAAAAGGAGAGAGGACGGTGACATCAGTAACAAACACCCCAATATGTAGCCTCCATTTCGGCTTGCGCAAACATCGATTAGCTTTTGTTCTATAGCCTGCGCCGGTAATTACTTTCACACGACCCCACAAGCTGCACAGCTTAAATACTTATCGTTGCGTACTTGATGGTGCCAGTCCGTCTGAGTCGCAGGCTATTGTTCCATTGTGCTGATGTTGCTGATGTGGTCCCGTGCCAAGAATTTTATACACAGCCAAATCGTGTGGTTGGTAATGATACCAGTTTGACGTTTTGATACTTTTACCATCATTTAAGCGGACTTTCCTTTCTGCAAGTCGCTCTCGAGTAAACTAAGTTCGGATCTTGTGCCGTTAAAAAAAAACAATAATAATAATAATTGTAACAATGTTTAATATTTCTAAAGCGCAAATTAACATATGAATATGATCAAAAAGTGAGTAAAATGAGTAAAATCTAATAACTTCGGCAATATTAAAAACAGCTCGTTGCGTAGACTCATAATCGAAGTTTGTGTGAGTAAGTTTAGTTGAGCCTTGCCCGCTACACTGGCGTGCAGAGCTAACTGATTTACTCCAGAGCACCAGAGCATGAAAGAAACCACTTAGTGACAGACATCCTTTGTTGTCTGGAACCATTGTGTGAAGCTTTACACATGCAAGAAAGAAAAGTACGGGGTTCAGAGTCCATTCTTCTCCGCATAAATACCTGAAATCTCCCCCCCCCCCCCCAATCAAAGTCCACGAGGAAATTTCTAACCTCATCAGTACGTGCCTACCCTCCCTGGGGATCTGTTCCCTTAGGTAACCCGGCAGGACTGCGTGAGAGGCTTACTAATATATAAGCGATTCAACGCGAAATCAAGATCAGTTAGTTTGTCAGTGACAGCGAGTACTACAACAGCTCAAGAATTACAAACCGTAAAGTTACTGGGTTTTGACGCAGTGTTAATCCCAAGATGTCCAAAGTAAGTGAATTTCTGTCATCATTTAAACCAGTTCTGAAAAAAATTGGAAGCAAAGCTTATTTTATCGCGGGAGTGTGACACGTTGCTTAAGTGTGATTCACCATGAACTCTCAACTAGGATGGTAAAACAGACCTAGGAACGACGAAATTCCAAGTTACTCTCAGTAACTAACTCTCTGCTAATTTGAACGGCGACTTGATTCGACTATTACCCTCTTTAGATTCAATAACTACTATTGATTCCAGCTATTTTTGTAGTCGGTAATCTCACGGCTGTCTTGCACAATCTTATCGCTAGATTACGTAACTCTCGCTCATACCTAACCGCACTAAAGGAGAAAAAGGGAGAGCTGTTCCAAACGAACTTCGTATGAAAACGTGGCCGGACACAAAACGTTTGTCTGAATGTTGTAATCGCACAATCTTTTCTTTCTTTCTTTTTTTTTTTTTGAAAATGGCGACGTCTCCTGTATTTCGTTTGGGTGGAGACGTCGGCGCGCAGATTGTGAGATAAAGACAGAACGGCGGTGACAACGAGAACAGGCAAAATACAAAAGGAAAATGAGTTACGATGGATAATTCTGCACGTGCGTTACGAAAATAGTTCATTTGATTTCTTTGACGTCCACTTATACTTTCTCAAATTTTGTGGGAGTCCTGGCAGAACTGAAACGGTCGTCCCCTCGCGACTTCGTCGCTCGTTTGTCTCTCTTTTCGGCGCGCATAAAGTCGCTCGTTTGTCTCTCCTTTCGGGGCGCATAAAAAGACAACTTTGGGCAATTCAAAGCGCCACAAGCAAACACCGTCCGAAGGGCGGCGGGGGGGGGGGGGGCTACTCAGGTACATTAGTGACGGGAAGGTGGAACTGAGTACTCAAAAAAAAAAAAAAAACGGTCATGTTAGGCTAAAACTGAACCTAAAAAGAAAAATCCAGCTCTACAACGTAAACAAAAAGAGTCCATTCTTCTCCGCATAAATACCTGAAATCTCTTCCCCCCCCCCCCCCCCTTAATCAAAGTCCACGAGGAAATTTCTAACCTCAGGAATGGTCTTTGCGATTCTCATCACCAATCAGTACGTGCCTACCCTCCCTGGGGATCTGTTCCCTTAGGTAACCCGGCAGGACTGCGTGAGAGGCTTACTAGTATATAAGCGATTCAACGCGAAATCAAGATTAGTTAGTTTGTCAGTGACAGCGAGTACTACAACAGCTCAAGAATTACAAACCGTAAAGTTACTGGGTTTTGACGCAGTGTTAATCCCAAGATGTCCAAAGTAAGTGAATTTCTGTTATCATTTAAACCAGTTCTGAAAAAAAAATTGGAAGCAAAGCTTATTTTATCCCGGGAGTGTGACACGTTGCTTAAGTGTAATTCACCATGAACTCTCAACTAGGATGGTAAAACAGACCTAGGAACGACGAAATTCCAAGTTACTCTCAGTAACTAACTCTCTGCTAATTTGAACGGCAACTTGATTCGACTATTACCCTCTTTAAATTCAATAACTACTATTGATTCCAGCTATTTTTGTAGTCGGTAATCTCACGGCTGTCTTGCACAATTTTACAAGCACTACTCTTATCGCTAGATTACGTAACTCTCGCTCATACCTAACAGCACTAAAGGAGAAAAAGGGAGCTGTTCCAGACGAACTTCGTATGAAAACGTGGCCGGACGCAAAACGTGTGTCTGAATGCTGTAATCGCACTAGCTTTTCTTTTCTTCTTCTTTTTTTTTTTGAAAATGGCGACGTCTCCTATATTTCGTTTGGTTGGAGACGTCGGCGCGCAGGTTGTGAGATAAAGACAGGACGGCGGTGACAACGAGAACAGGCAAAAAAAAAAAAAGGAAAATGAGTTACGATGGATAATTCTGCACGTGCGTTACGAAAATAGTTCATTTGATTTCTTTGACGTCCACTTATACTTTCTCAAATTTTGTGGGAGTCCTGGCAGAACTGAAACGGTCGTCCCCTCGCGACTTCGTCGCTCGTTTGTCTCTCTTTTCGGCGCGCATAAAGTCGCTCGTTTGTCTCTCCTTTCGGGGCGCATAAAAAGACAACTTTGGGCAATTCTAACGTCACTCTACTGTAAGACAACGACATGAGTAGGACCAAATTTAACGTTTTGAGGAGAACGCACGCACACGATGGTTCATTTTTTCCCCACAAACAACAACAATTTATTTAAGGTATTCCCAGTCCTATACATGGCATTACCTATCTAAAATTATTTTCAGCTCATAACATCATTTCTGGAACAACGTATTTTGTCTATGGTCCATGAATCCGTAAATATACGTAGCGATTGATCCACAACAGAGTCAATCCTATTAAAGAGGAACAGAATTTTTGAATTTGTATCTAGATCTACTGAAGAGGGTATATTTATCAGTTATTTCATCAAATAATTCTGAACGTAAATTGTCATAGAGTTTACAGGAGAATAGAAAATGAATTTCATTTTCAACTTCATTTGTCTGCAAAATACAATTATCTTAGGTTTTCAGGCCATCTTGTTTGTACACTGTGTCTGCATGTCGGAGCAATATGTAAATGATGTCTCCATAGTCGAAATTTATCTTACGCTATCCTGTAAAAAAATTTATCTTACGCTATCCTGTAAAAAATCAGCTTTCCTGGTATCGTGTAGTATAAAAACTCGATTTTCGATTTGTTATAAGAAGTCTTATTGATGATGTTCGATAAGAACATTGCAGATCAGACATTGTTTGATGTGGGAAATAAAGGCTTTTTCGTTGTTTTCATTTAATTTTTATAGATATGAAGTCGAACTTTTCACACACTGTTTTTATTTTCTGTGCAACTCCCGCCTCGGTCGTTCTCAGTCATTTCTATGAAGAAGTTGTTTCACAATGCCATTTTCTGGCAAGTTCTGTAAATAAATCCAAAATTTAATAATTGATGTTTCCGTGAAAAGTAATGTTAGTGCTAATATACAGAGTTCATTTTTAGCCACAGCTACTCCTAGCGCATCACTGTTTGCAAAAAAATATGCGTTTTTTCAATTTCGTCTCCAACCCAGAAGTTGAAATCATCTTTATCATAAATGCCCCCGCAGGCTTCAGAGCCATATAAAACAGTGGGTAGTGGGTCAACAAGTTTTTTTACTTGGTATTTTTGAGAAGTCAAAATAGGGACGTATCGCAAAAAAAGGGATCCTCTTCTTTTACCCTTAGAGTTTATTTTACATTCGTTGAAGTTGCCATTTGAAGGGCATTTACAATTTTTTCTGATTTTTTTCTTTATGTCGGTTTGAAAGTAATGTTTGTCCAGTGCTGATTTCCTACATTTCTTTTGAAATATTAAGACTTTAGTTTTCTTTGAATTGATAGACAGTAGCCATTTATTGGAGTATAGCAAGTGCCTTTAATTTTGTAGGCCTTAATTCTGCTGAATGGGAAATTAAAAAACCAAATCGTCGGCATAGAATAAACAGTTCAGTACTAGTGAGTTCCGTCTGTTTAAACAATAGGTGGTTTTCACCTCACACATCGTCACGCAAGTGAAAAAGTAAAATCCTCAACCATTCAATAGATAAAGTCAAGAAATTGATATGTTGTAGAAGAGTGATACATAAACAACGTCTGAAAGCCACAGGGCTGTGCGATATCTCCTAATCGAGTTATTCGAGAAAATGTACCACGGAAAATTACAGAGTTTAGTATGGGACGCCATGTTGGTGCCCCGTCTGATGGGCACCAACATGGCGGCGGGAAACCAGCAAAAACATCTGGAGTTTACCTTGGCTATTTCAAAGCCTTTCTTCGCTCTGCTGAACTTTCACACATTGACATTAACGCTTCTATTACATGTTAGCTGATCAGACCTGAAAAAAACAGGAGGCGAATCGATGTTTTCATGTACGTGACATGTTTAGAGCAGCAATCCTTCTGTCACGCACTGCGCAAAAATCTAAAATTCAAACTGCTCTATTTTCAAAACAAAGAATGCTATCCTGCTGCAAACAAGCAAGCCGACGGAAATTTAGATTTTCTTATATGTGATGAAGATAAAAACCCAAAATTGTGTTTAGTTATGAATTTCAGTTTTTTATGACGTCATGTGAAAACCAAGAATAGGGAGTGTGTCTTCACGTTTAAGAAAAGGTTGTCTGTTGGCGTTGCTGTCTTGTTTTCGTTAAGGTCTCTTATCGCACTGGAAGGCGGAAAACGCCAATAAACCGGATATTACACAGTGTCTGTCTTTCCCACGGGCGGTCTTGCAAGGCTTTGCAGGCGTTCATTTCTGTTGACCTTTATAAAGGTATACACATGTAATCACGTACGCTAAATTTGAGCGTTGCGGTAGCCGTTGAGTGAAATTTAAAAGTGTTTTATGGGGCAATTCGTGTCTAATTTGAGGAATTACGAATGAATTTTTAATAAAAATTAAAATAAAAACAGTGGAACTGAAAATCGATGGAATCGCCTTGAATCAGCTCAAAAAGAAGGACACAGGACACAAATACGTAGCCACGCAAAGGACTTCAGGAGGGTAATGTTTTATTCAAAAATCATTCACAATTTTGTCTTCAAATTAGAAACGTTTTTCTTCCATACCAGACCTTATAATTAATTCACTATTACGCAACGGCTACCGCATTACAAAGGTCAACGCCTGCAGAGCTTGGGTGATATGTGACTTTCCCGGATTATCCGAGATAAAAGTGCAGGAGCCACTCTTGATTCACTCTTCATCTTTTTTCGCTACTGTCAACCAACATTTTGACCCTGAATTATATGTTGTTGTTTTTTTTCTTATTTACCTTTTCAAATCGATGTTACGATTTACGGATTCATATCATAACATATTTTATTGGCATTCTCATATAACATTATAAATGATATTGCAACAATAATGATAAATATAATACCCTGCGTTCACGGGTAGATGCAAGCATGGGCAATAGGAAACATGGGTTTCGACTAAATAAATGTTACATTTATCTCAAATATAGTTGAATTACTCACAATAAAGTAGTCTTTAGTCTTTTCTGGTCGTTTCTCCCCATTTATTTCTAGTAAAATAGCCCTGATTAGCAAGTAACAACGCACCGTTTGACTCAAAACAAATTCAGCATTCGTTCGGTCTTGGTAACCGTTCGTCCTATTGAAATCCCAGGCGCGGCCACTGAGCTCGCGAGCGTTAACTCATAATCCCCCCTGGGTAGGAACCAAACTCGATCAATCGTGCGAGGCTCGTAAGAAGAAACTATGCCCATCTCCATATAAGGAAGCAAAGGGTGCCCGCTCCTGGGGGTCTAAAAGGCCGATAGAAGTCTGGAAACGAAGAGGTGTCGGACAATGTTCGGGAGAGAGAAAACTGGAAACAAGAGTCGCTTCGAGTTCAAAATATGTGGTTAGTTGGAAGCTGTTTCACCAGAATATTTCGTTGTTTGTTTTGAATAACTTGCCATGGAACCAAAAACTAACTTCATTCCAGGTTTGGAAAAAAAATGCCATCGTTTAAAGTGCGTTTACTCCAGTTCAGCGCTTGAAAGACGTTTTTTAAAATGTTCGATTTGTTTTCTTCTGTATTTTAATATAGCGATTGTTGCATTTTGCCATAAATATCTATATCTCCTTAAGCTTGTTAGAAGTGCAAGTAATTTAACTGCAACAAATTTCATTCGATGTTGAAGCCATCCGAAGAAGCGCTCGCTAAAGCTGGGAAGACCGGACTGCAATACGTCAAGTAATGTTTGTAAAAATCCTGAATAAAATGTTATTACATGTAATGGAACTTTTTCCTTCGTTAATCTACTTCTTGACCTTCTGTTTATCTGACTTAGAAAAATTATCATTGATTTCAATACACAGTTTGGCCAACAGCAATCCAATAAACTAAGCAATTTTCAAAGCCCAAATATATCAGTTCAGTCATATATTTCAAAATTGTGACTCCTTCCATGTGGGGAGAGTAATCTTTTTGTCATATTTTGTAACTAGCAAGGGGTGGAAGGAGTTTGCAGTGCTCTTACCAGGCGCAGACGAATTTGAAAAACAATGCCTATTGTATTTTCGGTTCAGTGATTGGCCAATAGCTCTAATCTCCTAGCAACGGTTAAATCGCTTCCTACCCAGTCACTTTTTAGTGTTAACGCTCACGCGCTTAGCGGCCGCGCCTAGGGTTTCAATAAACACGGCACGGTTACCAAGACTTAACGAAAGCTTTTGCTGGCGATAAAGAATGTTAGGTCTGTTCTACAAGAAATAAATGGGGAGAAACGACCAGAAAAGCCTGAAGACTACTTTATTGTGAGTAATTCAACTATATTTGAGATAAATGTAATATTTATTTAGTCGAAACCCACGTTTCCTATTGCCCATGATGCAAGTTACGGATTTAAAAATCATCATGCTTCAAGGACGCTTCATATATAAAATGGCTCATTTTTTTTTACAAATCACGGGGTCTACACTATTGAAGAAAAATGCAATTAGATCTTTGTATGATAAATTCTTAAAACTTTCACAATACTAATGTCGTAAAATAAGTTGTTCCGTAAATCAGCATATGAGACGCAGTCGAAAGAGAAATGGCACTCATCTTCTACATTTTTTGAATGGCAGCATTCGCAGCTCCTCTAGCTCTCTTGTATGTCTACCTTTTTCAATTTGAAGGTTATGGTTTCCAACTCTAAATTTGGCAAGAATTCTCCTGTGTCTCATATTCTTGACCAGATCATAGCAATCAGAACCGTTGGTACAGTTTGCTTATAAATTTGGAATAAAAATTAAGTTTAGTATTCATCTTAATAAGTTTCATTTGATGCGCTTTAGAGTCTTTCTCTATATTCGAAGAAAGAGTGGATACATATTGTTTTAATGAGTTGGGATTTTTGTTAGAAGTAGAAAAACTAGTACTTGTTGTATGATTATATTCTATCAATAGCGTATTTATTGAGTTCATGAAGCTTTGATCGTTTGATAGGGCAAGATTTTCCGAGATATATAGGCATTGCCTAGCCATACTGTCATCGGGCAAGGCTTAAAGGTGTAATCAAAAATGTAATACATTACGAAAAAAAAACGATTTTAGAGATAACCTTCCTACTTCATTTCGTGCCGCCACATTGGGTGCCCGTTCGTTAAGCCTAAGATAATATTTGAAAAATTGTGAATGGAGTCATTCAACTGAATCTTTTTCCCATATTTGAAGATACATATTATCGTAGGCTCCCCAGACTTCTGAATTATTAAGTAAGATAGGTAAAAAAAGACTATCGAATAATTTGATACAAATCTTAAGCGGAAACTTACAATACCGTAATCCAAAAAACGCTTAGTCGCAAAGATAGAACGTCTTGTTTTTTCAACAGATTTTTGTTTAGAAATTATGAAGCTACCGCTGCTAGCTATCGTAGATCCTAGATACGAATAACTAGGGACATCGTCAATGTGTAAGTCGTCCAAGAAGAAAGAGAGTTTTTCTAAAATAGACTTTCTACATTGTTTCTGAAAGATCATTACTTTGGTTTTTGAGTGTTGTCAGACATCAAGGATTCTTTACAAAATTGGTTTAGGGAGTTAATGCTTCTTTGCAAACCAACGGCACTAGTAGAAATTAGTACTAAGTCATCTGCATATAAAAGCAAATTTAGCCGTGAGCCGTTAGGCAAGGTAGCATGAACATAAATATATGTCTTCGTGTGTGTTGAAAAATACTTTATCTAATTTACACCAAATAAAATCATGTGAATTCACTTCCACACATCTTTCACCCAATCTAGTACGAAAGTTTAAAAAACACAAGTAAAACGGGCCATTTTTTTTTTTTTCGGGAAAGTAGGGGATGGAACAATTACACAACTCGTATTCCTTCTTTTCTATCTTTCATGTTGGACTTTCGACCCATGAGAACATTGCGACGATTTTTACATGAAATCATAACTGCGACGTGGCTTTCTTGTCACCTTTGTGCGAGGTTTTTACTGCATAAAGTAGGCGTCTAGTGCGATTAGACCCTAATTTTAATTTAGTTGAAAACCTTGTTGTTGATGTTTCAGTATCCAGCCACAGTATCTATTGATGACGTCAAGCGTGTATGCCCTGTATTCGCGGACCGCGTTTGTCCATTTGCAAAGCTCCCGGAGGAAAAGAAAGGAGCGGCTGGCAAGTGTCCTGCCTTTAAAGGTGGCCATTGCCCTTTCAAGGAGTGCAAAACTGTAGGAGAATTTGAAGCGAAGCTTGGCCAGATGCGAGACGAATGTAAAGGTGATGCCGCTTATGTGGAGTTTCTCAGGGAACTCGTCCTGACTGCCAAAGAAAAGGAGGTTACCGTGGGAGCCGCTTGCCCATTCTTCCAAACTAAGGGTGGCTGTCCGTTTGCCAAAGACACCAAAGGAAAGCCCATACTTTCCCCGGACTACATCGTGGTATGTAAATATTATTTCTAGACTTAAGAGGTCTTAGACAAACAGCACTAAAATAAATCGCACCTTTGCTCAGTAGCTTACATTTAAACGTCGCACCAAGGATTTACTCGACAGACTCAAAATGTAGAACCTCTTTGTACATAATCATCATAATTAACAGTACTGGAACGGAACGTTACTGCTAAGTTGCTTTCATTTCATGGTCACATTTTGGGATTTTATCCACAGGCTTAAAAGTTAGGATTACCTTTTACTGCATAATAAGCAGCACCACAGGAAAGTACTGCTCAGTAGCTTTTATTTGGACGGTCATACTTTAGGATTTCATCCACAGATTCAAAGGTTAGAACCACCTTGTACAGCAAAATAAACAGCACCACAGGAAAGTACTGCTCAGTAGCGTTTATTTGACTGGTCATACTTAAGCAATTCATGAAGACACGCAAAACAACTTCCACTGAATGGAGTTGATCGTGATTCTTTCCCTTTGTTCAGACTCCTATGGGCGTCACCTTAAATGACGTTATGTTCAAGTGCCCCGCCTTTGGCAAAGGTGTTTGCCCCTATGCTTCCTTAAAGGACAAGCACTTGGCCACAAACTGTCCTGCGTTCAAGGGGGGCTGTCCTTTCAAGAATTGCAAGTCCGTGGGAGAGTTCGTGGAGAAGATGACTCAGATGCGAGATACCTCCGCTGGCAAAGCTAATATTGATGAGTTTTTTAAGATGGTTCTTAAAACCTCGATGGATGGTCAGAAGAAGCTGGGTACTTGCCCTTTCATGGCTCATGCCTGCCCCTTCAGTCGTGATGCTCAGGGAAAGCCAATAATTCCCAAGTAAACTACCATGGCAAATCGCCCAGAGGTTTATCAACAGGAAAGAGTCGAAACCAAACATGCTGATTCTGGGCTAATTTCATTTTTTGGGGACTTGTTGAGAATTGGTCAAATAACAGAGAATTTGCTTGATTAGTTGTTGATCGAAAATTGTGTGAAATCTAGGGCAATAGGGTGTAGTGCTAGCTCATTAGTTTGATCTCGACGGGTATGCTGTTTAACTGGATTGACGAGTACAATAAATTACATTAAAATCTCACGCGTACGTGGACGTGTTTTATTCCTTTTAACATGAAATTTAAAATGAATCATTTGACCCATTGACTCTTATACCGGTCTTGAAGTGCGCCTTATGACTTCAACACTTTTATCAAAAGAAGAGGTTTTTGCCAATCCATAAACCTATGGCTAGGTACTTGTATCTCCTATTATTCCTTGAGTCAATCCTTTCAGCAGTATTTAGAACTGTTTTTCCCTCGAAAAGATATGATGCATTTTTATTGCCGATTATTTCGGTCCGTTTTGTCTAACCGAAATATTGGGCAATAAAATTACTAACTAAAAGTGCTAACTGGAAGATAAACCTTCAAAGTCTACCATGACCCCCCTTCCCCAAAATTGCTTTGTACGCATGTACCGAAAGAAATGTTGAAATACTTATCCAACATTAAGAATGGTGTTTTAATTTCCACGTTGAAAACAAATGGTTTGTCGGTTTGGCTACAATTTGGCAGAATCGTGACTATAAAGAAAGCATCCGTAACCTTGCATAGCCTTTGTTGGGAAAAAAATGCTTCGTGTCGGTACGGCGATAAAATATCAACATTTTTCCCTCACTTTAAAGGTAACACGCTAATAAGTTTCGGAAAGTAATGCAAGACTGGAAATGCACTATGACTTGCGAGGGTTTTCACAGCTGTTTCGCGTTTCCATTTCTCAAAAAATATTGTGGAACCCCGCGTTTTAGTACAATCGTGAGTCAGAAGATAAAGCCGACCTGTTGACGAAACTGCACACAACCAATCAGCTTGCGGGTTATAAAAATATAAAGGGAATTCTCTTTTGTAATTTTCAGTTGTTTATAAAAACTGATTATAGCTTTTCTTTAGAAAAACAGCTTGCTTGGCCCTGCGCTTTCAAATGTCGCATTTTCAAAATTTATTCTTCGCAGGCTACTCGCCTAGATTCTGATAATTTACCCCTTTAAAAACCATACGCAATAGACAAATCGAGATAGATAGACACAAACATGTGTCCCAAACAATGATTTTATGGTAAAAAAGATTCAATAGTATCCAGCCGAGATGCGTGATTTCATTCTTAATTATTCATCTCTGACACACCCCATTAAATGTTCTTTGCTGCGAACAAAGAATTAGGCATGAATAAGTAATAAAACCCAAGAGCATCTTGTTCGTTTTTCCGACGTCGGTTTACTAAAATTTTTGTTTGGAGGTTAGCCCCTCGTGTTAGTCAGCTCCCTGTATGGACGGCATTCTAGAACTCATTTCAAGAGATGATGGGAAAAAACTTGATGAGATTTTGCGTGGACAAAAGACGAAGAAAAATCTAAATAATTTGGATTTTAAGACTGAAGATTTCGAAGAGTTGCTTGTGTTCGCGTCGTACACAGGATCCGCCAGTTGCTTGCTAGTTTTATCAAAGTTTGGTAAGTTTACAAATTTCTAGAATTATTGTTGCTGAATTATCCTCTGAAAATGCGTAGTTACCCTCAATTTTAGCTTTGCATTTCAATAGCCCTTGCTAAGATCTGATTTTCACCTACAGTCATAAACTGCGCCAAAATACCTCTGTTTTACAAGGCAACCTAGACTTGCTTACAAGTCGAGCTTAGAGAGCGCGAAGCGCGATCGTCCCGGAAAATTACAAACGGCACACAAATAAACCATTAAATAAAACCACTGAAAAATTGAAAAAGGTATTGACAGCGAATTAAGGCCCTGGCGTGCTGTATTGGGCAGGATGTGTGAGGATTTCAATTCATTAAAACGGCTTGAATTTTGATACAAGACGAAATGGCGGATATCGTTGTCAAGGCGCGCAAAGCACAGTGGGCTCCCGCTTGTTTGATAAGCTACTTCTGTGAATGTTAGGCTGGTTTCCTAACCCGTGTAACGACGTGTTCCATTATCTTTATGACTGGCTTTCACTCCACCTTCACCCAAAAGAAAAAAAATCAAGCCAAGCACGGACACATCATTATTTTCATCTACAAAAGTTCTGGGTACCCCACGTGTCTCTTTATCACAAAACATTGCCAAGTTATCTTTTTACCTAGCCTATCGTATTGATATTTTGTATTCAGTTGCACTGAAGTTCAAACATTAATATTCAATAGTCAGAAAAAGAAAACATGACTTAGCCAATTTTGAGAGTTTTTACATCTGTAATTTGTTAAACTAGTGAATAATACATGCAAGTAAAAATGAAAGCATCGAATTTATACTCTTCAGAGACGGATATCAACTGCTCGGCACGACTCCAGTTTGCATTACATGGCGTAGCTGTCACTCCGCTAAGAATAGCTGTAGAATACGATAACATAGAGGCGGTAAAATGGCTTTGTTGCAATGGAGCTAAAGTCAACTACAGAGAGGCTGTGTGGAGCACCAAGGCAGATGACGTCACATCCGGTGCGTTTATTTCCAGCTCGTGTCGAGTCCCCTGTATGACGGCCCTACACTTTGCACAATCTGCCGCGTGTGTTGAGATTCTGCTGGCGCATGGGGCAGACATGGCTGCTCAAGACTGTATGGGAAAGACACCTGTTTCCATGGCAACACTTGACGGCCGCGTCGACGTTTTGGACGCTCTCTGCAATCATAGAGCACCTCTTAATTTGGCGAGCAGTTGGGGAGCGACACCGCTGATGTACGCTCAATATGGGCGCAGCAGACGAGGGCGAGTGTCAGCTACCGAAATACTGTGTCACGCAGGTGCAGACGTGAACTTACAAGACAGAAACGGTCGCACGGCTCTACACCTGGCTAAAGATGTCGAATGTGTGCGATTAATTTTGTCGTATCATGGTGATCCCAGCATACAAACAGTATTTGGTAAAACAGCGCTTATCACGGCGGCTGAGAACAACCGCTGGGATATTTGCCACCTGTTATATGACGCTGAGGCCGTGTTGAGTCTGGGAGCTCTGGGACGAGGAAGCTTTTTGTTTTGTTCACTGTCACGTGATCACCAGGCCTGGCTCATGCAATGTTCAAGGAATGTCAGAGAACTCGCGCATCTTTGCCGCTGCGTGATTCGTAAGCAGCTAAAGATGAAGTGTAGAAATGTATGTGACGGGTCGAGGAAACTCCCTCTCCCTACTGTGCTGAAAAACTATGTTTCATGTCTGCGAAATCAGTGAGTGACCTATATATAGGCAACGTGGCCAAAACATCAAAGCCTTCACTGCTAATTTAAGTTTTCAAAAACGTTTTGATTGTTTCAATTTCATAATATAATGTTTTCTATTGTCCTGAAGAATAAGCTCAAGCTTTAGATAGCAATGCTCGAAAGGAACTTTAATGAAGAAAAATTTTCATGAGTTCGGTTTCCGTGGAATATCTGTTCGGGAAACCTTTACCCGCCTCAGAAATTCGGATTCAATTGTGATAAAAAGAAAAGAGTTTTCCTTAGTGAAAGGTCACCTCAAACTTAAACTAATTAAAATTTTTATTACGATGATTACTAGTACCTTAACATGCATTGTATATTTCGATTTTTATTATGGTGTATTTTTATTAATTATTATTTAGATACTCTGTATTTAATTATTATAGATAGAAATCATGTAATGCGCGCTTGATCATATTATGGAAAGTGCGCAATATAAGAATTAAATTATCATCATCATCATCATCATCATCATTATTATTATAAAATGGCAGTAAAAACTTCTGGATGCCCAGATTACCTAAACAATGATTGGGCGGCCAGCCGTAGCCAATCAATGTAACGACCAAATTACAAATTACAAATTAACCTCCGAACTTCTATTCATAAAAATCCTAGTAATTAAATGCTAAAACTAGATATCCTGAATAAATTATTATTATTATTATTATTATTATTATTATTATTATTATTATTATTATTATTATTATTATTATTATTATTATTATTATTAATTCCTTTTGTTTTCAAAGGGGCAAACATCTCGTTAAAAACGCGTAAAAAAAAGGCCAGGTAGCATTTTCGGAAAGCCAAGAACAGCTCGTAAATTCAGTTGTTGCCAAGAGCAGCATTAGGGTGCCTTGAAGGATTCCAAGGTGTTTTATGTAAGATGTCAAACGATTTGTGGGTTGGAAAAAGTTTTAACCAACGTCGTCGTGTTTTGGATATCGAATGAAACACTCGTTGGAGTGTTTGATTTTTAGCTTCTCAAACCATTTTACTAATTCTTGGAGAAATTTTAAAGCAAAAGATCTAGCAATTTTATGACGATTAAAATCACATTTCCAAACCTCCTCTGTTTTCTCATCCTCTGTTTTCTGCTCTGGTTTGTTGCACTGACTTCCTCACTGCAGTAAGAGACAGAGTAATCTCGGTAAATTTATTAATTAGAAATCAAAGTGTTCTTATGTTCAACGAACAATAGGAATATCATGTAGAATATTCACAATAGTGTGGTTGTTGTTGGTAACAAGTTAAAACCTCACCGGATTGAATTTTTGAATATCAGCCGACTAAACAAAACCGTAACAGTGAGTGTAGAACAAACTTTGCTACAAGAAAAGAATGAAATGTCTCCCAACAAAGCGTTCAAGTTTGTTGTCTTAGCTTCAACTCTCGTGGTATTTGCCATCTCTGTTCTGACTTTCACAGCGTGGAGCGAAACAAACGACGCCGTTTTTCATATGCTAGGTAAGGAAATCTAACTTAAAATGCAAAATACCACCTTGAAGTGATCCAAGCTTTTAACAATAGAAAGTAGAAACTTTACATCTGATGGAGAGAACCAATCAAAGTAGCAAGGTAAACTATACGTCATATGTCTTTTCTTTCGGATGGCTTATCTTGTAAGAGGAAAGCACGCCGACAGCCCTCTATCCACATGAGACCGATTCATTTACAAACGCGTACCCATCCTGTTGGGCATTGACATTACGATGTACATCAATCACAGCTCAAAAATATGAATTTTATTTTTTGCTCGTCTCGCATATCAACAGAATTTATTCAAACACAGAACTGATACCACAATGGACCAAACCACTTTCAACTATGCTGCGGTGAAGGACTGGAAAGACCTCCCGGGAGAAATCCCCGGGAGAAATCCACAACCGTCTGACAACACTTTTAGACTTAACTGTGAACTATAAGATTTTTTACAGAATTGCATAAGAAACAACAGAAACGTAGTGTACAGTGGTATTGCATATTTTATCTTTCTTAGTTACTCTAATTTTGATATTTTTATCATGTGTTTTATTTTTTTTTTGTCTAATTTTCTTAATCACATCTTTAAGTTTCCTGGTCACCGGTTTACACCAGCGTTTGATTCTCTTAATTACATTTGCTGATTTCTTCACTTATCATTGTCATTTCTATTGCCACTTACTATCACTATGCTACATCATCAAAAAAGGATTTAGAGATTTAAAATCATCGCACGTTACTCATGCTGCGACACTAGTGTCGTTGTGATTCATGAAGAACAGTAATGATATTTTTCCACTGTCATTCTAAAGCGCTTAACGCAAATGACTTATGACACAGCTTTTGGGAATTTCAACTGATATTAATAATTTCATTTGATAACTGATACACTTTACAATCCTTAAATTTACAGACAGTAGCTCAACAGGGATGACTCAGGTTTGTGGATCACTTTTGTTCCATCTGTAATTTTACCTCTCGGTCAATTACAGTGTGCAAAGTTAGCTTTTGTCGCGTTAAGTAAATGGACACTTAATATCTCCCTTTATTTATATATTTTTGTAGTTTTTGGGTGTTGTTTATTGTTGCTAGATTTTATAGTTGTTTGGTAAGATACTTTGGACAATTAGTGGATCACTGAGTGCTACTTTAATCAATACATTAATGTCATAATTATTATTATTGTTATCATTATTATTTCTATGTTTTCTATTCCAGCCCAGTAACATTAGGAGTATTCAGGTTATGAACTTGGAAAGGCAAACGACTATAAGAGACTTTTGTAAACACTGAAACAGACTCAATGAACACGTGAATACTAGAGAACTTACAAACATCATCGTTGACGAAAAGTTTACCAAAATACTTTTTTGTTACATTCCAAAAGTTGCTTGTACGCAATGGAAAACAACAATGGTACATCTTAGTCGACGAAAACCGGAATATTGGATTCACGATGGCAGCAATTTTAAATTCTTGGCGCATTACCCTCGCATAGAGGCTGAGAAAATACTGAAAACCTATCTCAAGTTAGTTTTTGTGCGCGAACCTTTCGAGCGACTTTTATCAGCATATGTCGGCAAATTTTTCAATAACGACCCAGCTTTCTACCTGGTATGGGGACCCTATATTGTCTCGAGGTACAAGAAGGGAATGAAACCAGAAGAAAGGAATATAACATTTGAGGAGTTTGTGAACTTTGTTGTAAGAGTGAAAGACAATGGAATGTTCTGCAATGAACACTAGCAAACATATGATAAGCTGTGCCATTCTTGTGGAATCCACTATGATTTCATTGGACGATTTGAAAATCTTGAAACAGAAGCTCGTTATGTATTGGAAATTTTTGGGCTGATTAAAAACGTTTCTTTTCCAAAAGTGAAGCTTTCGGACTCTTCATCAAAAATACCATTTTTCTATTCACAGCTCCCAAAGGAAACACTAAATAATATTATGCGAATACTTCGAGGTGATTCTGAAAATGTTTAAATATGATTTTCCAGATTCCATTGTCTGGTGATTTAACTGGTCAGAAGCTCATGACTTCCAACCATTTCTCGAGTAGTTTAATTTTAGAACTGCTTCTCCCGCAAAAACGTATAAGCCATGACATGCATTACTCTCTTTTGACTGGGTATTTCAACTGTGGGCGTTGCAAAGCTACCCTGAGACCCATTCCGTAACTAAATTCAACTCAGGAAAGGGTTGACACCAAGGCTTAGTATGAGAAATAGACGCTGTGTGTTCTCCTAAATGGGCCCAATGATTTCATCTCAAGAGACTGGCCCGGGGGATGGGAAGGGGGGGGGGGGGGGGGGCGGGGTGCTGGAACTCCTATAAAAAAATGACACAGGTAAATCATCGTATCATTAATTCGGGAGTGGGGATTTGTTGTAGGATGGTACCAGTTAAGTATTGCCACCGTTAAAGTTGTGGTGTTACTTTGTAGGGTGCTGAGCCAAAATGTGACAAAATATAACAGGAACTGTTTATCAGTCAAATGATTTGGTACAACCTTCTAGGGATGAAGTAGCACTAAAAACACCAGGGGCCAGATTCACGAAGCCCTCCAAAATTAGGATGTATCCCTAGTACTGTTCCTTGACAATAGGCTATTGTTAGTCCAACAGTACTCTCTTTTGTTATGAAACAATACTTAGGATTCATGTTAAGTTACAATGACTTTCTGAATCTGTCCCAGCTTTTCTTTAGTTTTCAGGCTTTTTTGTGAAACTTTCCGACAGTCACCCCCACTACCTTTATTAAAGAGTGATCCCCAGGTTACTTTTCGATTTAAGTGGAATCAGTCTATATGGTTAGGTATATACACGACATATATTGAGTGACAAGTATTTGTGAATGATTTGAAATTATTATTAGGCTACACCCAGACCAAAAACAGTCCAATGGCCAGGACGCAACACAAAAAAAGTTCAATTTGACAGAAAAAAAGACTGATACAATTGTTTGGCATAAAAATGACAATCCTGGCTTTCCTTTATTGTAATCCCCCATAAAAGCCCTTACCAAAAGTATCTCACCCGAAGAAAGTCACCATCACAAAGTTTCTGACCCAAAAAAAGCACTGAAGGTCTTTACACATTCCTATCATCAATTTACCTGAGAAAACCCCCTCCCACCTAGATGGGGAGGTGAAAACGTTTGGGACAAGAAAATTAAAGCAAAGAGCTCCAGCGCTCAAACAAAATAAAGCTGGAAGGTGAGCATGGCATTCAGTGAGGTTGGCTGTAGTGAAATAATTATAAATATAGAGAAAATTCAAGATGTGTGTAACCCATCGCATTGTCTTTGCATTTTATCTGTGACTGAGAAATATTACTGCCCAGAAATAGAGCAACTATTGTACATGTACAGTGTATGTCATGGAAAAAAACATAATTATAGGATTAATGGTTTCACTACATATTTTGTACCAAACATAACTTACCACGATTTTTCAATACTTAATACATGACTATTCCCTTCTAGCAGAGGTCTCTGACGGCAAGAAGGGAGAGAGACCTCTGCCGGCCCCCTACGAATCTTCTGTTGCACATGCGCAAGTGATTCCTGGCAATGAGTGACATTTTAACCACATGTAACACGAGCTTCGCAAACTGGTTTGCGCGCAAAACAGCAGCCGCAATAGGACGATGTGTGAAATTACTGTTAGCTGTACGTGGGAATGCCACAGACTCCTCAACGACATCGCAAAGAACATAATTCTCCACAGTCACCAGTAAAACCAGCAACTGTAGGCAAAGATGGAAACTGCCTTTTGCGTGGAGTAAATTTCAAGTTAAAGGGCCAGAACACCTGGCGATTGCTAAATACAGGAGATTGGAAAGCTAAAGTTTGCGGTTCGTTGGAGAGCACTCCTGACTTTCAAAAGAAATCTTCACGGCTCTGTAAGAAATGCTTTCGCAAAGTAGAATCATGTTAATCAAGCTAACTAAGGATTTTCAAGATGGCAAACGCATAATAATTGAAGTGTGAAACTTGTAAACTAGCGGAAGCCATAACAACTGTGGGCTCAGAAATTTCTAGCGTACAATATGAAAAGAGCATGCACATCGCACATTAACGGAAACCGGTTCAATCTCGTTCCCAGAGCCCACGTGTCTTTTGGTCAGCGCCAAGACAAAGACACGTGGGCTCTGGGAACGAGATTGAAACCGGTTTGAAAACTGGTCAGTTTCGACCAAAAATTTCCTTGGTTGGCGACTACATGAGAGAACACGTCAGTGGCCGGCAGAGGTCTCTCTCCCTTCTCGCCGTCAGTGACCTCTGCTAACAGGGAAGCATGAATATTCCTTGGTAGACTTTCTGTTGATCACCTATTTCTTTTAATATAAAGATTACCTACATGAAAGACCATCACTGTACTGTACACAACTAACCAGCTGTGAAAAGGAAGCATAAAAAATTCAAGTTTTAACAGGAAAAAGATCTCCAATATCAGTGAACATCAAAATCTTACAATCATGAAATTTGAATTCAGTTCATGCTTGACGCTTTCCCGCAATTAAGTTCATTGTAAGCACAGTTAAAACGAGAGTTTGAACTTTTCTCACAGCTTTGTACACCTTTTTCTTATGTTTGTTCTTGTAATGCCCTTTAATTGTTCTTTCCAAATCAACACGATATGCCAAAGAAAAATTGTATCAACGAAGCATGTAAAGAAAATATGTGAAAGCAGTTACGAATAGCAAACAAAGCTTTTGAAGGTCTTAAACAACCGTGCAACAGAAAAGAAAGGAGAAATTTAATAATATTTCTAGACAAAATAAAGTCAACAATCTTCAAAATGATGCTCAGCAAAGAAATTGTAAACACTTGCTAAGAAAAACTAAGCATTTCGAGCTGACGTTCTAAATAGACCTAAATATGGATCACAGACGTAAAAATACGTGTCACATTGTACTTACTACAAAAGGTTGTGATGAGATGAGCGACAAAATTAATCTTTATACGCTTATCAACATTTCGTGGTCGCGGTTATTTTCGCTTACAAACTGTTCTAAAACTTTGTTTGTGTTATCTACAAACTAAATTTAAACACAACAATCGGGAGAAACCGAGTGTTTGAAGCAGTGTACATAAAACCAACATGACGCAACAGGGTTTGTGAATTTACGTGATAAACTTACCGTAAATATAGCTCAAACGCTCACAGTCTGTTTTGAACCGAACCACAAATGTAGTTTTGTCCATTGTCGAATAAGCTGTTCACAACTTTTCACAGGAGACGAATGAAAAAAATTAGCAAGCAAAACAATTTTGCAAACCGCTTTGGCTCCGAGAAACGAGGAAAGTGAGGAAACACGCGAACACTGCGTGTGGTAGGCGTGAAAAAAGGCGCCAAAATATAAGCCTCTCTCCAGTCCACTCAAGGCTCTCGTCAACTTTCCTCCTTCGTTTCCAGGCTACCCCAAATGAACAAATTACATCTATTCTAGCTATGAAGGAGTAAAAATGGTGGGAAATCGTCGATGTTATTAGCAAGAGGACACATTCAAACCTCATATACGAGTTTGCTTTTATTTTTCACTTGTTAAGGTGCTGAATAGGAGACATTCGAAAGGTTTGCATGGGTAGATCGCCCGCTAATTTTTAAATAACCAGACCTACCAGTCGCTCTTTCATTGGGCTTAATGTAGTTTAACAAAACCCTCGGAAAATTCCCAGCGTCCTGGTCACGTGACCGATCATGTCCCCAAGGTAGCAATGCTATGACCAGATAGTTCTAATAAACCTCTACACAAATGCAAATTTATGTCGCAATAATGCACCTCAAACTCATGGAGATATGTCTCTCGACCTAGTCCCCGAGATTTTCGGTTTTTGTGTCTTTTGTGCATAGCTCCCTTAATTAATTTTAAGACGCAAGACTGTTAATGGCCATTCCTATATACTTCACACCAATCTCTTTGTGACTTCATCGATTATTTTCGAATTGATAGATGTCCGCTTTAAACGCGTTTAGGGTGTGGTCACCAAACTGATGACGTCATCACATTAAATTTGATATGAGTGATATTTTATGGCAAGTGTTATTCCCATGTTGTGTGGCATCCTCCTTGGCTTTAAATTGACAAAGTTATAAAAAGCATTTACGATTTTTCAGGTGAAAAGGATTCTGGGAAGGTTCTTATTATTTTATTACTTTTATAATTACTTTTATCATTATTATTGATATTTATTATTATTATATATTCAAATAAAATGTAGAATGAAATCAAAAGATTCAACATATTCAAGCAAAAAGATTACATTTAATAGCTCGTGTTACAGCTGATATGTTTGCGTTTGGCAGTACGTTAGGCAAGCGGCTCCAAGAAATACCGATCACTTCTATATACGTCTCGTCTCTGTACTCGGTCAATAGGGAAGAAGAGAGTTTGGAAAGAACTTCTTAAAGTTTTAAACAAAAACTTCAAAAGATATAGTTTCAAGCAATTCTATGCATGCAGGCATTATTAGTCCTATTTAATAGCTGATGCAAAGCTCAGTTTTCGACCAGAAACTTCCCCTATCATGCAGATCATGGACAATATTACTAAGGACAACAGCTGCAGTGCCTTCTTGTGATGAAAAGAAACCTTTAGGTAATGTAGGTGGATTAAATCTCACTATAAACGCCATTTTGTAGTAATAATAATAATAGTATGACCGGTCTGTTCTTTAAATACCCCAGTCTAACGAATGTTTTTAGTAATTTTCATGAGCGAAATATGTCGAAGAGGAGGTTGTATGCAGCTGTTTAGCGTTACCTGCTTTTCGAAGGTTTTCTCATGAGAGGGCACTGGAAATACTAAAGGGGAACCTGACAAAGAAAGCCGGAAAGAAGGGAATGGAACCTTGCATAAAACCTGCATGCATTTATCTTGGTTGTTGTATAATACGGTCGGACCCAGGGGCCAGGGACCGAATGAGTTTTGTGCAACAATTCTTTGGGCTAGAAGGATTTTTTGAGCACTATATTGGATCTCTCGACTGAAGGTAGTTTACTTAGGATGGGAAACACAAAGGGAGTGCGAGAAAATCCTTTGGAAGGCAGGGAAACGACTGCAGAAAACTCGCACTTTTCTTAAGATGTTTTATGCAACCCGGCCCAGCTGATTTGCGAAGCCCTCCTCAGGTAACTGCTGGTACCGATGTACTGCTTCTTAACAATAGTCTATTGTTTGCATAACAATGAGGCTATTATTACGAGATCTTCGTGAATCTTTCTCTTGGACTCCAAGACATCAGACTTGTCGTTTTTGCTTGGTGTTTAATGGGCAGACGAAAGCAGTCCAAAACCCATTTAGCAAAGATATCAGCCTAGCTTAAGCTTCCCCTAAATGTCATATACTACCGACCTTTAAACGTCTTTAGACTTCATCCCCAGTTTCTCGAGTTGTTAAGCAGTGGAAAACAGATTTCACGTATCTAATGTATTCACGACGAAAGTATTTTGTTATTGTTCCGTAAACTATGGGATTGACACAGGTGTGCAAATAAGCTGCGATATCAGCCACCCTCAATAATAGATCGCCCACTCCCTTGTGCTCTTCAGGTCCAAAGTCCGATATCAGCCAGGCGACCTGAATTGGCAGCATACATACTGCAAACAATATTACAATCATTCCCATCATCTTGATAATCTGGAGGTCTTCTTTCCGTCTTACCTCTAACGCAAACCGGTCTTGAGCGTTTGATATTTGTCGCTTTTGAGCTTTCCCAATGTCGATAGCAATCAATACATAAGCGCCGGCGATGGTTACCAGCGGTAGAACGTACTGCAGTGTAAACAGGACAGCGGTGTACGCCCGACTTTGCCCTGGTGTCCAGTCCTCATAACAGCCACCTGTTTCATCCGTTTCGGCTACAATAATGAGCGGAAGTAAGAGTAGAAATCCCACGACCCAAATAACAACAATCCACAGGACAATATATCTGTGACGCATTTCCGGTTTTATAAGGGAGTTGATGATGACACGCCAGCGGTACACCGCCATAAAAGTCAAGGTGAAGATGCTGACATTGAATGTTACAGTCATGAGGGGGGAGATTAATTTGCAGAATAACGTCGGAAAGGTGATCCCGCTAAGCAGAAAAATATTGACAGGCAAAGAGAGCAGCATTAAAGCCAAGTCAGAAATGGATAAGTTAAAAATGAGAAGGTCGTTTACGGATCTTCTTTTTTTCTTCTTCAGAATAACAAGAACGAGCGAGTTACCTGTTACTCCGAGCAGGAATGTAACAACGTATAGAGCTAACTTGATCTGTTTCTCTGAATCGCTCACCGCGGAAAAGTTGGTTGGGTGGCCCATGACGACAGGATCTGGAATGGAACTCCCTGATGGCGGTGGAAAACGTCTTGTCTGCTACTTGAAACACAAATCGGATCAAACCGTGTGCTTCTTGTGTCTCTCTACAATTTTTGTATTTGTCGATCCTTCACAGGAGAAAAAAAAATGGAAATTGGTTAATGCAAAAAAATTAAAAAAAAAACAGGCAACCGTTTTCAGTTGAGTAGCCAAAAAAATCAATTCGCGTTTTCTTTGCTTTGCTGTGTTCTGTGATTGCTTAACAAAACTCGCGCCACTAAATCGCGCACGTTTTCCCGGCTACACGTATTTGCTTCAAATTCTGATTGGTTCATTACACTTTGCGTCTGTTGTGATTTACCAGAGTAATTACTTTAGTTTTGGTTTCACAACACCTAATCGAAAACCGCTCCAATGCTACTGGTCACGTGTTTCATCTGATTGGTAAAAATGAGGAAGCTGACCAAACGTACTGCTCTGTTTGTAAATGACAAGAATTAGTTCTGTAGACTTAATTCTAGCCAAATTATCCCTGGTTTTTTTAAATTACGGCAGCCTTATTTTTTCCGAAAACGAGATACGAACAGGATAACAGAGTGAAAATACACCTGGTGCGGTAACAACTCGTATGAAAATGTTTGGGTATATATTTTGACAGGCTTGGTTTTTTGTCGTTTTGTCCACTCTCGTCTAAACTGATAGGTCGTTATACGTTAGGTTTTTCTGCCTGTTGAGGACGCCATACACCAGAAAGCTATGCTTTTCTGTCTATAAAAACTATCATATTTCACAAAATTTCTGTAATGATCTGGTGAACTCTGATAACTATTATATAAAAATATGCAGTTGATTAAGTTTGGTTTTCATCTTGTTTTGAGTTGCGTGAAAATCATTATCAATCTGATGTAACTTAGGTTTACAGCTTAGTTTCGAGCTTTTGTAATACTGTATGTATTTACGATCTTCCGGTCTGAAAATCGCACACACATTTTTCCAAGAAAAATGTAGCGCTGATTTATTTACAATATTTCCGGATGGATTCATTTACCGCCATCAACCTCTCAAGCTTACGTATATTTACTTGATAAAAGTTAGCGCAAGTATAAGTAGCGCAAAAGTTTATCAGATAGTAAAGTAGAACAACACACTTTTGTGTTAATTTCCGTTTTATGTCACGATATTCACGTTTACAGTAATCAGAATGGGTTTCATACCCTAAAAATACACCAAGAAAAAAGCAATAAAAAAATTGACATTTATTGAAAGGAGAAGTATTTAATCCTGTCCGCCTACTTTTAAAGCGAGTTGTGGTACGAAAATAAAAAAACGTGATCTAAATCATGTGTAGTCAGGTTTGTTTTTATCACAGATTTCATCATCAAATTAATTAATATTCATTTAAGGTTTCGCGAGTGTTTTCTCCTGTTTATCATCCTTCCTCACGTTTTGTGCCATTTATCTCACAAAATTAAAGCCAAAAAATCTTGAGAGACAGTCAAGGGAATCATACAATCCTTTGGAACAAAGTAACCCTGCTTTTTGCAAACCTATTTCTAGTTTTCCGTTAAAAAGAATCACACCCTCTTTTACACCAAATAGAACGCAACCCACCCGTTTTGCACCCTCGCGGGATTACGATTTCAAAAAAAAAACACACATAGGCGATTTGTAAGATTTTCGGAGGTAAGATCGCTGTGATTCCTGATGAAAAAGTTCCAGTCCAATAAGATATTTTTTTAACAAGAGCGATATGATTTTCCCTGGCATAACTACAATGTAATGTCGCAACCTTCTACCTGTTAGTATAAGGCAAGCAAGCAAGCGATTAATTTAGAATTACTCTTTTAATTTTCGCGAAATGTACAACAAAAACACGAAAATGAAGCCGAATAACTAACTGAGGCAAAATTATGTTCCCTTTGGTCAATACATACCGCGGAGATTCAATTGCGAGGAACCCAGTTCCGTTCTTGCTATGATCGCTAACGGAGCTGTTTCACAGTGAACTCACGCCATAATCTCCTCAGCCACGCGCGTGTGTGATATAGTCTACTGGTTTGCGTCTTGCCAGTTGGAAAGTTTAACCATGTTTTGTTATTTTCACTTTGAACTATCTGTTTTTAAAGTTTGAAAGCTCGGCCGCACTCGGCGTTTTGAGCCATAATGTCTTCCTATGAGTAAACAAAGGAAATTTAGTTTTTGCTTATGTTTGATAAGCCGTCCGTTTTGTTCAGTCGGTGAAACGTCGAATCGTTGTCCTCCTTCTCGAATCTTTCCTCTTCATTTCTCCCCTCCCTGTTGGAGGTAATCTTTTCATTAAGCTCTTATCAAGAGTTGCTCAAGAGTAACTAAAATTATATTTAGATGAATTATGGAAATTAAACTGTGATCATAGCTTCAATGAGAATATATAATACTGTATTAGAAATTTAGAAAGCCTACTCTGAATTTGATAAATTATTCATTTAATTTAACATATTATTACTATTACTTTTATTTTGTAAGACCTATTATTTACTCCAGCGATATTTAATCATACTAAAAATTGTGTGCTGCTAATGAAAAAACACTCATCTTTGCAAATTTTCACGAAAGGAGAGCTGTAGTTTTGATTTTGCTACTGGTAAGGAACGTGTATTTAAAATAGATGTCAAATAGGTTTGACATTCTTTCATCTCTAAAATTCTAAACTCTTCTAAATTTTTTACAAAGCATAACTGTGAGTTAGCTTTCAAAATATTTAAAACGTGGTGACGCACCCTTATGACTAAACAAGAAAACTTCATGACAAAGAACGGGCGCCGAAAATTTTGGGACTGAAAAGTTCAGAAATGGAACTGCGAAAAACATATAGCAGGAATCAATAATAAACAAACGTACCTTGAATTCGAACATAATGCGTGATCAGTTGAAAGAAGCGAATAAAATATAAGTAAAAACAAGGGCGTTCATTAAACTTTGGCTGACAGAACGCGATTTCCGAATTTGTTGAGAAGTTGAGACGGGATTGAATTAAAATTTTGTCATATGGGTCTTTTATGTTTCAGTTGTCTCCGTTAGAAAATTCTAATAAGTGACATGGCCCAGTTTTGATCACTGGTAGTTTTCGTTTCCTTACACGCTGAACAAACTGCGCTGCGTTTTTTCTTTTTTGTTTTTTTGTTTTTTTGTTTTTTCAGATACTGATATGGTAAGTTATGGAGATAGGAATATAAGACGTATGAGCAGCATCGATTTCCCTTTTCGTGGAGGGATTAAAACGAAAAAGAACGACTTAAATATGAGCTATAATCATAAAGTATTAAAATTCTCACTTTACTACAACTCTTTTTCTGATGCGTTTGAAGGGGCTCGTAGACGTCCTAAAAGATATACATCACTTCAAACCCTAGATTATAATAAAACTATATCCCTTCGATAAATACCTTAGTACTTACCTACAGGTGAATAGTTTTCTTGGAGGATCTTTTCGCGAAAAATATATGTTTTCGGTGTCTAGTCTCTTATATTACAAATAAACAACCACGCTTTTGTTAAACTGAAAATGAAATGACAGATGTGAAACAACACGACTGAAACAAACACTTATAAAATATTAAAATCACAATATTTAAATGTATCCTGTGATAAGCTATCTGTGCTCTTTATCAACACCAAATGTCAGCTACGGGGTAAATTCCCACCCGGACGTGATATTAAAGATGAAACGTGTTTAATTTAATCCTGTTTGGTTGAGAAACTTCGATCCCTGGTAAGAAAATACCGGGAGGCAATTCTGTTTTCAAGTTAACTTCGGTCAAACTTAAAAAATAAGAGAAGTCCTGTTAAGGCTAAGGGGAATAAAACAGAAGAAATTAATTATTCATTTATGTATCTTCGTATAGTTTCCTTTGCTTTATTCATCTAAGGCTCGGAGCCAAGTTGGTTTGAATAGATCGCAAATTGTTCTATTGAAAGAGCATGGAAAACATAGCGCTCTCTGAAAGTTTGAGCATGTGTGGTTGAATAGTTTTTAAGAAATAAACTTTAAAAGTGTCAAGATTTTACAAAGAATGCATACCTTGCCACCCAGCCATACATTCTTTGTGAATTTCATAATTTTTTAAAGCAATTTTCTCCGAGAATATTCAACATATCGCTCTGATGTTCACCCTTATTACCAAGTGTGGCATTCTCTCTTGGTTTTTATGTCCATTTGTTCGTAGCAGGTTGTTTGATATCTGCAAGTTAGGCAAAATGTAAATTACGACGTCAACAAGGATTCTCATTTCTGTATACTAACAGTCAACCAACACAATCGCTTGGTATAATAATTAGAATACCTTATTTAAGGGGCACCCATGCCGGTTTATCTCGGTGAATAGCTGTTCAGAACGCCTTAATCGCCTTATAAGTTCGGATTTAGCTTTAAAGAAAATCTAAACTTTCACTTCGGCATAATTTCAGCTGAACATTTTTTACCATAATATCGAATACCTCAATTAAAATGCGAAGTTAGGTCGGCTAGCATTTTCGTAAAGCCAACAACAGCTCGTAAATTCGCAAAATAAGATGCCGTTTACTAAAACGTTCTGCCACTCAAATTTTCAGCCAAGGCATTCAAACAGATAACACTATATTAGCTTACCCAAATATGCCTCTAAAAGGCCACCAATTAAACCATTTGGAAACACAGGAGACAAGTTTTTAAGCACTTCGCTTTAACGTTACCATTGGTGCCTCTTTTACTTGCCCTTGAAAGCGAGTACGTTTGAAGTCTTATGGCTTCTAAATACTGCCTCCGTTCTGGACAGTAACCTCCGGCTTTTGCCGCTTCGTTCTTAAAGAAAGTGAAAGTAAAAAAGGAAAAGAATAGCAAAGGAAAGTCCTTGAAAATTTTATCCTTTAGAAGCGTCTTATCAGGGAACAAAGAAAGCCGCCTAGGAGTCGCTCTGACTAAGGGCTAATGCTCCAAAGGTCAGCTCTAGAATCTTTTTACGACAGCCAAATGACCTTAGCAACTCAGTTGATGAAATAAAAAATTCTTTTCCAATCCCCTACCAACGCAGCAGCACAAGTTTCATTAGAAACTAATTCCTTATTCGAATATGAAACAAGATCAAATCAATAAATTTCACTTCAAATCATGCGAGCATAAATTGATAGCAAATGTCTCCAAAACTAAAGCACGATGAAAACATTTCTCCATTGAGAGTTGATAAAATAACGAGAGGAGCTCATTGATTTTACGCTTTGTTCTTACTTGATTGAAGCTACTTAACATTTCCAAAGATTTCCAAACGGCGACCGCCTTGGATCCATCTAGGATTCTGGAATTCTCAAAAAACGTCCTTTCGATTAACGTAGTCTAGACTAATAAAAAACAAAAGATGGTTATTTTAAGATCTTGAAAAACATGCCTGTCAAAATATAATTGACGTGGTTACATCAAATTTCATGAACAGTCACACTAGATCTGATTAATTGTGGCTTTTGATTCAAAAAGTTTAAAACTCCTTAAGTTCCCTCGGGTGATTTCTCCCCCCCCCCCCCTCCCCCTTCCATCCCCTACGCTAACAACCCTTCCCGCTCTGAACACGGTTAAGGTCTCCAAAGATAATTTCAAACGCCTTCTGTCAAGCGTTTGCAACTTGCAAAAATGCACCAGAACTACCAAGTCATATTTGAGGGGCTTGATAGCTGCGCGAATTGGTCGAAAATTTTAACTGTCTAAACTTTGCCTACCTATATAATTTGCCAATAATTGTGTAGAGAATAAGCTGCTAACGAAAATACGAAAGTGGCTCGGCGCTCCTCACAAGCTGTTTCTGGAAGCCGTGAGCTGGTCACAATGTGATAAACAGTCAGTGTTCGTTAAGTCTCAAAAGCTCTTCGAAAATATTCGGGTAATATTAGACACTGTTCGGCTTATGACAAGGACACCATTGATACGATACAAAACGCGAAATCACGTGAGGAGTAAATAATTAACTGAGATCCTTCATAATTAACTGATAGCTGAGAAATGACCAAAATTTTAGCTGATAGCTGAGAATCCATCACCCACGCTTTTCAAATACTAGTCTCGAAGTGCTGCATCGCTTAATTTCTGAGAAGTATATAGGCGTCTTTTTGCTAATCACAGAGCCTCTTGATTATCACTAATGAAAAAGTCAACAACTCTTTCCCTTCTTTATCTCACAGTGGCAAGGTTGCAGTTTACGTGGGAATTTTCCTGGCAACTTCGCACTAACAATCAATGTTGTGTAGGAGTGAGCAAAGTTTCATAATTGCATATTTAAATTATATAATCGTCCTGATTCAAGTGTGTAGACAACTGTATAGAACTGCATTTGTCACATCAAGTCACATCGTTATTCTTTCCTGGTCCGTCCCTTACCCTTGGTCTGGTAGTCTGGTAAGCTCAAGTCTCTCTCAAGTGCATCCCAAAAGTGAGTTTTTTGGGGGAACTTTTCCCAGTGTAAACAATTAACGCCTTCTAAACATTCAGGTATTTTGCACTCCCTATAAACTATCGGCACAACCTGGTTAGCGGGTTTTCTAATGAGAGATATCTCAAGGTCAAAGATACACCAGTTACTGTCTACGAAATCTGGAGATAAGATCAACACTGTGTTCCTACTACGGTCAATCGCCTGATAGATGTTCTCTGTGATTTTCATTCCAGGAATGAAATCCCGAAAGTCGATAAAGCAGGAGAAGCTGCGCCGACCTTCAAGTTCTGTTAAGAGTTCTTCCATAGCCCAATTTCTGTCTTTACTACTGTAGCAGATGAAGACGTCATGTTTTGCCTCGTATTCTAAATGAAAAGAAAAACAAAAATATTTTAACATACTACCCAAATATTACATGCGGAGTGTCATCAAAACCACGTTCAAAATAAGCAAGTTCATTTTATCAGGGGCCCGAATTAAGTGCTATTTTTACACTGAACTGCTTTCAGCTCTATAAGTTACGTGTACATTTGTGTTTACAAAGATTTCACAGGAAAGGTAAGATCAATTGGCTTGAACGGGATTCGAACCCATGACCTCTGCGATGCCGGTGCAGTGCTCTACCAACTGAGCTATCAAGACAACTGGGAACTTGTTATTATGTGAATTCATAGTATATCCGTAGAGGTGAAGAGAAAGAAGTGAAATATATGAAATTCATATATTTGATATTTAACTGCGAATGAACTGAGAATTTTATACACGAGAGACTATCGCAGTTATGTACGCACACTAAAGTAACACCTTCTATCTCCTCACCTCTACGGGTTAATGCAAATTCAAAGACTGATGACTCCCAGTTGGCTTGATAGATCAGTTGGAAGAAAACTACACCGGAATTGCAAAAAAATGTATATATTTTCACCCTTCCTTTTCGCAGCTGTTTTAAAACAACGTGTATAACAGTGATGGGTATTCTTGTCCCGAAAATCGGCTTGTTTGGGAGAAGGATCGGACTAAAGGTCTCTTGGTCCACCATTTTTAAGCTTTCTTATGACGAAATTCTTGACGAGATAATTTTGAGGCCTGAGGTAAAGATTAGACAGTTGCAGTCCTTATACTTGGTTAATTCTTAGTGATAACAAAGATGCCTTTTGGAGAACTTTGCTAGCTTGTTTGTTAAAGGGGAAGTGCCATGGGGATTCTCCCTTCCTTGGTCAAGCTTCTCTAGAGTTATCTTTAAATGCCGTTCGCATATGTCAATTGGTTCTAGGTCACCCGTGAATGAGGTGACATAAAGTAATTCTCAAAGAGAGAATGACCCGCGATATGTCAATGAACTTATTTTATCCAGGACACCAGAGAGAGCTTGAAAACCTAAGTCCAACCTTTTCATTTTTGTATTCATTTCAATGTTGGCCATACATAGCCCACCTCCCCTCTTCAAAAAAAATTGTATTTTCGGAGTGTTACTAAAAAGAGATGACATAGTGCCTTTAACATCTGGAAAAATAACTTGATCATCTCGCAAAGACCACTTGTAGAATCCCAGACCACTTTTACGAGATTACACCCACCACTAAGGCCTACCTGGAATGTCTTGGAGGGAGGGTGTTGGACTTCCTCTGGGCTGTGTACTCTTTGGTAGTTCGTCATGCTGGCGAAGAAGTGGGATTTCACGGACAGAAACAATAGCACCAGCATCATTTGGAAGCCTCAAGGCTTCTTCAAGTGCATCCCAAAAGTGAGACTTTGAAGAGAAGTCTTCCCAGTTGAGATAACTCCTACCTTGTAGTTCCACGGGCGCTGTACATTTCTTGTACACGATAGGTACAATCTGATGAGAGAGTACTTTTTCCAGTGACAACGACAGTGCCACATTTAGCTCAAAGCTGCAGTATTCACTGGCTACAAAATCTGGCGTCAGAACAATGAGTGTTTTTCTACTACGTTGAACTTCTTCAGTAAAGGCCTCGAAGAGCGACAAACCAGGAGGAAGGTCAAGACAGCAGGAGAAGTCTCGATTTTCTAGCTCCGTCAGGAGTTCCTTGGATGCCCAGTCGCGATCATTTTCGCTACAACAGATGAGCACGTCATTTCTCGTCTTTGGTGTAATGTCTGCAAACAAAACAAACGCAAAACATAACGATGTTTTAAGATGGTTACCATTTGGTGATGGGGTATTTTCTTGGCCCGTCAATCTGTTTTAAGCTCTTCCTTGTAACTTCTGTTGGGTTAACTTGGTATTGACGTCTGACTATTCATTAGCAACACCCTGGCAGTCATGAGGCTGGAAGGGCTGTCGAAGTGAAGAATCCTGACTGGCCTTTGAGAGGGATCATAAATTTAAGGTCGTTACGCCAATTATCAGATTCTTCCGTCGAAAAAATATTTTAACTTTTGTACCCTGTTGAATTGAACGAGAAAGTTTAGTTCACGTCCCAGAAAAAGAGGTCAGTGGCGAGCGAGAGCTGTGACGTCAAACCAGGAACCTAGAATTTAGTGCTGCTTGTTGTTGCTTTTCCTTTTCGTTGTTGATGTTGTTGTTGCTTTTGTTTTCCTTTTCTTTTTCATCTATTTCATTTGTTGCCTTCCTAGTAAAGGGTGTGCTTCGGTGGTTTCCGCGGGCTTTATAACGGAATCTTGATCCATGTGATGCATGAACTGATTGGACGCTTACTATACAGTCACACTGATGCACAAGCCCCTTTAACTCTGTTCCAGGGAGAAGCATAAGGCACCTAAGAAGACCCTTTTCCAAAATTAATAATTTATACCCTCTGAGGGAAAAACACTCATGTGGCGAGGCAAGTATTGGACTGCTACTTACATGAAAAAAGAAAACAAGACGAGCAAGAAATAACTTGATATGATTCATGCTGCAGGATTTGGAGAGAGTGGGCTATAAAGCAAAAAAAAAAAAGCCAGAAACATGCAGATAACCGTGTGCATGGGGGATACTGGCCGAAACTCTACTCTCCACCAGCCTGCGCGCGATGTCTCTTCTTTCCGATAAAAGGAAATAATAGCCTTATGCGAGCGGCGGCTACAGATGATGCACACTGTGTGAAAATATAAACAAACACGAGGAAAAGGACAACAGGAAAATACAGAACAAAAATGACTGAATTGCAGTCGCATGGATTATTGAGGAAGTACCTCCCCATTTTTTAGGGAGACTTTGAAATATTCCACGAGTTTGGAAAAGCAGCCGATTTAATATAGTTTCTTGAATACAACAAAATAGCACTCACCAGCATCAGTTGTAACAGGTATTTTATCTTTCCCTTGCTTTTCAAGTGGTCTGAGAAGAAACATTAAACAATCACATTTGTAAGTTAAAACACTACACAACTCATTCAAGTTGATACGTGAACTACTGAAATTGTTGCAAGCACAAATATTGTATTTCTTACGTCTTCTAAAACTTCGCTCTCAAAATTTCTATGGTACGTGTGGGCACCAGGTACCCAGTATTGGAGTTGCGCGCTATCTACAGTCGACTTCCGATAACTCGAACCTTCAAGGGGAATTGAAAAAAGTTCGAGTTATCGGGAGTTCGAGTTATTGAGGGTAAAATTATATAGAAGATGACCTGAAGGGAAAGGTAAATTGGTTCGAGTTAGCAAGGGTTCGAGTTATCGAGAGTCGACTGTACTTCATTTTCTGTCCTCTGGGTGATCCATCGTATATTATCTGAACACAATTTTCTATTTTTTTTTTTTCCTTTTCTTCGGAATACCTTCCGCTGATACACTGAGAATAAATAAGAGCTGAAGTTTCCCTGCTTGGCTTCCGCCATGATGCTGAATTCATAATGGTGGATGGTTCCTGCGCCAGTCATTAGTGTTATTCTTCTACGTCGTGGCGCAAAAAGCGTTGAGCCAACCGGGACCTATCGTGAATTTCCACTCATTTTTTTTTTATCTTCATTAATACTTGTCTAGCTAATTACAGGGTACGTGATAGATTTTGTGCACAAGTGGTTGTCAAGCTCCCAGGCCAAGCTACCTGAAAGACTTGTGCTGCGATGGTGCGGTTAACTGAAGGAATTCCTTCCACGTTCCTTACTAGGTCAAGTCTTCCAATCTTATGATAGCTACAGCCTTATGTTTGAAACACAACAACAGAGACTACTTACGAACAAACACCAGTACTTACCATGAACTTGATTTCGGCAACCTAAATACTTAAAATCATTGGCGTACGGGCAAAAGATTTTCAGGGAGGCTGAGGATTGTTTGCCTGAATGTAACGTGTCGGCCGCTGGTGCACAGAGTGAGGAGGGAATCCAATATAAAAGTGACAGGGGTTAACGTCGAACCTTTTAGGGGCTAAAATTCGTGGTTTGGTACCCCTTAGGGTGCTAAAATCTAACATGACTTTCGTCATGTGTATGGTGCTACCTTTAAGGGGATTGAGCTGAAAAATATTGACAGGAAGTACATGTCAGTCAACTGATTTTAATTTTGATCTCATTCGTGACTCATCAATGAAAGAAACATGATTTCAACTTATTTATTAAATCACTTCACGCCTTCTTAACTTGGTACCTCTTGGGGGGAAAAAATTTTCGGACCACACCCACAAAACAGAATTCTGGTACCTTTTAGGGGTTCCTTTCAAAATTTCCGACGATCAGCCCTGTCACTTTTATATGTGAGACCCCTCTCACGAAAGAGAGACGGTATTGTCGCGGCAACGTGAGTATTGTTCACGAGAAATAGCCAGTAAGCGCTTTCTTGTACGAGTACATCTTGGCTCGTTTCTGTTCCTTTTTTTTTTCAATTAGCGTATTTCAAAGACTGTTGAAACCATTTGCTCGAAGAGACCTGCGCGACTACTCTCATTCGCGTCTTGGTCATTGTTCTGTAAAATCCCTTTTCGCTTCCCGAGCGCATTTCTTCCTTCCCGAGATAACATTACTGAACTTCATTTGTAAGTAACTCTTAAGTCTAACATCCAGCGTTAAAGAAGATCAACTATGCGAGAATTCCTCTGAAGTTTTTGAGGCATTTATTCTCTTTTTCTTGAAGCCTTAGATTTTTCATCTCTTAACAACAGTTAAAGCTAATTATATAATTTGAGGTAAATTTTGATCCCGAGTAGCAGACCAGTTTTGCCCGAATAAAATAATTTCTTTGGCGTCTGGGGGACTGCAGACACCAAGCCCTCGCAAAACCATTAATCGCAAGATCAACTTCATCGTCATAAACCTAAAGGCAACAACGCCTTCAGAAAATATGTCATACTAAAATCACTGACTAAAAGATCAATAGTGACTTAATACGTTTTAAAATTCTCAACAACATTAATGTAAATCATTGCCCACCTTATCTGATCCAGTTTATTGTAAACTGCTTTCTCATTTGCGATAGTCACGTCCAATTCCTCATCGAATCCAATTTTTTTAAATTCTCTTTCCAATCTTTGTTTCACTTTCTTGCTTTCAAAGTCCTCCACAAATGACAAGAAACTGTCTTTCGTATTAGAAAGCAATTCCACAATGATCGAGCCAGGTGCAATGTTCGCTACTTGAAGTCCCGGTCCTTCCAAAGCGCCCCTTACTGCCCCCGTAACTAACTCCGGGTTTCTGTAATAGAAGGCTCCTAAAGCTATGGCCGCAACCCCGAGCCCAACCAAGGCACCTGCCGCCAATGGCCTGTCAGCAATTTTAAGCGAGAATGAAAATGAAAACAAAGGTGTACTGGCTGATGCTGATAAATCAAGGGCAGGCCTGGGTCCCGCTTCTTCTTCTCCTCTGGCAGGAGCTTCAGCCATTTCGTTTAGAAAGGTCTGTATCCAACTGTGTTGCTCTTGACAGTGCTAATCACAGGACTACCCGATGACGGGAGAGATTCCTCGCTCTCAGTTGCTGCTATAATAATGATCATCCCATACTGCTTGCGATCCTGAAGAACAGTGCGCAGGACATTTTGTTGCGTGTCAATTCCAAAGAACCAACCTCGTTCCCAGGGCCTTTTCCCTAGCTTGGGGGTAACCCGCCCCACCCCCAAGCTAGGGAAAAGGCCCTGGGAACGAGGTTGCCAAAGAACGCCTTACTGCAACTAAGTTACTCTAAGTATCAAGAGAAACTGGAACAGGAAAAATGTACTGTACACATGAGGTGCCGTTTTTATTCGCGTGGGTTTTATTTTCGAAGGTTCACGAAAACTAGCAATTAACGGGAAAAGAATGGTACATGTGTTACTAGCGTTAACCGTAACACAAATTAACAATGTAACGCTATTGTGCTTGTTATTCAACGTATTTTTTTTCTAGTTTGTGATTCGTCGAACATCCCGAAAGTATGTAGCAAACAGACTCCGCTTCCTCCCCTCCCACTCACCATCGCCTGCAAATGAAGAGAAATGGTCTTCCCTTTCATATTTTGTGCGTTCCGCGTTTTAGTACTCCGGTGTTTTCTAGATTTTAAGTATTCCAATTTTCTTAGTTTTAGTATCTCGGTGTTCCGGTCTTTGGTTTTTAGTACTCCGACAAGATGCCTGCTTTACTGGCATTACGCGTGATGCTGGGGCTGATTCATTTTTTCCAACTGTATGCTTCGCCGATTGATAAACTATCCTTGCTAATGGAATAGTTTGAGTCACGACGATCGCGTTACGTTGTTTTCCTTGTGTTACGCGACTCAGACTTTCACCGGAAATGTGTGGAATTCCATTACGATAACGTAAGCTTCTCAATGACCTCTTTTTAGTCTCGCGTCGTGGTCAAGGACTGTCTTACAAAGCACGATTCCTTCGCCATGAACTCACCAATTTCTACCGTTTTAAATGTCGAGTGCTTATTAGAAGTTATTCTTTCGATTTGCCGCTTCAAAATGGTGAAATTTCCGTTTGAAAACGGCACACTTGAGTCCAGAACATGTTATAAAAAATATGGCCCCAAATTTAATCTGTTTTTAATAAATAGATCAAATGATGCGTTGACGTCACACAGGTAGGGGTGAGTGGGTCCCCTCCCTCGCGATGTAAGCGACAAGAATGGATTTTGATTGGCCTGCTTCTGTTGAAGACAATCAGAACAATACACCCCGAGTAGGAGAGGGGTGAGTTTAATGAATAAATTAATGTACCGATTTGAAGCTACGACGAAGAAAAAGAAATCGTCCCGTTTTTAGACACGGTATGCCCCCTCAGGGCATCCCGCGTAATAAGTATTCTGGTCAAGTTTAACCTTACAGTGTGTGATATGATCGTAGTCTGAGCCGTCTCCTGTTCCTGTTCCTTAGGTGCCAAAGGCTTTTCATGCGCGGTTTCCGGTTTCGAACCACGCTAAAAACATTTCATGTGCTTGTGCATGTGATCAACGTAGGTAAACCGCCGGTTTGATTGACAGATTAGAGACAAGGTCAAGGTCCATCTGGCACGGTAAATCAAGGCGCTCTGCGCGAGAGGTTTTCTCGCGGCTTCGCCGCTCGTGTCTTCGGCCAACAAAGCTCCTTGTCGCACGCGCGAGAAACCTCTGGCGCCCAGGGTAGTTCCTACCTACATAGGGCGTGAAGTTAATCGAAGAAGACGGCTGACATTTCAGACTAGACATGATCGCTTCTGGAACCAAAATACATGGAAAGCGGAAATAATTTCACATCAAAACGAAGAGCTCCAGGAGCTCCCGATGAGTGCCTAATTCTTGAGTGGAATGTTCAGGGCATTGCCTAAAAACGCAACCATACAAGTTTACCGTTAATAGCCTCTTATAAATCATAACAAAATATCGATGAAGGATATTACCATCCTTTCCTGACAGTCGGGAGGGCAAGGTATAAAAGTCACGCAACCAAGCAAAGTTTAGCGAACGAATCTGAAGAAGCAGCTCTGTGGATAGAGAACACGAGCTTTCTTGTTCATTCGTTTTCTTTCCGCCGTTAGTTTACCCGCCAAAAAATAGAGAAAGTAACTGCTGGCGGTCGCAGGGTGATTTAGTTAAAGAGATTTGCTGCGACTTCGCAGCAAAGCAAACATTCAAATACTCTCTTGGTTATTACAATGCAAGGCGCTGGCTGTAATCACGCGCTACAAAGTTTTTCGTGGTCTCTTAGGACGCATAGACTAGGGACACAATTGTACAACACTTGTGCCTTGAGCATCGATGCCCTCCAACAAATAAAGGTTCAGCAAACTTAAGTCCAATAATTTGTTTAGTATTTGATTATTATGCAGCTACATCACTTTCGCTTCGGCCCGTTATGCCTCATTAACATTTTTCCAACAAGTTCTAGCTGCGAATACATGGCGTGCCGCTTGGAAAAAACCCAAGAAACCGGTGGGTATAAAAAAAATAGCTATTACCTCAATCAGTTGGGGCTGTTAATGTCGTCTTGTTCTCTCCCGTGATTAGCATCTCGAAACATCAGGATCTCGCGGGCAGCCGGTCTGCTTTTCCGGTCATTGATGTCGAGGAATTTTTGGAGGACTCCGCACCCCGCGGGGGGAGGGGAGGGGAGGGACTCCCATACAGAAGTGAAGGGGGTGATCGTCGCAAATTTTGAAAAGAACCCCTAAAACATAGAAGATTTCTGTTTTGTGGGGGTGGACCGAACAATTTTTAACCCCTAAGGGGTACCAAAATCAGTTGACTGATATTTACTTCCGCTCATATTTTTCGGCTCAATACCCTATAAAGGTACTACCATACCTCTGACATAATTCATTTTAGATTTTAGCACCCTAAGGGTTACCAAACCACGAATTTTAACCCCTAAAAGATCTTTCCTTTTCTGAAGTTTTATTCCAACATCCCAATTTATTCAGACTCGATTTGATCTTACATTACAATTGTACTAAGATTTAATCAGTTCTATTTGCGCAACAAGTACTTTCCCTTCAATCACGAGCACAGTAAAATCCCAAGCCTACACTATTGTAATGCTCCTAAATTTTGATGCTATTACACGATTACATGCGTTACTTTTCCTAATTTGGCTTAATAGATGCGTGCGGTTACATTAACTTTGGACTTTGCCAGATTACAACAGTAAATCACCTTAGTGCCGAGCACTAACTGGGGACACTTTCCAGATCGAATTGGAATTTAGAACTGTTGGTTTTTGTGTAGTCTGTTGTGTCACTAACTTAATCCGTGGTGTATTTCGTGATATTATTCATTCAATTTCTAGTTAATATTTTATCACGCAATACTTTAGTCAGGCACGTCAGGTTCGTCTTTCCCGACAGTGATTACTCGAGCTAAAAGGCTCAGGTTTTCACTGGGATATAAGCATAATAAGAATAAGGACAGACGCACGCGCAGAAGACCATTTCTTGACGGAATTCTCGATGCCAGTTTCCCTCGATGTTAAGCAAGATGGCGCACTGATACGGTTGACTGCCTTGTGCTTGTGCCAATGTCGCCCCCTTTCTCATTAGTGAAAACTGCGACATAAACATAAGCATAAGCATAAGAAGAATGAACACGTTCGCTCTTCTTATGCTTATGCTTATGTTTGTGTCGCAGGTGTTCTCACTTGTTTAAGCGGTGTTGGTGCTTATGCTTTTGTCCTAGTGAAAACCAGGTTAAATTGTGTTCCAGCACCGGAAAATCCAATCGCTATTGCACTTTTTGCTTCGTCAAACCGGAGCTGCGTGAACACAATTAAGTCTGCGCGTGAGCAGTTGGGAACACAGAAAATCTGAAGTCAGACGCAGGACCAACTTACCCAGTAAATAATGAACTCAGTCGGTCTAAGGTTTTAAGTTGCTTGATCAATGACCGACTTGAGGCTCATACTAATCTCGTATTAAAGCTGAACATCGGTTTGACCGTAAGGCGGGTCTTAATGTTCACAGTAACTGGGCTTTTCAGCTACTTTATACCTGGGTAAATGTAAGGCGCGTTTTCAGGAGCCGGGGCGAGGAGCACTCTCAATGCATGAACTTTTGCACCCACCAAGAAGGGGCATCGGTTCCGGTATAGCGTTAATGCTCGAATAAGCACAGGCGTATATTCGAGGGGCGCTTATTTGATAATTTTCAAATTATGGAAATGGTAGTTCACTTTCACGTTTCCTGAAAACAATCAACAATGGCTGAGAATAGTTGAAAATAATTCTACCATATTTACAAGATATTTCTTTTTACCTCCGTTTGAGCCTTACTAAAACTTTCCGCCAATTGTTATTGTTCAAAATATTGATGTCGTAAATTGAAATAGCTTGGCAATAGCAGCGGATTATCTTTCTGTAGTTGAAGCAAACTACTCAGAATGTCCCACATAACGCTCTCCACTAGTAATGAGCATGCTCATTAGATGATCTGTGAGCAGTCTGATCCTGTTAATCAGGCAGGCTCTATATTGTCATGTAGTGACCGAGTCCTTTTGCTTAAAGATAGAACAAACACTTCCGTATACTTTAAATGGTGTCACGCACTCTGCCCTCAAGGCAAAGTCTCTTCCAAGAAGGATAGGAAGGGCAGGGTAAGACTGCTCCGACTGAAAAGAACGTAAATAATACTCAATTTTCATGAGTCAGTGCTCGTATTCGTCATAATAAATTCCGTCTTAAGATTGTTAAAGAACCTTAAAAATACCCCTGGCCACCGACAAAGGTAACGACTTCTCAATTCTACGCTTTGGGAGGCATATATTTGCAATAAGTGATTTTATCCTGTTTGATTATGTACCAACAAAGTGATTTTTTTTTTTTACAGATTTTACTTGTAAACGTTACTAAGTACTCTTATCTTACATTGCTTACTTACAGGACACTACCAAACTTAAAAAATTTTCTTACATAACATATATCGCTTACAATACAATTTTTACTGATAATACAGTGTATATCGCTAGCAAAAGAATACAACATACACTTGATGTATGGTCCCGAGGGAAACAGTTAGTTTTGTTTTCCCGAGTCCTGATGTTTCCCGAGACGAAGTCGAGGGAAACATCAGGACTTGAGGGAAAACAAAACTAACTAGTTTCCCGAGGGACCATATATTAAGTGCTTTGTTATATATTTAGATTTTCTCTTCAACAATCACAGCAAAACAAACAACTGAGAGGGCAGCAACTGCGGAATTGTATCGCGGTCGGGTTTGTCGGGATACATTTGTATTTGATCAGGAGCACGTGACCAAAAATAAACCAATCACAGAGCTCGTTTTGTTGAGTGAAAGTCTAGGTATATAACAATACTTACTAATCACCTACAATACAATACTTGCTTACAATACGTTACTAATTACAATACCTTTTTGTGGAGTTCTATTTCCCCGAGGTATTGGCGACTTCTTATATTATGGAATCTATCTCAAAGGGTGAGAGGATTTACGCACACAGTTCAGCCCATTATTACTTCACTAAATCGGAGACTCCACTCATTCAGATAACAAAATATTTCCTCGATAATAATACAACTGCTAAATATTTACAATACTGGAATGACGGAGTGAACTCTATTCAACGGTTCACGAGCATTCATGGAATTAGAAAAAAACACATCGAAGGGAATCCCTACCGTTTAGAATACTGGTTAATGAGATTATCTGAAATTGTTTACATAGCTACTTCCTAAAAACTTTTCTCCTAATGCGCTGATCAATTTGAAACTTCCATGTCTCTTCCCGGACATTTAAACTTTTGAAGTTTGGCTTGTTCAAGTTTCCGCTTTCCTGCAGGACTAAACAGTCGTTCAAATGCCCTACCTTGAGGGAAAATTGTTAGCTTCAATCAATCAGCATGCTTTGCAACCGTGATATATAATGACCCCTTCAAAAGCTATTTTGAAGCCGTTTTGTGTAAACTATTCGCTCACAAAGGCGAAATTCTGTCAAAAACTCCTCAACCAGCCGTTACACCCATTGATTAGCTTCTTCAAAGTTCTGCTCTAGTCAACTCAGTTGGTGTGAAATTAAACTATACTCAAACGAGGTAAAAATACCCAATTTGTATTTATAACATTATCAGCGGTCAAAACGTATGAACATGTACCATAAGAAAATTTCTCCTCCATTTTCGAAGTTTTGCACTTAATTTGGCAAAAACTTACGTCAAGTTATGGGGGACAAAAAGTTCTACCAGTGTTCACATTCAGTCAAATAAATGCGAGTGAAACCGTAAGATGCCATCAATTTGCAAGCAAAAATCGAGTTTATGTACATAACGACAGCTATTGAGGTTACTCAACAGAGTAAAAAATGAATTGCATGTTCGTATATTGTCATTAAGCGTCCCTTGTAAAACTGCTCACTCCAACTGCATGCTACGAAGTTGCTTGTTTACGTCATTCAACTCTTCCCTTGTCCTGTGTAGAAGATGAACCAAGTCAGTTACTTAGAACTTCCTTGTACAGCATAATGAACCGTACTGCTCAGTAACTTTAATTTGAGGAGCACACTCAGGATTTCTTAACAAAATCAAACTTCTTAGAGCCCTTTTACTTAACTCTGGTTTCAAGGGCGACAAACAAATCTCAAAGAACTACTAGAACGGCTGTCAATTAGTCCAATTTCTGAAAATAAGAAATACCTTTTCGAACATTTTTGCATTTCGGATAAATGATCAATTTAACCCGTATTTTAGAGAGAATTTCAAAATGTTTTGTTCTCAAACTGATTAAAAAGATATATAAGGGCACAAATATTCTAAACCTGACCTCTAAAGCTAACAAACGGTGAAACGCTTCTGATCCAAACGAAACTTTACTGAAAATTGATTGGTAGATTACATCGCTATATCATGACAGGTACAGGACCTATATCCATTGCTCTGAGCACCTTTATTTCGCTTTTGTGAAAGATTTTTGACTTATCAAGCCTTCGACCGTGCGTTCTAATAACACCACTTCATTAATAGAACACTTAGACATTCAAGATATCCAAATAGTAGCACCGAAGACGATCATCTTTTTTATAACAGTGGGTGTTTCAAACTCTTAAAACGTCTGCATTTCAGCCATTAGCAACGAGCACTGCACCAACAGTAGACTAAGTGATCCTGTCTTCCTAGACACATAGAGACGATACACCAACAATTGGTCGGTGAGCAGGAGTTCCGCTCAAGTTATCGAAAGTTCAATCAGTCCACCGTACGGAAAATGATGGCAGCTGTGCATTTTACCACAATACCTTGCGAACCTCATACAGCCAACAGGTACAAATGAAAGCCATATTTTTGCGAAATTCGTCTCTTCACTAACAACATTGTATACGCTAGGTTTGAATATTTTAAAACTTTTCTCTTCTTTTTCGCGACCCTTTTTTGGGTTTTCGCATGATAACACTTAAGGTTAAATGAACCAGTGGCCATCCTTTCCGGTACGGCGGATTCCCGGCACCAACTTTCAATATCACCAACAAATCTTTTTCAGGAGTACTCCCATCCGAATGATCACGTAAGATATATTTCAAAGACTCCTAGATTCAACTGATTTCAATAACTCTCATAATTTTCGTAACGTCAACGGCATGAAAATAGCCCACAAGAAAAGGACGGTCATTAACGAAAACACTGACTTACCGTTCAAGGTCAAAGAGGTTGTCATCCAATACCTTCTTTTGCATGGCTTCGCAGGTCTCAAGGTACTTCTTCGCTTCGGTGAATTCTTTCATTGACTTGTACACCATCGCAAGGTCATACAGCGACTTGGCAGTGTCCATGTGGTCTTTCAGCACTTTCTGCCGAATTTGAAGCCCTTCTTCTGCGTACCGTTTAGCGTTGTTAAAATCACCCAGAGCATGATAATTCCTGGACAAACTGTCCAAGATTGTAGCAGTGAACGGATGATGGTCACCCAGTTCTTCTCTGTAAATTGGGAGCGTCTGCGTTTCTCTGATTTCTATGGCTTTGTGCAGTAGTTCATGGGCTCCTTCTTGTTTGTGTGCTGCTTCAAGAGAGATGGCCACTAGAAATGACAAATTTTAGCCTTGTTAATTTTTTCCACTTTTTTATATCCTACCATGTACACGTTGCGATGGTCTATTAAGGTAACGCTTACATAACTCCATCCTCAGGAAGTAGCAACAGGCTAAAATCAGTTTAACACGTGTACGCTCGGCCATTTGGTCTAAAAGTGATAGATTACAACATTGCAACCAACTTGGCGATTCTAACAACCTTTACTCAGTTAAAATAAATTACACGTTGGAAGTGTGAACAAACTTTATTTTTTACCTCCTTTGCAATGTTGTTTTCTTCTCGTATTTGCATCACATTATCAATAACCATCATGAACGCAACTACTTTTTCAAAACTTTGATACGTTTTTTGTCCCGGTTTTATGGTTACTGACAGTTTGTGTAAGAGACTAAGCTGATGATAAGTTAAGAAACGTTACTTGTATGTGTTTTATGGTCCTGTTCTATATGTATTAATGCACTTAACTCACCCGCCATATCATTGTATGTTGCACCCAACATCACGCTGTCTTGCTGCCCATGTTGAATTCGAATTTTAACTGCCTGTTGAATCTTTTCCTTCGCTTCACGGAAGTTGTTTTCTTTTGCCAGAATTCGACCGAGTTTGGCAAGGCACTGGGCTCTGCTGTTACCGGTGCTGATCTCAAGAGCGGTTTGGATTCCTTGTGATTCGTCCAAATAACTTTTGGCCTTTTCGGCGGCCTCATCAGGCTGCAGACATGTTGAAAAGAACACGTTGAACACCTCTCGGATTCCTAACGAGGTAAGACATTCACTGAGCCTTTTCTGGTCTCCCATCTCTTGGCACTTCTGCATCAACTTGGTGAACACTGCTTCGAACCTTTTCTTCCCCATCATCTTTGCGAGTAGTTCCGCAACATTGTTGAAGGTATCGATGCAGTCTCGCTTTTGCTTCTGTTCCATGGTACCATTCTCAAACCAGTCGAGAAGCTGCATAATGTCTTCTTCTTCGTGTCGAAACGCAGTGATGGCTTCTAACACCTCTTTGCTTAGAAATCTCTTGAAGCTGTCTTCAAGGAAATCGAGCAAGTATTTGATGAACACGATACGAGCGCCACGACAGACTTCGCGAAAACGTGCTTCCTGGGTCTTGTTCTGGCAGTATAGTTTTTGGACTGTAAGGAAGCTGTACCGACGTTTCCCTTTATCCTCGATGTCAGTCATGTCCTGTTCCAAAAACGATCGCTGTGCCAATTCTAATATTTCACCTGTTATACCCGGGAAGACCTTCACAGCTGTTTGCATCGCAAATCGTCCTCTAAACAGTGTTAGAGTTGCAAGGGTGTCTTGCAGATGCGGATCGAGTCTGTCAAAGCAGGCGTCAAGACATACGTCTAACTTTTTATCTTCGCCGGCAATTGGAATCCTAGTAAATTTTTCCAATTTCTGCTTTGCGTTTGCGCGTGTCATCATTTCCACAAGATCAGCTGGAACGTCCCGCTGGGAGGCCAAGATAACAAGAGCATGTGGAATTCCACTACAAAACTTAGCGATGTTGTCGGCAGTTTCCTTTTCCAGATGAATCTGGTCACCATAGACCTTTTTCAGCAACTGGAATGAGTCGTCGGGTTTGAACGGAAGCAATCTGATCCATTTTTGGCCTGTGTCAGGGAAAAGAACATTTTCTGTTGAAGTCACCAGCAATTTTACTTTTGCTGAGTCTCTGACTATTTCTAGGATGAAGTTCATGATTTTCTGTGCTTCGGTTGAGTCTACCCTTCTCTCAAGCTGGATATTAGCTTGCCTACTTTCTCTCTTCCAGTGAAGCAAGTGTTCACAGTTGTCCAGCAACACTACTGTGTAAAGATCGCCTTCATTTATCAGACGCCTTTTCACCTCAGAAACCGGCTCGTTCAAAGGATAATGATGTACTTGTGTAGCAATCTTGCAGGCAAGGTCATTAAGTGAACTCATATATTTGCAATTGATGTAGATGACAGCAGTATTCTCACTGTTATCCCGGAGTTCGTTGGCCGCCTGTATTGCAGTAGCTGTCTTTCCCATCCCAACAGCACCATGTATGAGGACACATCTGCAGCGGTCATTTTCCTGCTCTTGGCTGAGGAATTTCTTGATGTCACTCAGCTCTTGCTTGCGATTAACAAAATGTGGAACTGGACCAGGAAGATCAGACAAACGTCTGCAAGCAGCTGTAGATAGATAACATAAACTGTGTATTCTAAAAAATGTATATTTTAGAGAATTTATTTGGCACCAGAAAAACGCCTTGCAAACGTTTTCCATGGAAAGTTTTCTCCCTAATGTAATTCTCAGCAAACTTGACCAATGAGAACTAATTTTTAAACCTCTAAACTCAAGTGTCCACTGACAAGCAACAATCCGGACAAAGTGCCAGTGATTATACAGGGGCACCCAACGAGAACGCTTTTAAGCAAAAATACTTCAATTCTGTGTCCTGTTTTCCAAGATCGATTTGTGTCCTTTTAAAAAGCAAATTGGTGTAAGCTGGTACAGATTGATCTGTTTGAATGCCTGTTGGTTCAGTCTATGAAAATGTTAGCTGAGCTTTCTTCGCATTTTTAAAGACATGTTTGCCCTATCAAAAACAAAAGGAATTAGTTTATACAAGTTGAACGAAATTTTGAGTGGCATTTAGCCATAGATATGGTAGATTTCTTTAGAAATAAACCGGATTTTGAGGCGATTTAGGCCATCTAAAAAGATATCCAATGAAATAAACCGTTGGATACCCCTGATTATATAAAATGGAAAACGTTGACAAATTCTTAATGGTAATCACGGAGTGGCATTTCAGTTACAATTTATAAAATAGGCAACTCTTTCGTTTTGCCTACCACGATGCCGGAGTTGGTGCTGACAAATTGCTTTAGAAAGTACAAAAAGAGAATAGTTATTTATTAAGACTTTCCATCATGATTAACTCAAGCTACCCTGTTCAAGACTATACATAATCAAAGGGTTATAATTTGGTCATGACCGAAGACCTTGAAAGCCAGACTCTTTCACCGCACATTCCGGCCGTTCAATGTACCCCCTTTCTCTGTACGTTCTTCAGGTTAGCTTGGACAACAATGCTCGCTTCCTCTTATAAGCTTTTAGGTTTCCCTTGCGGGTTTAAGAGACCGAAAGCAAGTGACAAGAATGACACATACTGGGGGACATGTTAAAAAAAATACCTGTCAGAGTTTCTTTTATTGGTAGGCCCTTTTGTTCACCTCCTGTATCGAAAACGAAGATAAAAGTACTGTCACGTAATGTTTCAATTTTCGCTATCTTTAAGGCCCTCTTCGAAAGTGCGTTTGCTAATGGGTACCCGGCTTAAACTCCAATAAGCGACCATATTAATTAAAAAGGCCGTGTAGTGCGTGTTACTTAGCACCTAACAGATGTGCCTTTTAAGGAACTTAAAACCACTTTTTTAGCTAGGAACTTGGCCTCCTTGTGTAGGATTCGCTCAAGTGTGTCGAAATACAAGGCAGCCGTGAAGCGGTTTATAGACACACACAAACTGAAAAAATAACTTGCTCCGAAAACCCAAATTGGAGAGCACTTAGATCACAAAGTCCGACGAGCATAAGTCCATGACTATTGCGAAAAACTCCATCTACCCTAGGAAATGAAAAGTGATAAAAGTTACCTTCGTTCATTTCTTGCACTGGTGGCACTTCTCTGTTTTGCTGCTCACCAACCTGCTCTGTGAAAAACCATGAAGAAACTTAATAAATAGTTCATGAGGCTTACTGACAAAATCATGACCGCGAAAAATATTTGATACCCGGTTAAAATTAACCGCACACTTGCACAATTTTCCCTTTTCTTTTTCTCTTTAATGGGGAGGGAAAACGTATGAAACAATCGACAGAGTGTTTCCTTATTATTATTTTAAAAAAGTGGTGTGTTTCATCATGTCTTTATCCAACTTTTTTTTTGCGTCCAGCGTCGGATATCCTAACGTATGCCATGGGTTTTATATAAATTGAAAAAGTGACATTTTGGATCAATGAAAGAGCGAAAGAGTGAACAGACCGAAATAAGCGAATGAAAGAAGAAATGAACCAAAACATAAAACTAAACGAAGACCAATCCATGGATTAACGAAAGACAGAACAAATGCACAACCATGGGTGGATGAACGGACGGACAGATGGATGGATGCATATATGATTCTATTGTAATGAAAACTTCCTTTAATGGCTAATTCGTTCCTCCGTTAAGGCTCAAAATCTAAGGCTTCACAATATATCACTATATCCGATCTCTTAACTCCGCGCGCTTCTCTATTGCTATTCGAGTCCTGTTTCGCAATGTCCTTTCTTATGTCTAGGCCAATCTTAAAACAATCAAAATACGTGGATCGGATATCACAAAGTAATTAAGGTTCGCTTTTCACATCCGGTTGGTTAACAATTGATCAAGTTCAAAGTTCTTCATTAACTATTTCAATCTTTCGTCAAGTTCCAGTTCAAAGTTCATTTTCTCGACACTCCCCCCTTGACCAACCGCTCACTGTTGATCAACAAGTCTCCTGATTACGTCGGCAGTAGCTGCTGCTGCCCGTCTTGGTGGTCTCGAGGTTTCGGAACGAGGATTGGGTTCTTGGACAATTCCGACTTGCTCTTGTGCAGGTGTGTTTCCTGTGTTCACTTCTAGTGGGAAAAGCTTCTGAATCGGCCTCCGCATCCTTGAGTGCTTTCCTTTCTTACTTGTCACTCGCAATAACGCACCTCGCTTGTAACCATCGCTACTCTCAATCACCTCTATCACTTCTCCTAATCTCCAGTTACTTCGTGAACTGTCTTCATGGACCAAAACCACGTCACCAGTCTTGATCTCTCTGTCTTGAACTCCCTTTGAGCTGCAACGATGAAATTCTCTCAGGCCCACAAGGTACTCGTTTTTCCAGCGTTTCCAAAAATGTTCCAGGAGTTTACTGAGGTATAGTGCCCTTCGTTGCAGTTTGGATACAGGTTCTTCATCATCGCTTAGCTGGTCGTTATCCGGTAGAGTGGCTAAACGTCTTCCGATCACTAAGTGTGAGGGTGTAAGTGGGTTGTCTGTGACTTCAGGGTAGATGTACGTAAGAGGTCGTGAGTTTAGCACTCCCTCCACTTCTGTCAGAACAGTGAGGAGTTCTTCATATGTCAGCTGTGCCTTTCCTAAGACTTTGCGGAGGCTCCTCTTTACTAGCTGTACCATACGCTCATAGTATCCCCCCCACCAGGGGGCCTTCTCCAGAATAAAGTGCCAGGCTATGCCGTGGTTTGCGGCATAATCTTGGGTCTTCTTGTCTTGAAATAACTGGACAAGGTCTCTGTTGGCTTTCTTGAATGTTTTGGCGTTGTCAGACGTTATGGAGGCTGGTGTTCCTCGCCTGGCTGTGAATCTTCGTAGACACCTTATGAATGCTTCTGATGACAGGTCTGGGGTAAGTTCCAGATGCAAGGCTCTTGAAGTGGCACATGTGAAGAGACAAATATAAACTTTCTTCATCTGTTTGGCTGCACCGCTCCCAGTTTTCACGAATAAGGGGCCGGCGAAATCTACTCCTACGTGTGTGAACGCAGAGGTGGCGGTGACCCTTGATTCAGGCAGATCGCCGCTCGGTGGCGGTGTGTAAGGCCTTCCTTCCAATTTCCTGCATACGACACAGTGGTGAAGGATCTTCTTGACAAGCTGTCTTCCCTTCGGAATCCAGTATTCACTTCTCAATTCTGTGAGTGTTTCTTTGACTCCTCCATGTTTCACTTTTCTGTGGCAGGCTTCAACAATCAATTTCGTCACGTGATGTCTTCTTGGCAACAGGATAGGGTAACGTGTTGCGGCATCCAGTTGTGCGTTTCCGAGTCGACCTTTACTCTTGATAACGTTGTCTTCGTCATTGAACAATCCAAGTTGAAGCTTAAGGTTGTCTAAATTCTTCTCATTCTTCATGGTTTCTTGTAAACTGCGGATCCATAGACACTTTGCTTCGTCAATCTCTTCCGCTGTTAGGCTTGGCTCTGTATTCTGAGGCTCTCTCTTTTGGTTTCTCGAAGACTTCAAATTTTTAATGAACTTTAGGCAGAAGGCTGTCACTCTGAATAGTTTCATGACATCACTGAATCGTTCGCAGTCGATGTCGTCGGTAAACTTCACAGGCTTGTTCGGTGTAGGCTCTTTGGTCAGGTTAACAAGGCTACTTGTATTTGTCACAATCTCTGGGCTCCGTTTCATTGGTTTGACTTCTTTCTTGCACTCTTCTGAAAGATCTTCTTCGTTCGATACTCCGGACTTCGGGTAGTGATTTGAGGAACCCTTAAGCCAAGCAGGACCTTCCCACCACAGGCTGTTACTCACTAGTTCGGATGCTGGACATCCTCTGGACCCGACGTCAGCGGGGTTCTCGACTCCGGGGCAGTGGCGCCAGCTCTTTACATCGGTCAACTTTTGGATCTCGTCTACTCTGTTTTGAACGAACTGCTTGAAGTCCTTGTTGGCCTGGATCCAATAAAACACGGTGATGCTGTCAGTCCAGCAGAAGACTTCTTCGATGTTAATTACTTGTGACAAGGCTTCTCGTGCGGTTGCGACCAGGCGTGCTAGGATGAGTGCGGCAAGTAGTTCAAGTCTTGGAATAGTCATGGGCGACGAGGGCGTGACTCGCGTCTTGGACGCTACAAGGCTGGTCCTGTATCCTTCTTCGGTTTCAATGCACAAGTAAACAACTGCACAGTAGGCTTCTTTAGAGGCGTCTCCAAAACCATGCAGGGAGGCTGACTTGACCTTCTTTCTCTCGCCCGGAAAGTAGTAGCGGCTCACGCTTATCTGACTGACCTTTTCCATGTCGTTCATCCACTTCTGGAGGTAATGCTGCTGGTGTGGAGGGATGGGACTGTCCCATTCGCATTTGTTAAGGCACAGTTTTTGTAACAGCATTCGAAGCCCAACCATCACCGGTGAAATAAGCCCCAGTGGATCAAACAATTTAGCTGCGATTCGGAGAATGTTTCGCTTGGTAGGTTCCAGATTTCTGGCGAATTCCACAACTTTGTTTAACTTCATGATAAAGATGTCTTCTTCCAAGTTCCAATTTGTTCCAAGCACTTTATGCTCCTTAGTCGGGTCAATCTCATCTAAGCCACCAACGCAGAGTTTTGCGAAGGACTGGTCTTCGTTCGAGGGTGACTCTTGCTCTTTAAGGCGTTCCTTTTTGAGGCGATCAAGGGTGATTTTCTCAATAACTTCTTTCTTGTTTGAGGCCCATTTTCTCAGGTTAAATCCTCCCGCTGCAAAGCAGGCGTTCGTTGTGTTGTAGAGAGCGTAGGCTTCGTCATCGTCTTCGCCGCCAGACGTCCAATCGTCGACATATAGGCCTTCTAATGTGTTGCGTGCTAGGTCTGGATCGTTCTCGTAGTACTTGGTAACATGGTGTTTAAGGGTGGCGTTCAGCAGGAAAGGCGAACAGTTCATTCCAAAGATCACTCTACAGAAACGGTAGATCAGGACGTTTGGATCTTCACTGTTGATGTCATCGACCCACAGGAATCGCATGAGGTCTCTTTGTTGCTCGTCCACCTCTATGTTAAGAAAGGCTTTCTGGATGTCTGCAACTAATCCCACCTTATGGGCCCTGAAGCGCATTAGTATGTCGGCAATCCCTGCGGTCAGCGGTGGACCAGTATAAACGCAATCGTTCAGCGAGGGACAGCTTGGTTTCACCTTTGCGCTTGCATCGAAAACAACCCTTAATTTAGTTGTTAAGGCGTCACTTCTTAAGACGGCTTGATGGGGTAGGTAATGGATGTCGCGTGACAGTTCTTCTTTCTCGTCCACCAGTTCTATGATGTTCTCACGAAGTTGGTCTTCAAATACTTGGTTGTATTCTCTTAAGATTGAAGGTTCCTTTCGTAAACGTCGCATCAGAGAGTTTAACCTGACGAGGCTAAGGTCATAATTGTCAGGAAGGAGATCTCGCTTCTCTTTCAGGGGAAGCGTCACGCAATAACGCCCGTTTGCAAATGATATGTTCTCCAGAAACGTTTCGTGCACAGTCTCTTTGTCTCGAATTCCAATGGAGTCCAGGTCCCAAAGACGACAGAGTAATTCCTCCGTTCGGGGACTTTCGTGTTTTGGTTCAGCGGCAACTTTAAGAACATGTGTTGAAACGAAATTAACGCTTGAAAGTCGCGGATTTTTACTCTCTCCAGAGACTGGACCAGACAATACCCATCCTAGAATGGTACAACTTGCCACAGGACCTTCACCGTTTTCTCCACGTTTTGTCGCGCCAGTGAAAAACGACCACATGAAATCCGCTCCTATCAGTAAATCTATCTCCAATTCTTCGTTTCCATGTACACCATCGGCCAATTCGATATCTCTTAGATAGGCAAATCGTTTTATCGCAGTGTCAATCTCTTGATTTCCGATCGGCGCACAAATTGTCGGCACTACAAAGCATTCAATTTCTTTCGATGACAACTTGTTTGTATTTCCAACGCTGACTTTTATCTTTTCACACGCAGTTGGTTGGCCAGTGACGTCAGTTCCAAAGGTTTTTATCAAAAGAGACTCTTTGCTGATCGTTGGCAAGCTCAACTGGTCACGCACGCGTTGTGTTACGTAACTCTTTTGGCTCCCTGAATCGAAGATTAATCTGGCTTCAATTCCGTTCGAGGCTGTTGTACTTCCATTTTGTATCAGGGCTAAGGCGGTCTGAAGTAACACTGAATCTTGCGATCCCACGTGAAAGGTACTTGCTTGCACAGGAGGAGGCTGTCGGTTTGTGGCATTTCCGTTGTCGCTGTTGTTTTGGCCATTTACCCTGGTTTCCTTTTTCATGACTCTTTCTGGAGTTTCGATTTCGCACAGGCTAACATGATGCCTACCAGAACATTTAAAACAGGCAATTTTCGATTGGCAATCTTTTGCAAGGTGGCTTCTTCTAAGGCAAACGAAGCACCGTCCCTGCTTTTTCAGAGATTCTCTTCTTGCGGCTTTGCTAGTCACGACGTGACAGCTCGCTGTCGGGTGTAGCTGTTTACAAAATGTACAATGCGTTGTACTTGAAGGCGTGTTTTCTGTGAACAAGATGCCTGCTACACTGGCATTACGCGTGATGCTGGGGCTGATTCATTTATTCCAACTGTATGCTTTGCCGATTGATAAGACTATCCTTGCTAGTGGAATAGTTTAAGTCACGACGATCGCGTTACGTTGTTTCCTTTGTGTTACGCGACTCAGAGTATCACCGGAAATTTTAGCCTCCCACGCAGACGTTCTTAGGGCAGGAACGCGTGACGAACCCCCAAGAACGTCTGCGTGGGAGGCTACGGAAAATTTGTGAAATTCCATTGCGATAACGTAAGCTTCTCAATGACCTCTTTTCTGTCTGCAATCAATCGCGTCGTGGTCTAAGACTGTCAAACAAAGCACGATTCCTTCACTAAGAACTCACCAATTTCCACCGTTTTACGTGTCGGGTGCTTCTTAGAAGTTATTCTTTCGATTTGCCGCTTCAAAATGGTGAAATTTCCCTTTGAAAACGGCACACTTGAGTCCAGAACATGTTAAAACAATATGGCGCGACTTAATCCGTCTTTAATAAATATATCAAATGATGCATTGACGTCACACAGGTAGGGGTGAGTGGGTCCCCTCCCTCACGATATAAGCGACAAGAATGGATTTTGATTGGCCTGCTGTTGTTGAAGACAATCAGAACAATACATCCCGAGTAGGAGAGGGGAGAGTTTAATGAACAAGATGCCTGCTATACTGGCATTACGCGAGATGCTGGGGCTGATTCATTTATTCCAACTGTATGCTTCGCCGATTGATAAAACTATCCTTGCTAATGGAATAGTTTGAGTCACGACGATCGCGTTACGTTGTTTTCCGTGTGTTACGCGACTCAGACTATCAGCGGAAATTTGTCAAATTCCATTACGATAACGTAAGCTTCTCAATGACCTCTTTTCAGTCTCGCGTCGTGGTCTAAGACTGTCAAACAAAGCACGATTCCTTCACTAAGAACTCACCAATTTCCACCGTTTTACGTGTCGGGTGCTTCTTAGAAGTTATTCTTTCGATTTGCCGCTTCAAAATGGTGAAATTTCCCTTTGAAAACGGCACACTTGAGTCCAGAACATGTTAAAACAATATGGCGCGACTTAATCCGTCTTTAATAAATATATCAAATGATGCATTGACGTCACACAGGTAGGGGTGAGTGGGTCCCCTCCCTCACGATATAAGCGACAAGAATGGATTTTGATTGGCCTGCTTTTGTTGAAGACAATCAAAACAATACATCCCGAGTAGGAGAGGGGAGAGTTTAATGAATAAATTAATGTACCGATTTGTGTATACGACGAAGAAAAAAAAAAAGAAATCGACCCGTTTTAAGACACGGTATGCCCCCTCAGGGCATCCCGCGTAATAATGCCGACGCGCTTGTTGGCTCTCGTTTTCCACTCCTTCGATCATCTGGACTGTATGATTTCTCTTTCGTGGTAAGGGCCGGTACTCCCTCACATCTTTCCCTGTTCTCGACTTCGTTTCGCAGAAGTTGCAGTATTTCAGTAAGATTCCATTCTCCATCCTTGATTTCACGGCCCACCAAAAGGCGAATATCGTCGGGAATTTTGGACATCAGTACGGGAACCAAAAAACTTCCATACGTTTCTGCAGGCACATCTAAAGCTTGTAATCCCCTTACGTGGGCTTCGATTTTGTCGAAGGTTTCTCTCAGTTTTCGAGTGTCCGATGTGTTTTGTAAAGGCGTCAACTTTAGGAAGCTATCCATGTGACTACTTATAATTACTTGCTTGTTCCCGAATCGCTTCGTTAGAAGGTCAATGGCTGCGCTGTAATTATCACTCGTTAAAGGTAGACCTGCGATTGTAGAGGCTGCAGATCCGTGTAAAAGGCTTCTTAAGTAGTTGAATTTATCGATCTTGTGTAATTCGGGATTTTCGTGGACTGCGCTCCTAAAGCTATCCCAAAAGGTAAGCCACTGGCTTGGATCCCCATAGAAATTCTTCAAAGTAAGTCGAGGCAGTTTCGCGTGCTTGTTTGCAATGGCTGGGCCTTGTGATGCTTGGCTTGGCGACGGAGCACCATGCTCATGGCTGTCTTTTCGTGACAACACGCTTTCAATTTCGACAACAATCTCCAATATCTTTTCACTGAAGACGCCAGCTTCTTCGATCTCTTCTTCAATCGCTTTCTCGTCATCTAGGGTGTCTAAAATATCGGCGTCCAAACTATGAATAGTTTCTAGTCGATCTTGAAGCGACATTTTCAGTTGTTTCAGCTTGTTTTCTAAAGACGGATCGTAGTTTTTTACGATTTCTTCTGCTTTGGCCATCAGCTTCGTTGCGTACGAGCGATGCCCCTGTCGTGATTTTTTCTTCTTCGTCATGTTATCCAATGTTATCCGGCTCGAAGGACCATGTAATGAAAACTTCCTTTAATGGCTAATTCGTTCCTCCGTTAAGGCTCAAAATCTAAGGCTTCACAATATATCACTATATCCGATCTCTTAACTCCGCGCGCTTCTCTATTGCTATTCGAGTCCTGTTTCGCAATGTCCTTTCTTATGTCTAGGCCAATCTTAAAACAATCAAAATACATGGATCGGATATCACAAAGTAATTAAGGTTCGCTTTTCACATCCGGTTGGTTAACAATTGATCAAGTTCAAAGTTCTTCATTAACTATTTCAATCTTTCGTCAAGTTCCAGTTCAAAGTTCATTTTCTCGACATCTATGAGCTTGCTTCAAAATAAGCCTGTTGCAATACTAACCTCTTCCTTCCTCTTCATTTGGAGGAGCGTCCGCCATATTTGCCTGATGATCGTGTCAATTCTCAATAATCGTGTGCTTGGCGCTTCTTTAACTGATGAAAACAAAAATGAAGGCGTTTGATGAAACATAGCGGGAGCTCCTTTTGAACAACACGATGCGGATCCCGGGGGGATTCCCATATGAAAGGGGCGGGGATGCTCGTCGGAAATTCTCAATTAAACCCTTTATAAGGAGACCAATTTAGGCATGGCCCAAACTTTTTTTATCCCCTACAAGAGACCATTTTAAAACACAGACAAATATAAGATACAGTAACTTTTCGCGTGCAACCCTAAACGACACCTTCACGGCTAAATATAATGGCGTTTTACCCAGAACACCCTAAGTTAAGTGAGACCAAAATCCGAAAATTACACCCTTAAGCGAGACGATGAGCATCCCCGCGCCCTTCATATGTCAGAATTTTTATTTTCGAAAAATAGCCTATGATGCAACAATTTTGGGGGGCGAGTGATAACTGCGCGTTCCGTTATAATTATGACTTCTGTTGATAACGGTAATCTTGTTTTTATAATCCCTATAATTACTGAAGGAATTACCCTGTTTTTTTGTTGTTTTTTCTTAATAAAAGTATCTTCTTCTCCTACATTTGCAGTTTGAAATTTTCGGTCGAGTCATTATAGGTTGTTCCGTTGAGCTTGAGTTATGCATACTTGGCCGGGAGATCATGAAACTCTACTAACATCTATAGAGGCGGAAATTGCGTCAACAACACGCATTCTGCAAAAATCAAGCATCGTCGCCAGTCGTCCTAGGCGAGCGGTGCGATCACCCGTTGAGCTGATCGGGATCGATAGGGACCACTTCTTTATCGAGCACCTGTTTCGCAAGCTCGCCGAGTAAGCTCGATAAGTGCGTTGAGGCCATGAGGCCTGGAAACAACCAAAACAAGGCCGCCGAAACTCCTGATAGATATTTGTAGAGCCAATATGTTATAAAATTTTTACCAGGCAACTTTTTAAAAAATTAAAGCACAGGATATTTCAATCTGATTGGTTCTCTATCCAAGACATTATTGCCGTTACTACCTTGTTTGGAACGTCCGTGTTTGCAAAAGAAATTCCGATAACTGACATTTCTTCCTGTGGTTTGAATATATTGTAAAACAATCCTTTCACTCAATCGAGTTCATAAACGCCCCAATTTCTTGGAATCAATTAACAGCTTCAGGCACCAATAACCAATAAATTAACGTTTGGTATGTAATGTGGTTTAGTTTCCTACACCGAAACAAGCATTGTTCAGTCATTTAGCTGGTCGCGATTAATAATTTTACAATCGGAGAGAGACAGTGTGGCTACTTGCAATTGTCGCCGTGTAGTCATAAAATGCATGGAGACGTTCAACTTTTAGTGGATTTTGGCAGAGCAGGAGTATTGAGCGGAAGGGTTGGTATCGATTCATAACAAAGGGATAAATCCCTCTTTCCTGTCTGCTGCTTAACTCGGTAGATTTATCTTCAGATACTGAATGGGTGAATTCTGGAATTGAACAGTTCACAGCGACAAACCAGTGTTCCGTCTGGTCTTTCGGCCATAATTTTTTTTCAAGCATTATTCCTTAATTGATCCTAGCTGTTTTGCTATGTATATTTGAATCACAATGCCTTTTAGTAACCTTGCATATCAGGAAACATCCTTTATTTGTCAGTTTCAGCGAAATGTAAAAAGAAATTAAACGCTAAACATCTTTGAACTGTTTTATGGTCACTAACGTTAAGTAAGCTACCGAATACCATAGTCTGCGCAGAGTTTGACACGCTAAGAGTTATATGCTTCAATTCGCTTCAAGTTGTCTGCCCAAGTAAAATGTTTATATCATTCAGATTTACAGCATTGAAAACACAAAATAGCTTTCGGTGATTGAAGATAACAATTTTCCAGCGGCGAATAAAAACAACCATGATCCGGTGGTAACTGACTGACCGCAACTGTACCAATAGTAACTCAATCAATGTAGACCTTAGGCTAATATTTCGGGTCTAAGTGAATGGCAAAAGAGGTTGGTGTGTGCGACCGGCCAGGCTTGGAAGTGTCTACAGCCGTCACAATCTCGTTGGTTACTTTTAAAACTTATATAGTAAAAAGGAGGGAAAGCAAGTTTGTTCTACTGAAGTTTACTAAACTAAACTATAAAAGCCAAAAGTTCGAGCACCCGAGTATCAGTAATTAAGCGACACTGATTATCTTACCTGTTAGGAGTTCTGTTCTCACCTTTTATCCAAACATATACATCACGACGCTTACCTCAACTGATTACACGCAAATCCAAACATGCCTATGCATGTCAGTGCTGTTAATTAAACACCCATTATTTTAATAGTCGTTTCACCTATCATGATACATTTATCGAGTGGACTGAAACAAAAGAATTTTTAATTGTATTTTAAGGGATTCAGAAGACATTTAAATATAAAAAGAAGACTGATATGCAAACTTTTTCAGCGTCGTCAATGACTACACTTTTTTCGACTGCTTACCTGAAACCGTTAAAAGCTTCTTCGAATTATTTTTCAAAGGCCTTGAGTTGCGTGCAGCCATTGTTTGTGCGTTGCGCCGTTTTGTGGTCTAGTAATTAGCATTGTTTACATGTAAGTTTCAGTTCCGTTGGGCTTTTTCCCTTCAGTAACCTTTTAAACTTTTGCTGTATACCTAGACAGGGGGAGATCATGAAAACCCCTTTGTATAATCCATCATAATTATGCCCGCTGAGAAAATATTTCTTATGATAAACCACAGCATGTTACACTTTAAAGCAATCTAACTGATTCTCTATTCAAGGTATATGACGTAACTTACTGTTACTAGTTATTACCTTATTTGGAAAGTCCGAATTTTCAAAGCAGGGAAAATCGTTGTTTGTTTAACTTGCTTTCGTGCAATTTCCTTCAACTAATAAACTGGTATTCGGAAAACTCTAGTTGAACATATTACAAAGTCATGACGAGCCCTTGGGCTCCTGCCGGAATCAATTATTCTTTTATAACTGATCCTGTGGACGAATTCTTGATACATGCCCCGATTTCTTGGATCATAAGTTGAGAATAATTGTTAAATACCTTCAGGCAACAAATGACAAAGAAATGAAGATTAACCTGAGGTATATTTACTGGAATTATTCAATTTCCTAGTTCGAAAGAAACGCTTGACATAATTCTCGGCCAAAAGCTTTGATCAGCCAGTCAGGTAAAAACGTTAAATGATGCTAGTAGTAAATACAGTCTTGCTCCATTTACATAACGCAAACTTTGCCTTACTAGATATTGGCTCAAACAAGTAGAGGGATAAACCCATTTCCCAGTCGGCTGCTTAATAGGTATATTTGAGATGAATTTTGGAACTGAACACTCAAGCGCGCCATACCATTGCTCCATTTTAGCATTTCAGCTCCAAGTACATAGTGCAAGCTAGTTTCCATTACATCTTCCTTTCCTTCTAGGAATTGATGAATATTTATAGTTATATTAAATGAAGCTTCCAAATCAAGAAGCATATCCTTTATCTCACTCTTTAAACAAACTTTTAAAAGGATAAGAAATGGCTGTATATGTTTTTGAACTGTTCTGTGATTATTAGTTAACAATCAATTAAAAACAGCCTGGAAAGCTACTGCCGGTTTTGAATGTAACAGGAGAGGGTCTTGGTGGTACTGAACAGCCAAGCAATATTCCCTTGATCCGGTTCCCCACACTAAACACAGTTTTGTTCGATCACGTCCCCCTATTCAGTATTCATAGTTAATCCGTTTAAATATAAACGGAAAAAATGTTTGTAAACAGGAATAAATCCCTTTTCCAGTTGGGTGGATAAGAAAATCGATATTTTGTTTTCAGATATTGTCTAATAAATACTGGAAAAAAATTAAGTACACCACTTCTTTGTTCCATTCTGTTTTTTCCCTGCCTTAATTACTTAAGTCCTGGTTATTGTCCCATGCAAATTTCAATTCAAAACGTGTTTCTGTACTGCAATGCTGAATATTTATAGCGGTAACCTTGAACATTTAGTGGTATCCTTTCAGCCCTTTATCTGACACTTTTAGCAAGAACGTTTTAAGAATATGAAGACATTATTACCCTTACTAACCTATTTGGAACGTCCGTGTTTAAAAAAGTAAACGCTCCAATCATTGTCAAATAGCTTCAGCCAACCAAGAAATGAATGTTTGGTATGTACTGTGGTTTATTTAGTTTCCTAGACCGAAACAAGCATTGTTCAGTCATTACGCCGGTCGCGATTAATAATTTTGCAATAGAGAGAGTGTGATTGTCGCCATGTAGTCATAAAATGCATGAGCAAATAGTGAGCGGAAGAGTTGGCATTGTTTTATACCAAAGGGATAAATCCCTCTTTACTTAACTCGGTATATTTATCTTCAGATACTGAACCATTGAATTCTGTGACTGAACATCTAAGGGCGACATACCAGTGTTTCATCTAGTATTGCGGCCATACTTTTTTTCCCAAGCATTATCACTCCCCATTATTTCTTAATTAATCCTAGCTATTTTCCTTACATATTAAGAAGTATCCTTTGTCTGGCATTTTCAGCGAAACTTAAAAAAAGAAATCAGTGGTAAGATATCTCAGTTTGAACTGTTTTAGATCACTGAAGTTAAGTAGCTCAGTACCGAATATGATAGGCTGTATGGGTGATTGACACGGGAAGGTTATACTGTGCGATACGCCTCAATTCGTCTGTCGCTTCAATTTGTCTGTCGAATTTGAAGTATGTGTTTATTTCCAGTATTGGAAACACAAAGTGACTTTAGATACTTGAAAGCGGCTAAACCGCTACAGTCTCGCTACCCTCAAACTAACTTATAATTACTTAAAAAGAGTCGGGAACCAAGCTTGTTCTACCGGCGTTCACTGGACCAAACTACAAAGCCGGAAGTAAGATATTAAGTTTTGTCCGAGCTGATCGACCGGAGTGACAGTTTCCTTGAGCGACAATAAGAAAGTCTCTAAGTGACGTTATTTTAACATTCATTTCTCACCTGTGCATGTTATGAGTTCTATTCTCAATTTTTATCCCAATGTCATGACGCTGATTTCAACAGATGGTATTATCAGTCAAAGCGGAGTGTTTGTTTACACTCAACTCCGAACAGATCGATTTATGTCTGTCAGGTGCTGTTAAAGCTTTAAGCCGGCACTCTTTTCACACCCAACAGTTTGATTGGTCGAGTCTTCCGTGATGATCTATTAATAAAGTGCCGGCTGAAACAAAATATCTAACGGTTGAACGCCATTCTCTTATGCATCTCAAATTAACTTGTCGCAGAGCTTGCTCATAAGAACTGCTGTGTCACTGTCGGGTTATCTTGTTTCTTGGAATGATCAAGAATTACTTGCATGGGAACAAGAATCAGTGACTCGTTGCTCAATCGGTTTCCACTTCTCCGCAGCAAGGCAGTACTCCAAACAAAAACAAGAAAATTGGTTGATTGATTGATTGATTGATTGATTGATTGATTAATTGATTGATTGATTGATTGATTGATTGATTGATTGATTGATTGATTGTCACCTGCAGTCTCATCCCATAAGCCGCTTTGGTTTTACTTTTATCGTGCATGTATAAATACATAAAGGTTATTATTAGTAGTAGTGGTATGAAAACAGTGCAAGAACTATGCTGTGTCTATACTCAGAGTAACTTATCATATTTTCTTGATTAAACGCCGGATCCCGATTAAACACCGGCTTCGTATAATGCATCAGTCAATTCCAGCTGTGTCCATCCCCCGCCCCCTGGCCGATCCTCGGGAATAAGGATATTTTGAAAATAAGCTGGCAAATGCCCCACAGCCGGAACAAAACGTTGTTCAAATGCCCCGGGGTATGGGCTCAAAAATGTTTTGTTTTCTTCCTTTCTCGACTTACCTGCAATAAAATCTAAGGTAATTCAGGCCAAATTTAGTCCCAGCTAAGTCTTGTTTTACCGTATTTAGTGCCAAATAGGTCATTCTGCAGCTCTAGCATCCCATTTGCGTCCTATCTAGACGTATTCTAGAAGAAACTTACTGAATTTGCCAATGAATTGGTCATTAGGAGAAGCGAAAATGTTATAAGGCAAGAACAGTGAGATGGTCAAATGCCCCGGGGTAATTGGGTGGAAGGCTAATGCCCGACCCCCGGGATGGACAGTGCGGGAAAATGCCCCACTATTGCTCGGGGGGGGGGGGGGATGGGCACGGCTGGAATTGACTTATGCATAAACGCCGGCTCAAAACTGCCGATTTTTAAATAAACGCCGGGGGCGTTTAATCTAGAAAATACAGTAAGTTCAAACTAGTTTCTTGAGGGACTGGTTATGAAACCTTGCCATGAAAACAATGGTGCTGTAGTTTATGTTGGAAGGGCCGCGATGCTGCAAAATCCTTTGTTTAAACGTTCACAACACAGTTGAATATCTTAACAAAAACGTTTCGATTGGTCAGTTGCTCCAACACATTCCAAATTCTATTGTTGTTTGTGCAGGGTCAAGGCCAAAAAGGCAAACAAAAACATATGACAAAGAATTTTGTCTGATTTCATAACCATTGCCCTCAATTAACTATGGTTTTGAATGATGAGTGGCTGCCTGATCGAGTGGCTGCTTTCCCTTGCTAGTCGTACACAGTCTTGCGCTTTCTAAAGAACGCAAACTCAGTTACCATACTAGATATTGGGCCTAAGAAGGACAGGGATAAATCCCTTTTCCAGTCGGCTGGCTTAATCGGTATATTTGTGAGGAATTCCGGGAATCAGAGCATTCAAGCGCACAGGAGTACCATTAGCATTTTAGCCCTGGGGAAACTTACTTCATCTTGATTGTTATCATACCGTTTAACGTTGGGAAAAACAAGCACGTGCTACCCTAAGACTGGACTGAAAAGCCGTAAGTAATTTTGAGCCATAACTGAACATTCCGCTGTTGGCAATGATTTAAATGACATGTTATTACATGATCATCTTACCTGTTTAATTATACACTTCTATTAAACCATTTTTATCCAAACATCAAGATGCCTTTTTCAACTGGTTGCGTGCTAGCAGCGGCCTGAATTTCAGCCTCCTCCAGGCTGTCGCTTAATTCCGGAAGAGACTACTTTATAATTAAATAGTCGTTAATGCCGTACCGCGACGTCACGTCCCAAGAATTAAAAGTCCTTAAAAAAACCCGTATAAATCCCTTGTTCCAGGCGAGTAACTCAAGCATCAGGCTTTTTTGAGGATGGGGGGGGGGGGGGGGGGGGTGGCTGAAGAAAGGCCTGATACAAAGGCATTCATCGGCTGGTATTAACCTCCTCAGTTCGTCTATTTTTTTTTTTTTTTGCCCTTAATTCATGTGGGGTGGGGAGTGATGTACCAACCACAAAGAAGAGTCTTCCATGAGATTTTTTAACCAACTTCAAGCTGTTTGGAAATCGGATGAACACTCTTCCTGATCAGAACTAAAAACGCCGAAAACGCAAACAGCGTACAGGTGCAAAAATTGAAAAACAGTGCCGATAGTTAAAGATCGCCAAGATGCAAATTGTGACGTATTGATTTTCGAAATTTGAATTTTATGAAGTTATGATGTCATGAGCACGTTTATTTATCCATCAGTAGCAGTTCTATTATTAATAAACACAATAAATGCTTACGCCAGGTTATAGAGAGGGCTGGAATATTTCGGCCGACTCGTGAAAAAAAAATCGTTGTTCTACCCCCTTTTCTCTCAGTTTTGTAGCCAATGAACAGGCTCCCAAGTGGGGTATAGGCCGATTTTTCCTTTCCCCACTTAGGAGCCTGTTCACAGGCTATCAGTTTTGGAGATTTTCCTCTCTGCCTCGCAGCTGAGGACTAGCACCAGTTACACGCGTGTAATGACGATTTTTTAAGCCCATACATTTCACCAATAAGGTGCCACAAACACTGTAAAACAGAGTGTTACATAACACCATCCCTAAAAATCCCCTGGCAACACTGTTATTCTGTAGTTCAAAGCTGCAAGGCTTTGCTAAATTTGAGCCCCCCCCCCCCCCCCCCCCCCCGCCCAACCTCAACGCAAATAACAAATCTAACGACAGCATTATAAAAGAATGTTTATGGAGAATCTTTAATGCCATCATATTGCAACGAAAGCTTAGCAAGCCAGCCATCGTTTTGACATTTACTTTTTGATGTTATAAACTGGCTTCAAGGATCGTTTCCTTTCATCAGGTTATTTCTAAGCAACAGTAAAAAGTTCCCATCCATTTCAAATTACCACCATTAGAACTACACTTTTCTAGAGTTACACATGAGCCTGTTGAAATCTTCAAAGGCTATTGCTCCATTCTCTTACTCCTCGCAATCAATTTTGAGAGAAAAGAAATAATCCTACAATGCAATGCTGTTGTTTAGTCGTGCACTGGATGCCACCATGTTAACGTTAACTACTATCAGCTCCTGGCTTAAAACAGCTTACTGTAAAAACCTAAAGCAAGAATGAAGCAAGCATTCTCTCTATTCGCGGGATAAGAACTTTACAGCATCTCAGTCTACTTGTCCCTAATTGCCCTACAAGCACTTGGATGATTTTCTATTGTAAACTCTTCACTTTATATTGAAGACCAAACTGCTATATCTGTAAAATGTGTTGTTATCCCCAATTTTTTTAATAACTTTCAATAACCCTCGCGAAGGTCTGTTTGTCCCGCAGTCATAAACTGCGCAATAATATCTTTGAATTATTAGGCACCGTCCTAAAGAAACCCGAGTCTCTCGGACCATCCCGTGATGCGCGAAACTTGTGCGCAGTAGCAAAAGGAAGCCTCGCCCTTCACGTTCAGATAAGTCTTTACTAGAAACAAAGGGCGCAAAGGAGCATTTGTTTTGCAAGTGAGCCACGTTATGCTTCTCAGCAGAAAAACATTAAGATGGCAGCATCCAAAGCAGAATTACAAGCCATGTTACACTGCAATTTGCCTTGCAACTATAAAAGGTGCACAAGTGACCGAAAGGTTACAAGACAAACTGCAGGATGCTTGCTACAGCAGCAAGGTATCCTGCAATGTTGCAAAACATAGAAGACTGGTCCACTTTTCACGCAATGATTAACCGTTTAAGCTCCAATATAAACATACTTATTCTCCTTACTGTTCTCCTTATTTTTCTTGTGGAACTAGTCAGGAGAATTTGTTAAAACATCACTACGACCTTAAGTCTTTGGTGATCATTTCATTTTTTCTCATTAGCTGAATGCTTGATCAGGTTGTGATTTTGTGGAGAAATTGTACGCTTGTCACTATTTGGGCTTAATGGGTCAACCATTATGAAAAAAAATGCTGCCATCCACTTGGAAAAGTGGACTAGTCTTTTCCGTTCACAGTGTTGTAGGATAAGTTTCGCTGTACAACATTTCTTCTGCAAATTTTTTCACAAACCACTTATGAGCATTCCATTGCAAGCTGTAACTGCCTCGTGTGTACAAAGTTTCAAGAAATGTAGACAGTTTCCCCTTTCTGATGAATATCATACATAGCATGCAAACGTTTTGTATCTATATTTTGACAAAGCACTTCCCAACAGTGCTTGGACAAATTCTTCAACATGTCTGACACTACAGCTATATTACTATACAATATATATCTCAAGGAAAATGCTATGGGACAATAAATCCTCTATTTCGTCCCTGGGAGTTCTGATGGCCTTTGAGGGCGGGAGGGTGGGGGGTTAAAGGGAGGGAGGGAGAAGGGGGAGGGGGCCTAATTGAATCGGTGGCACAGTGCTTGTAATTCACCCTAACATCAAATTTGAGATTATTTAAAATTCTTAACAGTCATCTGACTTTGAAAAGAATGTCTTGCAAAAATTTGTTCAGACACATAGTATGGCATACTAACAGTATGGTATCCTAATAAAAGGCAAAAGGTACATTCTTGTAGCCGGTGGTGAGGTCTCTGAACGGGACAAGTTGTAATGGAGGGGTTTAAATAATTCTACTTCTAACATAAGCAATTAATTAACGTTTAAGCTCTATCAGTGATCAGCATCAAATTTCTCCTTGTAATATCAATGCTTATTCAACCCCTGAGGTCATGGAATTAAGGATATGATCACTGAAGGTGAATTTTCTTGATATTTTAATAACTTCTCCCCATAATTTTTTAAGAAAAGTATGGGCACAAGATAGGAGAATTTGTTCTTTGATATTAGGGGTTAAAGGGTTAATTGAAACATATAAAAGAGTTTAACATACAGTAGAGGCAGGGAATAAAATAGAGGATTTGAAGTAAATTAAATGGGACAAGCTTGTTCAGAAAATTAACTCGCGCATCAAAAAAGCTCAATAATTATCAAAGGATAGTGTTACAAAGCAATTCACTTATATTCTGCACAACTAAAGTTGTAACTTGAAAGGTATCAGGGCGTAGGAAACTTAGAAACCAGTAAGGGAGGGTGGGTGGAGAAATCTACCATCTACCCCAACCCTCCCCACCCTCTTATGATCTTCTAGAGTTCCTTCCATTCCACATCTCAACACTTCACAACTGCCCCCAAACAGCTGTGATTGCGCAGTGAAAACCAGCCATAAAAGGAAAGACCCAAGATCTCAGATCCTGCATTAATCCATACATCATCTAGCCACCAACAGAAAAATCCCGCTTATGCACTGCACTTTCATACGGCCATTCAAACACACCAAAGTTACATAAATTCCACTGCATCCATCTTCATTTTTTCTTGTAACATCTTCATTCCAATGATGCAAGTTAAATAGGGATAATAAACTTCTTCCATAACAATACTTGAATTGTTCATTTTCTTTGACTGCTCATGACTTGCTAAAGACCAGCCAAATTACAAACCCAACCAGCAAAGTCTACTTGTGTTGTCTCTGATTTCTTCACAAAAGGATGGTTCTATGGAAAAATGGAAATAACATTACCTTCAAGACAGCAAAGTACTGTCAAACCTTGATTATGACCTCAGAGATGCATCATGGTTATACTTTAGAAAAAACTGGGGTTTGAAAAAGTTGAAATGAAAGAGCTTGGTGCATAACCATTCTCATTATCTGAAACCAAGTAGCTTTAAGTGAATAAGTGATCGATCATCACAGTTATATACACAACAAGCAGTTGCAAAAGGAAAGCCTGAAAAAATCCAGGCTTGAACAGGATTCAAACCCATGGTAATTTTTTTCAGGCTTTCTTTTCACAGCTGCTTAAGTTGCATATATAACTGCAGTGATCATTCACTTATTCATTCTTTCTTGCACAGTTCAAATGTATGAATTTTCATATATTCACTTTCATAGCTTTAACTAGTTGCTTCAACATGCTACCTATGTAATAAATACTATCATTTGTATGTTCTGCATGGTTGTTTTGGTAGCGTAAATGCACACTTACATGTTCAAGGCAAATGTTATTTATATTGTATTCAAGTATATTAAAATTATATTAAAATGTTTGTTGCATATTTCTCCAAGACCAAACAAGTTCTGTAATCAAGGTTTGACAGTGCCCTAGAGAGTGGTAAGAATGACAGTGATGATGCTAGTGATCACAATGATGATGATGATGATGATGTTAAATCAGTCTTCTTTTACAAGGTCAAAACTAAAAGTCTCACAACTGACAAACCTTCATGGCTGCTCATTTCTGAAGAGGAAAGGAACCCATTACGAAATCGCGCCCATTGAAACACGTCGCCCGATAAAAGTGGGGTACCATGATGCTTTGCAAGCATTACAAAGCGTGCCGCTGGTGGCGGTATCTTTTGTCTCGCAGCATGAATCCTCAAGAGTGTTCGTTTATTTTTTTTGCACAAGAAGAAGGAGTTTACGTAAGGAAACGGTAGCGGCGCCCTTTGAAAGGAGCGTATTAAAGTTCTAACATCGAATGTGGTTGATTTGGGATCCTATAAATCAAAATTTTCGCTTGGAATCGCAGTATATTGCCGTAAAAACACGCTTCGTTGATTGAAAATTACATTTGCTTGATTCCCCTGTGCCGCTCGATTATGCAAATTACTTTCAATTCACTGGAGACAGTGATTATCTGTTTTACTCCCTTTTTATCGCAATGATAGCATACATAATGCCCATTCTTATTGGGAACTGTCGTTTGTCATCGAATAACCTAAAAATCATCGCTTCCTTGATAGCGCAGGGCAAATTTTTATTTATTTTAGTTTAGTCGCGCAACTTCTGCTGATAAACTTCGCCTTTCGTTCTTTTGTGTTGCGTTATTTTTCTATTGTGTTTCAATGAATAGATGCGTTCCGCGAATTGTCACATTAACAATACCATACACAAAAGACTGCTGTGATTGACGTCCAAAATAAAGCTCATTTGCATTTTACGAGCGACGTGTTTCAATGGGCGCGATTTCGTAATGCTGAACACTCTTAAAAAAAAACTCTGGGGGCATGCCCAGAACAAGTTACTGGGGAGCAGGGTTGGCGCAGTGGTTGAGCACTCGCCTTCCACCAATGTGGCCCGGGTTCGATTCCCGGACTTGGCGTCATAAGTGGGCTGAGTTTGTTGGTTCTCTACTCTGCTCCGAGAGGTTTTTCTCCGGGCACTCCGGTTTTCCCCTCTCCTCAAAAACCAACATTTGATTTGTAATTATTTGATTTGTGAATATTAGCTTTCTTGGATTGTAAAGCACCTTTGATCATTTAGATGTTAAAGGGCGCTATATAAGTATTAAAAAAAAAATTTTAAGTTCGGATGCTCTACCACTGAGCTACAAGAGAGTCGTGGAAGCTAGGCCAATAATAAGTAAAGTAATCGGAAGTTCATAGGTTCAACTCATGTTGGGGGAACACCGTATTTTGTTTTTCCGAGTATGCCTGTGTCACTGACTGAAAAATACCTCTATCATTTATTAATCAGGTTTAAAACATGACACCACATTTCTTTCACATATTGATTCCCATGAAATGGAATGCAAAACATGTGGTGCATTAGTTTTATTTGCCTGCAAAGTAGACCATTTTCTGCAGCTGTTTAAATGAACTTTGATTCATATTTTCCAGTTGTAAGATTGCTTCCTTGAACATTTTAGTTTGTATCACATGTAATGAAGAGAAATGCTATTTTCCCAGATTTCCACATCAATCTGCTCATAATTTGGTAGCAGTTCAAATATTCTGTCCTCCAAACACTTTTATAAATGCCTACAAGCCCTTTAATTTGCCAAGTGGGCAATAAAGTGCAAACATAACTGTTACAAATCACTGAGAAAAAGAATTTAAATTTCACTTTATTACAAAAAAAAATTAAGCCAGTAGGATTCCGAGGGCCTGCAAATATTCTGCCCTTAATATCGGTAAATACACACAGGCACTTTGAAATGTTACATTACAAACAGAAACAGTTTGAAACAAAACATTGCAGAGTGTTCACAGCAAATCATGACCCTATCTAATAAAAAAAAAAAAATACGTACCATTAATGACTTGAGGTCTGCTCTCTCTGAAGGATTCTTTACAAGACTAAAACAAATAAAATTATCATTTTAACTTATCACAACTTACATCACAATGCTGAGAGTTGTTCTGGGTGCTATCTAAAAATCATGCAGGAATTTTAAAGCCGGCAATTCATTTCATAAAGAACACAAACAATTTCTCCCGTCATTAAGACTGTAATTATATATAAATATATAAAAAAAAAACATGTTAAATAATTGTACTCTACACCTTACTTTATCTCAGATAAAGACAGCAACATGACCTACCATTTGTTGACAAACTCACAAAACTCCGCTGAAAAGTGATCTGATGGCAGCTTTGGGGGAGGCTACAAAAAAAGAAAAAAAGGAAAGGTTCATTTTAACCCTTTCCCGTCCGAGGGAAATGGCAAATTTTTCTAAATCGCTAACTATGAGCTGGGAGACCACATGTGATATACCATTTAACAGGTATTTTCTGGGGTGTGCTATAAATCACACCAACAGAGATGGAGGAGGTCACATAATAGAGTGAAAAAAGTCCAAAACGAAAGAAGAAAAACATTGAAAATTTTCTCATTCGTTGTACATACTGGGTATGCCCCTAAACTATAGCTTAATGTACAGCTCTCAGTGTATTGCTTGTTGTAAGATATCAACCGGACCTTTAACGTACAAAGAAAAAAAAATCCAAAAGTTTGAGGGGTGGTAAATCAAGTCTCATATGGGAGGGGGGCATGATTTTATGCCTTCAATTTATAGATCTTTCAAAGATCTTTTGGTTGTGCAAATTTCACACAAATTGACCAAATACTGAGCTCATAATTGCATCTTGTGCCATATGGCACTCTTGGTCGGGAAAGGGTTAAAAGAACTCACTGGCTTCTTTGCATCCAAATCTAATTTGACTCTTTAAAATCTCCACATCAACAAACAAATCCTGTACAAGATTCTGGTAGAAATTAACCAAGGAATAAAACCAACACGCTTAGTCACAATATATTTGTTTTTACACTTCAATAAGCTTTTCTTGCAACAGACCACTACAAACTTACTTCATTGACAATGTAGTCCAGCAGTTCAAATATTGCCATGGGTCTGGCAGCATCATTATTCACACCACCTTGCGGCCTTGTTCCAGGAGGAAGCCTCATACGAGGTGATGGAAAATTTGAATTTTTTTCAAGTTCATTTTCCTCTGGTGGTGGAATTGGATATCTGCCAATCGCCATTTCAACCAGTGACAAGCCAAAACTCCAAATGTCTGATAGAACTGAGTAATTGGCTCCTTGAAGTCTTTCAGGCTGAAAAAAGATGTCTTTTAGTTTCAAAAAAGTGACACAAATTTCAGAATACCAGAATCCTGTTTTCTGGGTCAGAGCTTCATATATTTTTATCCACAACAGGAAAATGTGAACCCTGTTTTACAGACACCCATTTAACATGGAGTTGTCGTTATTAACTGAAGTTTAACCTTAGTACTGACGCATGAACTTTACATAAAATTACTATAGTCAACACACTTTATTTTATGGCGATATTGTTAATTATTGTGGTCTCAATTATGTCTGTGATAATTGTGATAACAAGGTTTTGCTGAACATGAAAAGAAATATTAATTGATCAAACCATTTTTCATTTTATCATATCATTCATTTATATTGAAAATGATTTACTTGCAGAAGCTTGAACAAGTAGTGTCAACTATACCCCCAAAACCCTGCAAATGTGGACACTATGAAATAGCAGGACCAGATTTGCTTGCAGACTGCACATGATCTCTGCTGAGCCTTTCTTTGTGGAGTTAAAAAAGGCTCTGCTAGCAGGATGGTCCATTGGCACACTAATGTTGGGCACAACAAGAAAGAACTTGCATTTCAACATTCCTAAACAGTACACAGCCAGTGACATCTAAGAGAATTTGCTTTAGATAGAAGCCAAACAACACAAACAAAAAAAGAATCTAACTGCATTGCACTTACTCACTTACTATTGTTCCAGAAATACCCATACTCCCCCCATAGGTTTTTTAGTTTGAGATCAACACACCCCCCACCCTACCCACTTCAGAAATTTTGGCTCACCGCTTCGAAATTTCCAACAATCTCCAACAGGGTGGTTTTCAATATTTTCTGGAACTGCACGTTTTAACTCAAACCCAAAACACAGTAACTCAAACAACTCGCTTACATAATGGTTAAGTAGTTGGCTTACCGACATGTATGATCTTGTTCCAACAAAAGAATTTGCCATTGAGTCAATTAACTGGCCACTGACTCCAAAGTCACACAGCTTAATCTCACCACGGGAGTTAACTAATATGTTTGATGGTTTCACATCTGTCAAGCAACATTAAAATGGTCATTTTTTATATCATAACAAATCTGCAGTCACTCTAATTAAATTTCAAAGTTTAATTCTGGGAACAATTCACAAAACAGGAGATAACTCCTAAAACTGTAGCTGCAATCTCTAAAAGCCATTCTCTGTCTTTTCCCCCAGCACGTCTCAAATCACACCACAACAAACAATTCCAGAATAATAGTATCCCTGCTCCAAAATCATGTTTTATTTCTAGATTTTGGGTGAAAGCAAATTACATTATTTTGAAAGGAACTGAACATCTATCCAGTAGATCTCAAGATAAAAAAATACCTAATTCTTTAATCATGATCACACAAATAGCTAACTGCTGGCGGGAATTTTTCAAACTGCTTGCTGCTCTGCAGTGGTTTAGTTCCAGGTGCTTGTTGTTTGTAATTAAACAAATTTTGATCAATGTTTGCACTCACTAAACAATGCATTGGTTAGATGTTGGCAGTGACCACTGTATACACCATCAAAGCTACAAGGTACTTGTGGCATCCTATTTTCTCGTTTGTGTCACTGCAAAAGGAAATTTCCAAACAGTGCTCATATGAATGTTTTAATTACACTTGCCTCTGTGGATTATTTTGTGGTTATCTCTGAGGTAGCTCAGTCCTTTAAGAACCTGTAAAATAACAAAATATTGTTGTTGATACTTAAAAATTTTTGAAGGGAGATAATGTATAATTTACATCATCATAAGTTTGTACAAGTTATGTTGAAAGCATTAATTTGCTATTTTTAACTTCGATCATTGCTTTGTTCAGAAATTTGTTTTAACCAATCATAACCATTTTAACCAATTTCTACCCAGATCTGAGCAGGAATTATGTCATCAGTACAGAATTTGTGCAGTCATTACTCAGGCATCACTTTTCCAGGGAGACCAGCGCTGGCACTGTGAAACAATGACTGTTTACGCAAGCTACCTCTTACTAGAAAAACATACAACAAAATAAAATATGGAACTAAATTTCTAATCGTGATAACCAGTGTCTGTACCAAAGTAGAACTTATTTGGAGCAATCTCAGTAGTGTTACATCAAAACCTTCTTCTAATTGGTACTTACGGCAACAGTAATTTTTCCCAGAATGTCCTCAGGTAGTTGATCAGCCTTTTTCAATATCTGATCGAGTGAGCCACCATCCTGAAAACAATTTTCAATTATCTTTATACCAAAAGCACAAAATTTGATAGACTGTTTGCAATTTTTGACTAGGTCAAAACTGCAATTTTAATTTTCTCCAAAACAGATTTCATCCCAGTTCTCCCTGGTAATGTATTTTATGGGGAGGTTCTGCCCAAAGGGGGTGCCATCGTTTTGGAGGTATATTACAAAAGGGTAGGGATTTCATGAGCTGAAATATCAAAAAAGGTAAAAAAAAAATGTCATTAAGGTTCAAGTAAAAGGACGTTATCTCAAACAGACCAACCAAAAAAAGATGTAGTGTTTCTTCTGTAGATGTGTGAAAGAGGCAGCATTTTCCATGGAAGGCACACGAAAGGGTTATTTCTTCTCTCAAACATGGTATTAGAAGGGGAAGGGTTTGGAACTGGGTGCAGATCCTCTCGGTATAAACATTCCAGGAAACCTCCCGTGCCCATCCCCTGAGTATAACAACCCTGACCTTGAATCTGAGGCAAATTTATGTGTCAGGCAGGTTTTTAGATAGAAATAAACTGAAAATTTCACTTATGTCCAGAAATGCACCTAACCCTAATTTTGGGTACTTTATATAAGACAGAGCTTTTTGCCATTTTCATATGACTTCAAGTTTGACAGAATTATTTGTGTTTTAGTAAGAATTTAGGGCAGGAGACACTTTGTGATGTCTATCATACAGTTCATGCATCTCATTAGCGTGCATTTCTGGACATATCTCCACCATGTACAGATAACAGAATACTAATGGATGGTCCCCTTGACAAGTGCCAGTTTTACTTCCTCTCAACTCTCAATGTCAAGTATTTTCAATGTTCATTAACAGCAAAACAGGTATCCAACCAAACACAAGGCCAGAAGTTCAGCACCTGACAATTTCTTTTTGACAATTTGGGACACCTTCCTACTGACCAAACATTCCAGAAATTTCAGCAGTGGATTTTTTATAGAGTAGAACTGTATGTGTGTGTGTTTTTTTAATGGAATTCCCAGTCTAACTTGCAATGTTTTCTTAACTACACAAATTTAATACTGGAAAATTTCTATATTCCACTTTCCAATTTGAAACTGGCCTCAGTTTCACTGGCAATAGTTGTTCAAAGTGTGTTGGTTTTCCTCGTCTTGTTGCATCTGAATGAAATTGGGCATGAATGAAACGGGTTTTTTTTTCTGTTGAGCGCAGTCACCTAACAAGTGCTGCTGCAATCAGCTGGAATTTTCCTTAAATTTTCAGCAATTTAAACCAGCATTTTTGTTCCATTGGAATGTTGTTGTATTGTTACCTATGAACATCACCCAAAAATCTTGGTTAAACAACCAGCAATTTCTACAATTAGGAATATTGCAAAGCAAACTTTACTTTTCCAACAGAGAAATTAAACGGGAAACATGAGCATGGGACGTTGTTTTCGACTCAGACGCCGCACACAACATGCTCATCAAAACAGCTGTAGTAATTTTAAAAATCTCTAAGATCAACAAGGGATCCATGAGATACAAGATATAAAATATTCATTATCATTATTTGATTTACTTGTTCTTAGAGAGACCACAAGCTTCACCTGTGCTTAACAATTATGTACCTAGAAATATCACCTTAGTTATGCATTTTAGGACTGTTGGCAATAACAATATCATCAAAATCACTTTGCTAACATCCTTTTTCCCAGTTGTGGAGGAAAACTGGATATCTGTATTCATGTTATTACTCTAACTAAAATGAGCAACATTTGCAAACGTCTGCTTGCTTGGTAAGAAAGCAAATGTCTTCTTAATTAACTCCAATACCTTGGATGGAAAGCTGACAAACAAAGACCTATAAATGTGATGTTATTAAGCAATAACAATTGCCAAGATTTACATCCTAGTTTGCCAAATTACAAGCACTTATTTTGACAACATTCTTCTATTAACAGCTGCCAGCCAACACTTCACTGCTCTAAGAAAACTATTTGAAAATGTCTGAGTCTTGGATACTAACGGTTACAGTAGAGAAAATTGTCAAAAAAAGAACATTAAACAAGCTACCAACCTAAATTAACCCTTTCATTATTTGACTGGATCTACCAATTTATTTTAAACACTTCAGGGTGGCCATGTAAGGTTTTTGAGAAATGTATTTTCATGGAGATCTTCTAAAATCCAAATATGTGCCATCAGCAGGATGCAAAAGCCTCCAATATCTTGCATAAATACTCTTGTTTTGCATACTACCTTGGCAACTTCAAACTGGAAATGTTACCAATCACAATGAAGCACAAAGAAGTGAGAGATATGTGAAGTAGACTGTACACTATTTTTGGTATGCAAATTACACATTCTGCAGGTGTGGAGGCAAAAAAGCTATTTCAAACCAAGCCCTTGCACAAAAACAATCCCAAATGTAGGAGATCAATATCTAAATTATAGCAAAGCTGATACAAAGTACTACTTCAGCAGTGGAAAAATTCTTTAGGGTCTGAGGAAAAATGGATTGTAGCTAAACCAAACCCAGATAATAATTAAATCAATAATGAAATAATCTTGTTTGCAAGGGTAATGTTCCAGTAAGCACAATCCACAATATTCCATCATGAATCGAGCAACATTATGAAATGATTACCACAGATTGGGGAAAAATGCAATCAAACCGGCCCTTGCAATTTTTTCAAAACCAAACAGGATGAATAAAAGACGACTTGTTTCAGTTGAAATGGGGCCTGAAACGACAACTGAAAACATCAAATTTACATTTTGGAGACAATCAAGGGACAAAGGTCTAAAACGAGAGAAACAGCCATCAAACTCCGAGGGCAGTAAACCGAATGTGTACTTTCCAAGCACATCTCGAGAAGAAATCAAACGCTGCAAAACGAAATCTCTCCCATCTATGACTTAAGATACGGGCATTTCATCTGGCATGAATTATCAAAGCATGTCTATGATGCGCTGCAAAAGCGACCTTACTGCACACACCAGTCTGCAATTTGCGTTCCGGCCGACGTGGGCCAAATAACAAGTAAATAATTTATATCTCAACTGCCATCCAACGAGCGCGATTTGCTTTTACGTATTTCCTATAACAGACGAATAAATGCTACATCATGCATAGCTAGTCAGTGTTTTCCTATGGGGAAGTACACAATAAACAACAATTACATTCGCTAATAACGAAACGTTGTCTTTACCATGTGTTCCATACAAATAGAGATTTCTCCGTCACTGTAGAAGGCTCCGTAGAATCCCACAATGTATGGAGAGTTGCAATCGTGTAAAACTTTCAGTTCTCTAATAATCTGGTTACGAATGGACGGCTTGATTTCCAAGTGAATTAGCTGTGGATGAAAAGAGACATGAGTTCTTTGAAAAAATGTACAAAAATAGCACACAAATTCCAGGAGGTCGTACGTAAAACTCCTCAAAATATAGGTGCGACACGGCACTTTACCGTTTTTAAGCGAGAAAAGAAACTATTTTCTTGAACAAACTCAGGAGAATTAAATGCACACAAGATCGCGTTATTATCAAAGTGAAAATATATTCTACTGGGATTTTAATTGGGTTCCAAACATCCTGCCTAGCGAGCTCACCTTTCGAGCCATAATAAGACCGCTCGGTTTGTGCAAGACCTTGGTTACAACGCCGCCATTCCCAGCTCCTAATTCTGCCAATTTATCGAAATCCTCAGCGTTCAGTTCTCCAATTTTTCTCTTCTCGGCTAGAAACGCCTCCAACCTCTCGCGCTGTAAGGAGTCGAGTTCAAGTTCGTCGAATTTCTTTCGTATCTCTTCGACTTTTTGCATGCCTATCCCAGCCGCGTCGTTACTGCAGGACAAGAAAAACAACATAGCACACAATGGGCAGTTAACATCGCGGAGCGTAACTTATTTGACGCAGATTTGAGCTTGGAAACAGAAAGAAAACAACAAAAAGCGGCCTTGTACTCACGGCTGCACGGGCTCTGGCGTGGAAGGTGCTATCGTCAATTTCAATTTATTCTTCGGTTTGGACATTACGGCTGTAGCAATGACACGGTGCTCACAGTCCAGGAGAAATTTCAATAGTATACTTCCTTTGTTTCACATAAACATTCCGCATTGCACAACGGAAGCGTGTTTTGCAGATCAGACCATGTATCAATTTTTCTGCACAGGATCTTGTCGTCAGATGTACCCAGGAGTCGAGCACCAAAGGCAAATGTATCGTCGCTCAAAGCGGCCTGGGCGACCGTGAATCGTGAAACAGACAATAATATTTTTCAAGCTCCAGTTTGTAGTTAGAGCCCGCGGTGAACTTGGTCAGTAACAAATCGCTCGATTTTTGCGTGACATAAATTCACAAATTTAATTTTCTTTGGTCGAACATTATACATTTATTTTCCAGAATAATACAATAAAATTAAGGAATATGTATGGTCTGAAGTGAATCACATTGAATGAAAGTTATGGACTTAGAAAATTGACAACATTTGCACGATGGATCTTAGTCGATATTTTAGGTCATTTTAGGCCATCCGCGATGCAAAATAAGTCACGTTCATACAGACAAATAATCCCAACAACAGCTGGATATAACAGTCGAGCTCAGCAACAGATCCAAGCATGCATGCACAGTCTTCGCGAATTAGCACATAACTTTTTTTCCGATTTACATACATTTCTTGGTTCAGCATCTCAGGTTAAGCTTTCAGGGTAGGTCGTTCTGAGCCGAAAAAGCGGTTGACCAAGAAAATAAAACTGAAAAAGAAAAGGAACAAAAGAAAAGGGATGGGAGGGAAGACTCTCAACAGAAAAACCCTGTTACTCATCTTCAGTTGCCTCTGATCATGATAAAACAAATATAGGGCTAAGGATTTGTTATCGTTTTGCTCATTAAAACTTTTGCTTTTTGACGTTCTCGTTGCCGTTGCCGTCGTGATTTCGTCCCTATAAGACGTTTGAATTTAATAGTGGTTGTACAAAAGGAATGATTTGCAGAATTAAGTTGCACGTTTTCTGTAGGCTTAGCGTGCCCAATCTGAATTTCATGGTGCGTGACTCGTTATCGCACCAGCCAGCTTATAGAGGTTCCTCTTTGTCTCCTTTGGTTTCTTCTTATATTTTCCGCTAGCGCTTCTGTTTCTTCACCCCGGGTTGAAAGAATACTAGAAGCGGCAAAAACATGAGGAGAATGCAGGAGAAAAAAGAAACAGCCTAGCAGGATACGGAACGTAACTTGTCATGATTTCACTCTTCAATCTGCCTGCAAGCCAATGTTTTTCGCATTAATTTATTAAGTCAAAAAGCATTTTGACTGGTTGTAAATTTAGTTGAAGTCAAGGTAATGGTATATGGCAAAAACTTACGGCTTCTTTTCAAAGGAGTTGTTTTTCCACCAGATTCGTGAATCAAGTTCTGGAGCCGTGGACTAAAGCGTAAACTTATAACTTTTTTAAGGTTTATTGATCCAACCTGTTTTGACCAATGACAATCGATACTGGGGCACCAACGAGAACATTAAACCGGCAAAAGCTAAGAGTTAAAATCATTTTATCAGGGAAATTCAGTTTGTACAGGTTGCCTTTTCGGATTCTTTAGCTGAAAATTTAAGCATAAATCGCAAAAAATTTTACAAGGAGTCTTATTTCCCGGATTTCGATTATTTGCGAGCTGCTATTGGCCGGGAAAATACTTGCTCACTTTACTTCGCACTTTTAAACAACGTGTTTGCCACTCTGAAAACTAAAGGGATTGTAGTTCAGTTTTTAGTGCCACAAGGGTTTGAGAAAATATTTCGCGAAATCAAACGCCAATAGTTGTTCTTCACAATGCGATAACTTTTTCTGAGGCGGCCGAGGTTTTCCGAACAGATACATTCCACCAAAAAGAACCGTTGGGAGCCCCTGTTCCTTATAAGACAAATTAATAAACTAGTTACGCTTAACTTATTTCAATCAGTCTTCAACCTCAGCTAGATTCAAAATGTCTACTTACTGTTATCAGTTATCTTTCCTTTCCTAAAACGCAAAAACAGGTAGATGTTCCAGAAAATAGCCAACCAGAATTTCGGAAAGACGCGATAGAGAGAAAACTGTTTTGAAAGGACTGCAAGTCAACAAACATGGCGACCACGAAATCTTGTCTTTGTTTGAAGTTTTCATTCTGACTAAAAAATTTTGACATGTCATTTTTTTCAGTCGTATTGCAGTTATCCTGTTGTCCTAGCATCAAACTTTAACTCCGAGGACTTTATACAACTTCGGAGCGTCTAATTAATGATTAATTAATATTTAATGCTATTCACATTAATTTTTGACACCTCCCCTAATGAAAAAGAAACGAAAAATCCCTTAAAAGCCCTTAAATGCGGCTGATCTAACAAGAAGACCTGAGAAGCCCTTCATTTTAGCTACACATTCAATAACTCACCCTCTCCATGCGGTTACCCGTTTACAGGCAAATGATTGAAAATCTCGTTGAAGAAACACAAATACCAAACATGTCGCTCATCAATCACTTCTTGTTTGTTCTGATCCGTGTGATTGCAGTCTGTTTCCTCGGGCGTCAGGCTTTTTGTTATAAAAGTGGCGCGTAAAAAAACCTCGTTATTGCATCGCGAAAGTCTTTTTTCCCGAAGCAAATTTGTTTTCTATCGATCGTTTTTGAGTCAGTTGTGGATTATGTCTGCTGTTGCAAGGCCAAAGTCAAGATCACGTTCCAGATCTAAATCTCGTTCCAGATCAAGATCCCGATCAAGGTCGCGATCGAAGAGTCCCGGTGCGCGAAAGATGGCGAAGAGTCGAAAACCGAGAGCAAAGAAGTCTACTGCTGCTGCCCATCCGCCGTACATCGCCATGGTTTCTCAAGCGATAACAGCAATGAAAGATAGAGGCGGCTCGTCCAGGCAAGCCATTGAAAAGTACATCAAAGCGAACTTCAAAGTAACGGGTGACATCTCGACTCATCTGAGGATGGCCTTGAAAAGAGGAGTTGCCTCAGGGAAGCTAATGCATACCAAAGGAACCGGTGCCTCGGGATCCTTCAAGGTCAACAAGGCTGCAGTCACACCAAAGAAAAAGTCAAAGAAGAAGCCAGCTGCTAAAAAGCCCAGGAAGAAGGCCGCGACGCCCAAGAAGAAAGCAGCAAAGAAAACCGGCGCCAAGAAAGCTACGAAGAAGAAGTCCGCGGCGAAAAAGAAGGGCAAGTCACCGGCAAAGAAGAAGAAGAAGACTACCAAGAAACCTAAAGCTAAAACGGCTGCAAAGAAGCGAACAAAGAGCCCGAAGACACGAGCTACGCCAAAAAAGAAGACAGCCAAGAAACCCAAAGCAGCGGCCAAGAAGAAGTAAACTGAGCACCTTCTAAGAAAACAACACAACACAACAAAACGGCTTCTTTAGAAGCCACCAAATAAAAAGAAAGCAATGACCAATAACTCTCACAATTTTTTTTTTATTTCTTAATTTCCGTTCTCCTTTACAAACCTCTTTTTCTCAGGAATAAAACTAATGATTTTTCCGAGGCTTTTTTTTTTTTTATCTCAAAAGTCAACATTGGCCACGCCCTTAAAAATATACAGAGGAACCAAGAGATGGCCGATACCAGTTTTTTTAAATCGATCCGGTACTAGTACGATATTTACCGATATCAGGCACTTTTTCGATACATAGATACCGATATTGTGACGTCATCATCCAAGACTTTGATGTTATCATAGCCTGTGAACAGGCTACGGTTGGGGATAGGACGAAAGGAAACACCGCGAGCGAAGCGAGCCGGGGGATCACTTCACTCGGCTCGCTTCGCTCGCGGCCTTTTCCTTCGCCTTTTCCTCTTCGCCCTCACAGGCTAATGTTATCACCTCGCTGCACTCTAAAGACACTCTTTATAGTCTGTGAACACACACAACCCCCAGCAACAGTGAATCAACTCTAATTTTGTGATTATTTCCTTCGAGCTCTGTGCAACTGCTCATACAATCAGGCAAAACAATTGGTTTTCGGCACTAAAATAGCCCTCAAATATTTCAAGTGAGCGGTCACGTGAACAGTATTTATAGCCGGATCAAAACAGCCGACATTTCTCGCAAATATCGTTATTTTTCAAGGAAATCTCATTGTCAATTATATCGAGTATTTAGCATCGATTTCGACCCAGCCTAGAGGAACTGAGGCTAGATTCTAGATAAATGGCAAGGTGGCGAGAGAGCCTCTTCCTTTTTTTACGTCATACTTGAAATATGCCGAAGTTGTCAGTCTTGATGAATACGGGTCCGTAATTCTCCCTAGGCCAGAAATCAATCAATAGCGAAAACATCCTGTCTCAATTTTCAGAGGAATTTCACACTCAAAATAAGGAATCAGTACGTAACCTCTAAAGAGGCCTTCACACGACAAATTTTTGTTGGCCAACTTGTGTTTGATTTTGCATACATCCGTTTTACGTCACGCTTGAAATATACGGAAGTTGATCTTGATAAATATGGGTACGTTATTTTCCCCAGGCCGGAAATCAATCAATAGCGAGAACATCCTGCCTCAATTTTCAGAGGAATTTCACACGCAAAATTCGGAATCAGTACGTAAACTCCAACAGGGCTTATATTCTTTCAAAGGACATTTTTAGGGTCCAGGGTCTTATTTGCTTCTTTCAGTCGGAGAGCTTATTATTGGAGAGACCTCTGCGTTTTAAAAACTGGATTGGATTTAACAATTAAAACAGCTTGAACCACTCAACGCTTTAATTAAATAAAAGCTACAACAGGATTTTGTTATTTTTGCTCCAAACTTGAAATAAAAAGAGGCCATCATTCTCGTTCTTGAAAAACGAAGAGGTTTTTTTTTGTAAGAAAAACGATTTTGAGTGCCATGTATTCGGAATTTTACACAATTTTGACAATAGTTTTTATTAATCCGAAACAGACTATAGATATGGCTTTATTGAATTTGCTAGTTTATTGAAAACTGAGCACTTTCCGCTACCCTTTTAATTACTATAGCAGAGGTTTCTTTCTGGCAAGTCTCGATCTTTTAGCATGTACGAAGTCGTTCGCGTCACCTCTCAGTAGTATTTCGCATAGTCTTCCTCGGGGAAGTAAACAAGCCGACTACGCGAAATACTAGAGACGCAAACGACTTCGTACATGCTAAAAGACTTGCTAGAAAGAAACCTCTGCTAGCAGGGTACAGAGCGGATAACGTTATCCAGCGGATAAGTCGCTATCAAGCAGACAAAAAGTATTGGTTGGAGTATATCTTACCCGCTGGATACTGGCGATTTGTCCACTGGATAGAGTTATCCATTCTTTGAACAACTGGGGTCAGTAAAATTCATACCAGAGCTCCTGTTTTGGTATATTTACGTGGCACCCTTCCTCCTCTCGTCACCTATGGCATGCTCTAAGCTCGACCGCTTCATTCCACCACTCTACTGATAGAAGAGCTCCCGCCGAGAATAGAACACATATAGCCAAAATAGAAAAAAATGCACTTTGGCCACAATGGTGCTGGGTCGGGTGGGTGGTGGCGGTGGTTGGGGGAGGGGGGGCCTTAACCTTTGGGTGTGGCAAGTTTCTCAGGGGTTAAAAATCTTATCCATTTCAGACCAACAGTGACGTAATTTACAATGCAGTGCACTTTTCCCTTTCTACTTTGATTAGTTTATGACAACAAACCTGTCATCTTTATCGACAAATTCTCACGGTGTCCAAGGGTGAATAGAAAGACGAGAGAATGAGGCCAAGCTGTTTGACCAAAGGAAAATTCTATCATAAAACCCTAACCAAAGAGTCTACCAAAGTCTTTCCTCCAAATAAAGTCCACCAGAAAATTTTGGACCCCAAGACCCCAGTCACTAATTTCAAACCCAGAAATGGTCTTTGTACATTGCTGTCGCTAATACACCTGCGGTGAGTTGCATAAAATTTAACGTCGGGCGTAACTGCTAACGCCAGACCTTCATCCCGGTCACATTTAGTATGTTAACGTCTGATAGCATTTTAACACGCCCGCCGTTAAGTTTTATGCAACTTGTCCCTGGTCCCCTTGGGATACTAGACCTGCAGGAGCTTGAGCCGTGTACGATAGCCTTACGACAAAGCAGCCTTTATGACCCACCCCATTATGTTTCAGTCGTATGCAGAGTTGCCCTTGCCTCAACCGATCAAATAAATACCAGTTATATCTGGGTTCAATTTAGCAGGAACCAGTTGGAAGTCAAAAACCAGTTACAGCAAAGAGCAGAAATATATCAAAATTCCACCTTTGCAAACCACAGAAACACAAAGATGTTTAAATCAAATAAAATCAACCAAGTTTATTTTCAGATACATGTTGAACAATTTCAATTCCGTGTAGTAAATAAATTCATGCATTATTGTACAATGTCGTTCTCATTTTTAAATACAATTCAAAGGAACTCCCACCAATCCTTCCTATGGGGCGAGCTGACGTTGATACTGGAATAACAGGATGTGCTTGGGAAGTAATCAATACTTGCTAAATCAAGTCAAATTTGTAAGACTTTTGCACTGTTATCAGCTAGCCTTAGTTTTTGAATTTGTCATCCCCACACTGCTCTTGTTATTCACTAGTCAAGAGTTGCTAAAGTTTTGCTATCTGAATGAGATATATCCTAGCTCCATTTAAGCTAAGGACAGCTTCTTTCCAGTCAGTCAAATCTAGTCCCTAAATTGTTTTACACTGGGGAAACTTCCACTTAGCCGAAATTTGTGATTGGAAATTCCAAAACTCCTCATGTCAAATAAAAAGGGGTTTCGTTTTTACATCTGGGAGAAGAACCTTGCTTTCAGTTTCATTGGCAGATCAAAAAATGCATGCAATTGCACAAAAAGATAACCAAAGGGGAGGAAAAATCTGCGCAAATGGAACAAAATTTTGGTTTGGACGGAAAAGTGGAGAACCTCTGAAGGTTGTCCATTTGTCCTGGAAAATTTCTACTTATATGTTATCTGGCAGAACCAGAAATTTTTTGACAAAATGGAAAGCAACCTAGTTTCCAACTCTAATGATAACATAAAACAAAACTGGGTGATGTTGTATCAATATTGTAATAATTACAATATTGATACAACATCACCCAAATAAATTATTTATCTTCAGTGTTACACTTTTAGTGAAGTTTTCAATCAAGTATTGTGAAATCAAAACTAAAGTAATAAAAAATAATAATTATTATTACAGAGAGACACTATCACCTATTTTTAACATCACATTAAATAGCCAAAACATGTTTGAATCAAACAGAATGGAAATGTTAAAATAGTGGTTCTGTTTTGTTAAAAATAATCACTCTTTTAATATACAGAAACTATTATGGCTGCAGATGACCAGGATGGAAATGCATACAACTTGTGTTGGGAAATTATGAGAAAACCAATAATGGTTTATTCTACCTTAAAGAAATCACAGGTGATCCCTGTAGTACCAGGTGCATTAGGAACCATTCAAGAAGGCTTCAGGAAAGTGTCATTGGAGTGAACACAACAGCTGGGCTAATTCAGATGTCAGCGCTGTTGGGATCAGATATGATTATAAGAAATGTTCTTGAATGGTAGAAACAATAATTGTTGCTTGGCACTCTAGTAAACACCAGTTAAGACCTGTCGCTGTGAAAATCCCGAATAATAATGCAACAAAATATAGCTACAATTATTTAAGTTCAATTTTGAATTTTGTAGTAACAGAAAAAATACACTTATTTAAGATATGTAAAGTGCATATTATATTATACAAGTTATAAAAAAACATTGATCAGTGTAAAAATTCTTTGGCAAAGAGCAAAAATCATGAGCGATATTTAACTTAAATACCAAACAAAAGATAAGGGAAAGTTGGCAGACCTTGTTTTTAACCTTTCTAGGTGTCTTGATGACCAAGTGACATCATTCAAAAGACAGTAAGGGATTGTACCAGATGGCAATAAAAACAAAAACAATGGTTTCCACAACACTAAGGAATGACCATGAATTGCTTCACAAACAGGTTGCTCACCAGAGACCAAGATTGTAACACATGTATGGTTGCCTGTTCTCATCTGAGTAGAGCAGCTGTACACAGGACACCCACATGTACAGCTGCCTGTTGAGTAAAGCAGCAGTACACAGGACACCCACATGTACTAAGATTCCTTTGGCTGTTTAGAGGATACCAACTTGCATGTAACATTTCCATACTAAATAAAATAATTTCAGGCACTTGTCGACATTAAACAAATTACAATAAAATAATACAAACCATACACATTAGTATATTCCTTTAGGTGAGGTATCATGACAGCAAGAGTAGCAGATTGCTGCATTATTATGTACAATTTAGCTCCCTCAAAATTACTCATAAAAATGAACCTTTTTTTTTTACTTTTATTATAATTAAGTATGTATTGTATTTCCCCCCAGGAATAATGTTGGGGCCAATAATAAATTGTTGAAGTGACTGTTGAATAACCAGAATGTTAAATAGTTTCCACACCTCTTTTTTTTTTTTTTTTCTGGTTTTGGGCATTTGTATTCCAGCCCACCTCCCTAAGTTTTCTTTTAGCTTGAACTAGAAGGAAATCAATAAGTTAAATAAAGTTTTTCTTGTCTTGAAAAGGTAAAACTCTCAATTTCTTAACAACGTTGCCTTGAAATCTTGTCAGAATTTGAACAATTTCAACAGCTTTTCTTTGATTGTCATCTACCAATACACAAATTTAATCTGACTCTTTTGAAGGAAAGAGGTAGCATGTTTTTGGTAACCACTATAAACATACCACATCTAAGTGTGCTTCTATCTACAAGTGTTCCAAACTTTATGAATTACAAATGCAACAATCATCTCCCTTATCAGCTGCTGTTATGAGTGTTCCCTATGACACAATGAAGCTGGATTGTTCTGACGATTGAGAGAGATCTCATTCTATCAACACCTTAATTTCTTCATTGCCTCCCTGCTTTTGCAATTGACTCTGAAGATGACTCCCACCAGGGTTTGAGCCAGGCCACGCCATTGTGCCAATCCCGCACTGCAATTGAAATTGTCCCTTAAAAAAATGGCCCAGGGGACAATTTGTCCCCTTCAAAATTTAGGGAAAAAACTCGAAAGGAAGCAGACACAAAAGGAATAATTCAGTACAGAAATTGCAAGCTGAGCAGAATGTGGAAAGTAAGCTTATATTTTATCACACGTTCTCCATTCAAAGTTCATTCTCAAGTCATGTTTCAGTCACGCTCTACTGAACATGTGCGTCTCATGCTCAACCAAGCGTGGTGAACGCACCTGACAATCTTCAACACAATCTTCGAAACATCCAAAACGTGTTCGAACAATACAGAGCTCCCAATCGAAGCTAGACTGAATCAGAGAAAAATGAAACAGAAGAAGAACAATGTATTAATCAGGAAGAAACGGATGAGGATCAAAGGAAACCAAAAAAATCACAAACTTTCCGGAAAACTTGGTTGCAAGATTACACATGATTGCGCTATGAGAAAGAGGCGATGTTCTGCTATTTTTGTCGGAAATCAAAGAAGACAAACCCCTTTGCATCGGCGGAAGGATGTACAAATTTTAGAACCTCAACTCTGCAAAGACATAAAGACTGTAAAGAACATGAGGATGCTGGTACTAATGCGGCTGGCTGTGAAAGAGGTTTTAGCACACAGAATCGAATTAAGAATGTTTTGAGAAACAGACTGAAAGCGGAGAGGTTGGATGTGCTCATGACCATTGACATTGAGGGGCCACCTTCCAAGGACTTTGACTTTTCTACAGCCCTTGATGTTTGGGCTAGAACCAACAGAAGAATTAGTACATACACGTCTACCAGTAATTAAGAAAGGAATTGAAGTCTACAAGGGGATGCCGAGGCGAGATGCTGCTGTCAAATGTTTTGAAGTATAAAGCATAGTCATTGATCCTCTGTTTAAATATGACGAGAAAAAAAAGTCTTGACAGCAACAACTCAACTTTTCTTGTTTGTATCACTGTTCTTGTATTACAAGGATCAGCTAGAAAAATGTTTTTGTTGGTTTGCCTGGATCAATGTAAAAAAAATGTTGAATAAAAATTGTCTGTCCCCCTAAAAATAAGAATGTCCCCAAAATTTTAGCCAAGGGGACAGATTGTCCCCCAGTGATCAAATCCTAGCTCAAACCCTGTACCACTCAGGTTGTTGAAACGTCAGTCACCTCAAACAGTCCTTTTCAGGACAACACTAACCCAGATGATCACAATTTACATCTACTACTTATTATCTGGTATTCTGTTTATACGTGTAAATAAAAATGATACTAATATTGTTTTTAGTACTACAATGATAACAGCCCTCTTTGTTGCTATGTAGAGCGATTCAATTAATGGTCAGAAAATAACACTTTCATCAGTGGTCCTAATTTTCAAGTCATCTTACTCATGTTCTGGAACTGTAACCAATGCATCTTCAGTACTTCGCATCAGTGATACATTCTTGGGCTTTTCTCGGTGGGTATTGACAGCAGGGACCTTCAAGTCAAACTGTTCAACACGACAACCATATGCCACAGGGGTTAGCTTCACCACAGTGTGTAAAGGCACCCGTAAGTATGGCAGCTCTTCAGAACTATGATCCAGGAAGTACGCCAAGAGGCATCGCGCCACAGCTTGGTGACAAATGACAAGGACATTGTGCTGTCTCTCTAGCTCCATAATGACAGGTTCTAAACGGGCAACAAGATCTTCATAGGACTCCCCCCTTGCATACCTGTAATGGAATTTATCCTCATCTCTTCTGGCAAAGTCCTCTGGGTGTTCCTCCTGTATTTCTTCATACGTCATACCCTCGCATACTCCGGCGTCAATTTCATTAATGGCCTTCCACTGTTCAATAGGTCGTTCAATAAACTTTGCTGTTTGATTGGTTCGCTTCATTTCACTTGTCCAAACTTTAAGATCAGCTGGCATTTCATCTTTAACAAACTTTCCCAGTACTTTGCTGTACTCCCATCCCCTCGGAGATAGATCCGAATCACCACCAATCCTCCCCTGCTGGTTCATCATGCTCTCCCCATGTCTGGAAAGGTAGATCGATCTGGGGGTGATATGCAGATTCATAATGTAATACACTATTCTACTCTGCAGGTAACCTTCTACCCTGTTCATAAGAAATCTTTTACCACCGTCTATCACCTTCAGGAAAGGCAAGTCGTGATCATGATCCAAAGAGATCGGTTCATAAAAGTTATTATAATGACTGATTCTCGCCTTGAAGTCTTGACAAGCTTCATCGGGGTTCACCCCTTGGTAATCTGGGGAGTTCACTTTCACCTCTAGGATATTCGATTGAATGATTTCATCATCATCGCAGACGGATTCCACAAAAAACCCTGTAAAGCCATTGGCTTCCATATGATCTCTGACTTTCTTTCTCCTCGCTCGGGTGGTGTTTGTGGCGTCGAAGATGCCGACCTGTCCTTTGCCTTTCAACCATTGTGTAATGTCTTCCAAAGCGAGTTCGGCGCACCTCTCACGTACACTCATCCCGTCTGTGTTGTTGGGGTCGAAAAACGAGTGCTTGCAGTGAGCGCCAGCCATTTGGCGACGGTATTCGCCCAGGTTGAACACCTTAGTGTTGACGCCAATCCAGTTGAGATATCTAGTGAGTTTTCTGGAGATGTAAGTTTTGCCTCTTGCTGGTAAACCCACCATCACTATACAAGTCGGGATGTGAACTATTGGAGGACACGAGGCAGGGTAAAGAGAACGATTCATCTTGGGACACTTGGAAATCACGAGAAAATTGATCGGAGTATTTAACAAGTGGAAAAGTCTCTGATGGGCGTTGAACTCGTCTTTACGGTTAGTTTGATATGACGTAATACAGTTTTCTTTGAGTTATTCGGTCCAAAGTTTTCTGAGGAACACAAAGATCGCGAGCTTTCCATGTAAATTGGATCGAAAATTGCGTAATCCAACCAATGAGCACATATGTAAATTTAGCCAATCAAACCATAGTTGAGTCCTCTTTTGACCAATCATGATGAAGAAAAATGAACCAATCAGAGATGCTGGCGCCAAGTATAAATTTGCACAGTTTCCAATTCTTTCGAATCTGCTCGTTTCTGCTAGAAAAGATGGCACGTACCAAGCAAACAGCTCGTAAATCTACCGGCGGAAAAGCTCCGCGTAAGCAACTTGCTACCAAAGCAGCAAGAAAGAGCGCTCCAGCGACTGGAGGTGTGAAGAAACCTCATCGTTACAGGCCCGGAACTGTTGCTCTTCGTGAGATACGTCGCTACCAGAAATCCACCGAGCTTCTTATTCGCAAGTTGCCCTTCCAGCGTCTTGTTAGAGAAATCGCTCAAGATTTCAAGACCGACCTGCGTTTCCAGAGTTCTGCTGTGATGGCTCTCCAAGAAGCTAGCGAGGCTTACCTCGTTGGTCTGTTTGAAGACACCAACTTGTGCGCCATCCACGCCAAGCGCGTCACCATCATGCCCAAAGATATTCAGCTGGCCCGCCGAATCCGTGGAGAGCGCGCCTAATTGCTTTACAGCTTCCTAAACCAACGGCTCTTTTAAGAGCCACCATATCTCACAAAAGTCATTGACCATAAAATATGTTGTCTGTGTCCAGGAATTAAGAAAAAAAAACCCTGTCTCCTTGCTTTTCCCGCCACAGGTTTTGGGCGCGAAAAGCCGAATAGTTTCGAAGTTTCCGTTAGCCAATTTTTGATTAAAGTACAGGGCTGAGTTGCTCGAAGCATGGTTAGCGCTGACAATGCTTCGAGCAACTGGGCCCAGGAATTTATCGTCAGTGTAGGGAGCGAGATTTGTTTTTTTTTTCTAAGAACTGCCTCGTGAGCTCTTCGTTTTACCCCTCTTAGCCTATATATATATATTTTTTGCTTCCCGTTCAACTCGACTTTGTTTAGCTGTACCTCTACTCTACCAACGTCGTTCGTCTGGTATTTCGCATGCAGCTGCTTTAGCGCCTTTTCTGCGCCCTGTTACATACCTAGCTGGGTCTCGCTCAGTGAAATCGACCTTTCTCTAGAGTCTCTCTAGTGCCCGGGGTTTTCACCAGTTCGGGAGGATACCAGTTCTGTTCACCTGGTTCGTTAAAAATGTAGTGGTAAAGAAAAATCTGAAGTCAAAACTGAGGAACAAAAATCTTTCTGAATACGCATTCAGATGTTTATATTTTTGTCATTGTTCTTGAAAACTTCCCGTAGACTGAGCATTTTTATTAAATTTTCTGTTACCCTAGTCCTGGAGCTGAGGTTGAGTCTTTGTTCTTTTCCGTCATTGTCCCACCCCAGGAGCTTATGGTCATAAGCTCCTGCCCACCCTCCCCTCCCACTTCAAGCTACTTTACGGCTCAGTTACGTTTGAGGAAAAAGAAGAAAGGAAACCGGGTGCTGCTGATCAAATTTTTGGCAAATGAAAATATTGCAGAAAATGAAAACAAGATGTTACAAGCAAAGAAGTAGCCCATGCCTAGCCTAACATACACCTGATTTTGTTTTTCCTCTCGCTTGATGGGGTGTGGAGGTGCGGAGGGTGGGGGGGGGGGGGGGGGCGTTGAGCTAATCTGATTGCAACATTTCGTCTCCAGTCTTTCCCGTTCACTTTTGCTAGTTCCCAGCTTTTCCCAGGATAAGAAATTCAAAAATGGCGGCGAATAGTTCCAGAATAATTTGAATCTTCACAATTCACCTGATTTTGGTTTTCCTCTCGCTTGATGGGGTGTGGGTTTTGGTTTTCCTCTCGCTTGATGGGGTGTGGAGGTGGGGAGGGTGGGGGGGGGGGGTTGAGCTAATCTGATTGCAACATTTCGTCTCCAGTCTTTCCCGTTCACTTTTGCTAGTTCCCAGCTTTTCCCAGGATAAGAAATTCAAAAATGGCGGATCAGGCGAATAGTTCCAGAATAATTTGAATCTTCACAATTTACCTTTCCGCATCCCCCGGGAGAACCTGACTTTTCCAATTTCTTCGTGTAACCTGGATTTTGAGGATGTCAGAATAAAAATTTTAAAAAACTGCAAAAGCCGTGAACGAAGATCCTGCTTGCTTGTACGTTGGATCTCACAGGAGATCTAATCAGCCAAACTTGAAAAATAGACGATGAGAAGTCCAAAGACTACTGCAAAGCTGACACAACGTAATATATTTTATAAACAATATTTCGGCTGGCCAAACCAGCCTTCTTCAGGTTTAGATGTTACTAAATTATATAAATGAAATTACAATATATATCATGGAGGATGTTGCAATACATGGGAGCAGCGGAAATGACGTTTACAAGGTGGTACCAAAGGATGAGGAAATAAGTAAAAAAAAAAAATAAAAAAATTACAATTCATCACGTCTATTCAAACCGTGGGGTTCCAAGGTCCCCGCTAAATCTATAAGAAAAGATTCTCTGGCTTTTCTGATTGAATCACGTGAGGAGTGGATAACTTCAAGTGGTATTAGTTGCATGTCAGTGTGGCAGTGGTTAGGTTGAGAAAGAAAATGTTCAGAAACAGTGGTTGGTTTGGATGAAATGTTAGTTTTGTCAACTGGGCGTCTATGTTCGTTGAATCTGTCTTTGAGACGTCGCTTAGTTTCACCTATGTATTGTAAATGGCAGCGGTTACATTGTACCATGTAGATTAAATTTTTGGTGTTACAGGTTATGTGTGAAGTGATGTTACGGGTTTCGCCTGTTGAAGAAAATGTGTAATGTTTAAGACCGTTAGTAATGTAAGGACAAGTGGCGCAATTTTGTCCACAGCGGAAAGATCCTGGTGGTGAATTAGTGCTGTTAGGAGCGGTGACAGTCGGTAGCTGTGCTTTAACTAAAATGTCGCGAAGGTTGGAAGTGCGTCTGTAAGCGACGATAGGTGGGTGTTTAAAAACGTCCCTGCAACGGTCGGAGGAAAGTAATATGTTAAAATGTTTGCGTAATATATTAGAGAGGTGAGGAAGTGTGCGTCTCAATCATATAACCGACAACTTAACCTCACATGAACGACAATCATTACGGAATCTTAAGAAACGACAAGACATCGTTATCAAACCGGCCGACAAAGGCTCTGGGACGGTAGTGATGGACAAAACCTGGTACATAGACGAATGCAATCGACAGCTTAACGACGTTAAATTCTACAGAAAACAAGACGGAGACATAACTAACCAAATTCAACAACGAGTTACTATTTACGTTCAACGCATGCTCAAAGACGGCTACATTGACGAAAAGACGAAACAATACCTTATACAAACTGACGTTAAACCTGGACGCTTTTACATTTTACCTAAAATTCACAAAACTGGAAACCCAGGACGCCCCATAGTTTCATCTAACAGCCACCCTACTGAACGCATCTCACAATTCGTTGACTACCACATTAACCCTCTCGTCTCTTCCTTGGATTCGCACATTAAAAACACTACTGAGTTCCTTAACAAACTCTCTAACCTTGGAACTCTACCTAGTAACGCCATGCTTGTCACTCTCGACGTTTCATCATTGTACACCAACATTCCACACAACGAAGGAATTGATGCTTGCCGTCATTTCCTTGAAACTCGTACGGACAAACACATTCCTACTGAGACACTTTGTGACCTTCTACGCATAATACTGACCATGAATAACTTCACATTTAATCAGCAACACTATCTTCAGGTCCATGGTACTGCCATGGGTACTAAGATGGCTCCTTCATTTGCTAACCTTTTTCTCGGCATTTTCGAAATTAACGCTCTCTCTAACGCTCCTTTCCATGTCCATACCTGGTGGAGGTTCCTTGATGATATTTTTATGATTTGGACTGAAGGTCTAGATCATCTTAAAATATTCATCGATTACCTCAATAATATTCATCCCACTATTAAGTTCACTAGCAGTCACTCATTAACTAACGTTCCTTTTCTCGACGTAATGGTATCTCTACATAACGGCACTATACAAACTGACCTATACACTAAACCTACAGATAAACACCAACATCTTCTTAGTTCATCATGCCATCCTCAACATACTAAAACATCTATTCCATTTAGCTTAGCTCTTCGCATCCGCCGTATCTGTTCTACTAACGCTACATTTCAAATCCGCATTAATGAATTAAAAGCTTATCTCCTCGCACGAGGATATCATAACACCTTCCTGGACTCACAATTCCTACGAGCTGCTAATATTTCTCGCACTGACGCTCTGCAAACTAACCGTAACGACTCTATTAACCGCATACCTTTTGTCGTTACATATAACCCAGCACTTCCTCACCTCTCTAATATATTACGCAAACATTTTAACATATTACTTTCCTCCGACCGTTGCAGGGACGTTTTTAAACACCCACCTATCGTCGCTTACAGACGCACTTCCAACCTTCGCGACATTTTAGTTAAAGCACAGCTACCGACTGTCACCGCTCCTAACAGCACTAATTCACCACCAGGATCTTTCCGCTGTGGACAAAATTGCGCCACTTGTCCTTACATTACTAACGGTCTTAAACATTACACATTTTCTTCAACAGGCGAAACCCGTAACATCACTTCACACATAACCTGTAACACCAAAAATTTAATCTACATGGTACAATGTAACCGCTGCCATTTACAATACATAGGTGAAACTAAGCGACGTCTCAAAGACAGATTCAACGAACATAGACGCCCAGTTGACAAAACTAACATTTCATCCAAACCAACCACTGTTTCTGAACATTTTCTTTCTCAACCTAACCACTGCCACACTGACATGCAACTAATACCACTTGAAGTTATCCACTCCTCACGTGATTCAATCAGAAAAGCCAGAGAATCTTTTCTTATAGATTTAGCGGGGACCTTGGAACCCCACGGTTTGAATAGACGTGATGAATTGTAATTTTTTTATTTTTTTTACTTATTTCCTCATCCTTTGGTACCACCTTGTAAACGTCATTTCCGCTGCTCCCATGTATTGCAACATCCTCCATGATATATATTGTAATTTCATTTATATAATTTAGTAACATCTAAACCTGAAGAAGGCTGGTTTGGCCAGCCGAAATATTGTTTATAAAATATATTACGTTGTGTCAGCTTTGCAGTAGTCTTTGGACTTCTCATCGTCTATGTCAGAATAGCAGTTTTTGAATGAAGAAGACACCATTGTCATCTCGACCTGGTGGGTCTGGCCAAAACAAATCAAGGCAAGCGTTTGTAAAGGTACGGATTCAATTAGTGCTCTTATTTAAAGACCTTAAATATTTTACGTTTACTTTATATAATATTAGTGAGTGTAAGATATTTGATTAATCTCTTTCATTAATGACCCCTTATGAATTTTATTTGGAACAATGTTCAGTTTAACTCTGCGAGGTAGTTTTTGGAACAGCTGACAAACTACAATTTACACATGTGCACTGTAGCTGAGCTAAATGATGTTTAAGTTATAAATGATAATTATACCAACCAACCCTCATGCATTATATGTGAGTCCCTTCCCTGGTGATGTGGTCACAGAGGTTTTCTTTCTTCTTTCTCCGCAAACAGAATTGAGTTGCGACATGGCATTACAACAAGCCACAGAGCGGTGAGAGGAGAAATCCTCTAGTGACTATCACACTGAATCCCACGTGCATGCGGAAGCCAGGGTCAAAATCTAATCCCCAGGCTCTGATTGGAGGATTGTTTATTTGGTATGAAGTAAAACCCCTCACCACCAGGCTGAAGAATTAGTTGTGAGATAAATACATATGCTGTATTACTATATACAAAAGTCAGCCAATATCAACCTTTCTTTCTTTCAGTTATGAAAGGTCAGCTTTTCGAGGTTTTAAAAACAGTGCTTAAAGATCATTTTCCAGAAATCAAGCAGATTGCAGACCCTTAAATAAAAGGGTTGTCAGTTCGGCATTTGGATGGAAGGGTGTGATTACTCAATACATATACATGTATTTGCAACCAGTTATCATTGAGTGGTTTACCATACCTATCCACAAAGCATAATCCTGGTTGTTTTTTTCTTTGGTGAAACACATTTGAATTGGGAAAATATACTAAGTATAAAAAATGATTCAAGCTATGTCGCTGTTGTGAGGTGACAATTAAAAATTCTGAGGCTGACTGAATCCTCTCTATGGACCCTTGGAAGCAGGTAGTTGGGGGATAGGATAAAGACTTCACAGACAAAATCAGTATGAGTGAATGTTTGCAAGATAGTTGGAATAGCCCTAACCTTCTCCCCATCTTTTGCTTAATATTTGTTTTTCACTCCTGAAATCTTTGGCCTTCCCTGACTATCTGCCCCTGGGTTTTTAAGGATGATTGATTCCCGTAATTGGATTTAGACTCCTGAAAAATTCAAAAGACTATTCTGTATCCCCAGACTAGACCTGCAGGCTCTGCAGGCAGTGCTTCTTCTGATTTCAAGGGAATTTCATCCAGAAATACAGGGAGTTTTGGACTGTCATCGTTGGATACACAGACACAGACAGGTGTTAAAGAAAGACAGTTACAAAGGTGTCATGAAGAATTGGAGGTAGGGACTGTCAATGGGCTAGATCTATTTATTTAACACATAACACATACAAGTTTTGCAAATTATGTCAATGTAGTAAGGCAGAAGTGCTTTAAAGATCGGAATGGACACCTTGGATGCCATTGAATGACATGATATGTTCTTCTGTTTGTCATTATATAAAATTATTGTCACTGAATACGTGGTGATGTTAGCCCATCAACAAAAAAATTATTGTTATAAACATTAGATGTCTGTTTCATTTAGTTCAAATTAGAAGTATTTTAAAATTTGGTCTAAAAGTACACAATTAGGCCCTTTTTGCTCTTAGTCCAAGTTCAATTTAATTGAACAAATCTATTTCAATTTCTTTTGTTATTCACAGCAACTGAAGAAAGAAAACAATGAGCTTAAATCAGAACTGCTGTTTATCAGGTAAACAACTGAGTCACAAAATTACAGACCATAAATGAAGGAGCTTTTTCAGGTGAAATAATGAGGTTTCACTCAGGCGAAGGGATAACGTTTAAAACATCAGCACCCAAATCTCTTTACGGTGGTCAAATTACCTTTATAGTTATCAACTCTGCTGATACGACCAAACATTCATTGCTGCTTTCCACTGATGCAGCACATTATTTTAATAGACCATTCTTAATAAAATCCTTTTTTTATAACCCATTCTAATGATATTCTTAGGGATTGCTAGATAGTCATTACTTCTTGTCTGGTGGTACCCAGAATATTAGTCTGAAATGTCAGCCGTCTCCTCCCCCTAACCCACAGGGGGCGCGGGAGAGAGAGACGTCTGAATTCCGAGCGTTATAATGTCGTCCGTTGACGTCACACAGTAATTTATGCAAATCTGCATAAACAAAAACCTTTGAAACCAAATGGCGGCCACGAGTCATGGAAGCGCATGGAAGCATTGCAGCATGCATAATATAGGAGGTTGTGTGCGTTTTGTAAGCCGTAAAATTTGAAGACAAAGCATCAAGAATGTATGTACAAGATCGCACTTCATTTTACACCGAAGATGAATTTAAAAATGTTCCGATAAATGTTATTAGTAAATAAAGTGTTGGCAGGCCAGACACGACTCATATTAACGTGGTTGTAACTTCTTGTTATGGTTTTGCTTTTTTGACTGTTTTTTTTTTGTATGAAATAAGAGTAGGTCCTTCAGAATATTTCTCGAAGCAATGGTTGGTTTTGAATTTTAAAAAAGTCATTTGCTCCTCAAGATGTTTTTGAGGTTAGGCAACGCCGGGTGGTAAGTTGTGACAAAAGAAAGAATTTTGTTTCGCACTTTATCGTTTTGTTGTAAAGCCGACTTCCGTTCAGCGAAAATCAGAGGTTATTTTTTCAATGAGATTGTGAGGGTAGCCTCTAGCCCAAAAGTGCGTTTTGAAGTGGATGATGTTGTAATAGAATGATTTTGCAGAGGAGGTGTTTCGAAGAAGTCTCCGTGATTCATTTTATATTAGTCTTTTTCTGACCCCGGTGGGTGGCAGGAAGAAAAATGTGTACTGGAAGGTCTCTGTACATAGGTTTAAAGTGCGTGCAAATGTCAATGATTCCTGCATGATTGTAGAATCGCTGAGACTTTTGAGAACCAACCAGTCAATGAAATTATTGTATTGCAATGCCACCAACTTCAAAACGCGCCTTCAGGCAAGAGGCTATCAACACATTGAAAATCATTGAAAAAAATAACCTCTGAGATTAAATTCACTGAACGGAAGTCGGCTTTACAACAAAACGAGAAAGTGCGAAATAAAATTCTTCCCATCTTCACAACTTACCACCCGGCTCGAGAAATATTGAAAGAGCCTCCCACTTATCTCATACAAAAAAGGAAAATCTTTAAGAGATATACTCGCGAGAGCAAAACCACGTTAAAAGAGAAGTCACTCTTCACACCAGGAACTTACGAGTTGTGTCTGGTCTGTCAACACTTTATATTCGCCGCCGAAATGAAATATCTGTTTTCGCAAGTTCGACCAATAAGAAATGGTTATCTATTCCAATTAGGGAAGAACCAATCAAAAACTACCTACCATATTCGCAAAAGTACGTGACGTCAACGGACAACATTATAATAACGCTCGGAATTCAGACGTCTCTCTCTCCCGCGCCCCCTGTGGGTTAGGGAGAGGAGACGGCTGACATTTCAGACTACCAGAATATACGAATCTAGTCGTAAGTGCCAAGTTTTTAAGGCTAGGTTTAAGTTTGCTACAGTTATCCATCATTTATCACAGATGTTCTGTATTTTTGAGTCAAGCACCAAATTCTCATGAATCTCCCTTCAAGACAAAAGCATGGAAATTAGAGAAGACATTATTCAAGACTGAATGGCTTCATCCATAGGCCATTTTCATGATGGCTTCATTTGACTTCAACTACCAGAATTCATTTTGTTTTTCTTTTCAAATTCAAATTTTGTAATCCCAGTGGAGAGCAAAGAACAATAGCTCTAATTAGCATGAAAAAACAAAACAACTGAAGGATTCTGGTAGTTGTAGTCAAATGATGCCATAGTGAAAATGTTCTATTGTTGTTATGAATTTTTTCCAGGTCTCTATACAAACAGCTTTTAGATGAGACTCCAGAGGAGAAATTTGATGAAAGGAGGGTTAACTTACTCAAGTCTCAGATTATACAACTTGAAAGACAGGTGAGAAATGGAATTGAAGAGATACATTGTAGTCCAACACTTGACTGATTTCTTTTGTACAGAACTGCAAAAATTAAAAATTAGTGTTTTGCTTGACTTGGATTCAATCTAATAGAGCGGTTTCCAATGCGTGTTGTAAAACCAAAACCAATTGAAAGTAATTAATCTTGCCAATCACAACAAATGTAAACAGTGCAATGAACCACTCAGAATTCAAAGCAAATACATGTGACTGGCACCAAGTGCGGAAAAACGTGTGGGGCCAAAACATGATTGGTTTTGGTTTGGATTCCCATAGGTTGAGAAAGTGGCATGAGTTTTGTTAACCAATCACAGATGACAGTAAATGCGAAATCAAAGCAAACCTGAAATTACTTTTGACACCGAATTGAAAACCACTCTATACAAAAAGAAATTAGTCACTGAAGTGTCAGTTCTTTTGCATACTGTTAGTCAAGATTGGTTACATTTTGGTGAAAAGTGATATGTTGTTTCTTGTTAATTTAACATTAAATTGCTCAAAAAACTAAATACACAACTATACCAGTAATTTTCTTATATGATAACTTGACTCTGTACCAAAATAGAGCTAGATCTGGAGGAATTCATTTCAATTTCAAGGTAAAAATAGCATGCATATACACTCACAATATACATTTACGATTGTCTTGCCAAAAAACCTTCAACTGGTTTTGCTTAATAAGAGTGTGCTAGCCTGAATTTCAGCCATCTCCTCAGTCAGTCTTTAAATTAATTCTAATTTGGCATTAACAACTTCATTTTGCATGGGAAAAATATTTCAGAATTTAAGTTAACAAAATTAGTGGAAATAATTACAAGGGGTTGAAAGATTGTGTGTGTATTTGATTTATTTTAATAATTTTTTTGTTAGTTTGACATTTCAGAATATGTCCAGTGACATCTGATGGTGATTTGTTAAGTTCTCACTGATATTTGCATAACATTTTATGTTTGTCATTGTTAGGTTCTTCTCCAGTCTAGTGCACTCCAAGCAAGAAGAAATGTTTTCTTGGAAGTTGAAAATAAACTTTTAAACTTGAGAGAAGCCCTGAGGTGATAATAATAAAAACTATTATTATTGTGCTAATTTACTACTCATCACAATATTACTTGGAACACTTTACTTAAGATCAAAATACATTATTTATGTATGTGGACACAAGATCTCCACTTCCCATATTGTGGATTCAAACTTCGTTTTGGTGTTGTGAGCCATATTGTAAGTTAGAAAGCATGTTATGGACATTAGTTGTAGACCTTCCAACTTTTTCTGCATCAAATGTGTTAGACTTTCATCCTCAATATTACATGTATTTCTGAGGATTTTTCAAGAGTTTGTTGATAATTTGCTGAAGATGTCTGAAGATGTTCTGGAACGATATCCAAACTTTTCCAAAGATGTCCAACACTTGCAGAAGACTGCAACATAAATAAAGTCCAAGAGTTTCTGAAGAAAAGTCTAGCTACAGTTCACACAACTTGATTTAAGCATCATTGAATGAGACTCAGTTTTATGGAAATTGAATGGAACTCACATGCTGTTTGGTTAAGGAACTATTAGCAGACTGAATCTGTGATGCAGGAGGGAGAAATTGGCATGTACAAGAGTAGGAGAACAATGTTTTCAATCTGCATCATGGATGACGTTTGCTTGTTGCACATAAGAGTTGGCAGCATGCAGTTATACAAATGTTACTAAAGATAACATATAAATATGTTGTAATTTTTTTAACCAATTTCATTTGGGTAAGTAATAATGACACATCAAACTAGATGAAGGACATTTTTACTTGTGCTTTATTTGTAGGAGTCTTTATTCACCAGACAGTTCCTCCAATTACATGACAGTATCACGTGAATTTGTGCAGAATTTAGAGTACAAAGTGGAAGTGTTGAGACTGGACTTATACAAGAACAAAGAGGTTAAAAAAAATGTTTTGTATCAATCAATAATATTTTAATCTTTCTGATAGAAACTCTTTTAGATTAGTCTAACTACTATATTCATTTTTTTTATGAGCCTGGGAGATATAAATGAGAGTAACCTGAGTCTCCAGCAGGAGTTGAACTCACTAAAAGACACCAAACTCAAACCTGGTTCTGGCCCTATTCCCCTGCGGGGAGGAAAAACTAAGCATTAGCCTGCTTACAACTCACCTACCCCAATCCTTGGTTACAGCTCACCTGCCCCTCCCTGGAGTCAACTCACCTCACCCCTCCCTGGTTAAACCTCACCTGCCCCACCCTGGTTACAACTCTCCTGCCCCTCCCAGGTTGTAACTCACCTCACCCCTCCCTGGGGTCAACTCACCTCACCCCTTCCTGGTTAAAACTCACCTGCCCCTCCCAGGTTACAACTCACCCCGCCCCTGAATGTTCAATAAGTTTCCGTTAAAAACATTTATTTCCCAACTGTTTTCTTAGACTGTAGATTCTGAAGATATTTCCTTGCCTGTCATGTACATGGGAGATTTCCTGAAACAGTCAAAAAGTGGCAATGATCAAGCTGTGACATTATTGGACTGTTGCAGTGGGAAAGTGGAACACCTTAACTTGAAGCAAGTGGTGAGAAAGACTTCAGTTGATGTTGATGTTGGGTCAGTGACCCATCACTGATGGGTTGTTCCACCAAGTTCAATGTTATTTTGAGATGCACTTGGGGGTATATGTGGGGATATATCATGTTGTTTTGTTAGACTCTCTGTCCATTCATATAAATGTATAATAGTCAACCTTGAAGGAAAAATATGTAACAAAAATGGGGCAAAGAAATCATTAAGTGTTACTGTATTCAGTGTGAAAAGAAAAATTGATGAATAACGTAAATGTAAGGTGTTAACATAGCAATAAAGATTTATTGGCAGGAAAAAATATTTCCAAAACATATTCCATCAAGCCGTTGGTTGACCACTTTACTTTTTTAATACATATGGCTCAGCAATTTCAATCAAAGACCTCCAATTTAAAGTTCTGGCTCCCTAACCTGTTTGTCCACACACCTTCCAAGAGTTAAGTGTTGATCACATGAGCTACTTTAGAGGCAAATAATTTATGCTTCCCCCCCCCCCCCCCCCCTGGAATGGTAGGCCCAGAACTTAAAATATCTTTTACTCTCTTTTTTGTTCAGTCTAGACTAGAATCCAAGCTGTGTAAATTGTACAAGAACATGCTGTGTCTGAAAGAAACCCTTCAAAACCAGTGCTCGTCAACAACATCAGCAGTCTTAACTAGTCATCACATATCACAGCCAATCAGAGAAAGGCTAACAAATCGTGTGACAACAGTGAGTGACATGTTGAGAGACTGCAGCAAGGACTTGTTATCTCTGTCTGTTCTCTACCCAGCAGCACCATGGGTAAGATAATTTGTTTATTAGTGGCTACTGGAATCCAAATAGAAAATTAGGGGGTAACCACAAAGTTTTCAAAGATAATTACATGTATTAAGGACGGTGCCTACTATAATTTTGTTACTGCACATACGTTCTGTGCATCTGGAGATACTCGGGTTTCCTAGGGGTGGTGCCTACTATGACAGGGATATTTTTGTGCGCTTTAAAACTATGCAGAGAAAGCAGAACTTAGCAAGTGATTTTGGTATCCAAAAAGAAAATTGGGGGTAACCAGGCATTTTTCAGAGATAATAAAGCTTTAATTTGGAAAAAAGCACCATACATTGCTTTGTATTTTGCTGCTTTTTAGAATAATTGTTGCTAGTTATCTCTAAAAAATGTGTGGTCACCCCCAATTTTCTTTTTGGATTTCAATAGCCGCTACCAAGATCTGCTTTTCCCGCATAGTGATAAACCATGCAAAAATACTTTGCTATTGGTAGGCAATTTATCTTTATTTTTTAAATATATTTCCAGCCTCCATTGAAGAAGGTTATCCAGGAAGACTTGACGGAAGAGAACATCATGTCCCACATGCCGGACATGAGCAGAAAAAAGCTTCAAGAGGTGAAATACAGAACTGTAATTACTAAATCAAACTTGTGGAAGAACATTTGATCACAAATCAATTGAAACATAAAGGTAGAGGTGAAAATGGGTGATGTGGATGAAATTTGAGGTGTTTTGTATTGTCCAGTACAAAATAATAACTCTTTCCAGTTATTGTGTAGAAAGGCATGTTAGGAGAGAGTGGGTGGAATGGGAGGGGAGAGATTGAGCAGTGGATATCGAAGTGCTTGGAGTGAGTGCTAGCTGAGTGCTAGTTTGGACTAATAATTGGCCTAGATCACTGCACCTTCCATCTCTTGCTGTTGTTGTTTGCCAGCTGCCAGACCTTGGACCAGGATTTTCAGCCACCTTGACCTTTCTTTCTTTATGTTTCACCACCATGTTATTTTTAGTCTGCCAGATTTAATTAAATTAAATTTAATAATGATATTTTTATATTCAGGTGAGGTCTGTGGTACAAGTTCTGATGAAATCCATCAGCTATTTAAAGCACATGCTGTCACTGGAGGTGTGAAGCTCATCTTTCATCTATCACATCACACTGAATAATTCTAGTTTTTATTGGCGTAACCCTGTGACCAGCCATTTGGCATTTAACTTGTAAAATAATAAAGTGCCACTGAGGGAAATCCTTGAAAATTACAACAATCTCTTAATTTGACATCACAAAAATATACAATAAAATAGTTGATAAGGGGTTTTACAGGGGCATCCTTATAATTTTGCAGGAAATTATGGTGGGTTGGAGATTCATGTCAACACATACCAAACTAGTACATCACTTGTTTTATTGCTGCAATATAATAATTATGTATATTTTTTTGCTTTTTAGATAAAAATCCTCAAGGAGGAGCTGTCATTCCATCAGCAAGTTTATGAATATCAGGCTGACTATGTCGAGTCTCTGTTGTCTGCTGTGAGGCAAGTTTGACTGACCAACATCTCAATTCTCTTTACAGTATGAATGCATTGTCAGAAAGACAGCTAAATAGGAGAAGGAGTAAAAACGCCAGAGGGGATAAGATGGGTATCTTGTCTTGATGTTCAACAAATTATTTAAAACGGACAGATCAATATCTACCTTCTCCTTACAATATCATTGAGTTGTCAAGCAGGCAGACGAGTGAAAAAAGAATATCACCAACTTATTGACTACCAATAATCAAAACACATAGCAGCAATCAATAATAATAATTATTAATATAATAATTATTATAATTTTTTATCCAAGTGCTGTTTTTGCTGTCAATATATGCATGACATGCAACTGAGTGTAGAGGTGTAGAAAGTGTAGAGTGTAGAGGTGTAGAAAGTGCCATGTTCCATGTTATTGGTGTCTGGCCCATGGTGTGAAGGACTTTGGCAAGTGATGATGGTGCTAGTCGTCTAAGGGGAGTGCCTTCTCCAGAAAAAATTATCTTTGTTAAATTGTGTATTTTGGGGAATAAATTTTCAGTAGTTAATTGTATTAATTTGTATTCAGGCATGAATATAGCCAGACCACGACAAAGCCTTAGCCAGGAAATAACTGTGGATATCAATCCCTGGAATGCAGTTATTCCAGTATGATGGTTGCATGCACGTTAAAAAGTAGTTTTTCATCACTTTACTTCATGTCACACTTTCTCATCTTTCAAAGGTTGTCTTTTTTTAATGATTCCAAGCGTTTGACGGTTCCTTTTAGCCTGTGTAACAGGTCTAACAGGTTCTGAAAGCGGAGAGATGGGATGCTCACACTCACTTGAATCACTTCCCCCCCCCCCCCCCCATCCCCTCCCTTTCAGCACCTCAGATGGAGACTAAAGCCCTTAACCTTGTTTTCTTTCGTCAACAGTGAAGCTTACAAAGTGTTTGAAGGGAATTTGATAGAATTGCTTGGCAAGCCCCTGGAAGGTTGGTTTAAAACGACATTCACGAATATGAAGTTAATTTTTTTTGTCATTATGAGAGCCATCCAAAGTAGTCGCATCTTTCTTTAGATAAGTGTTTTTCCGGGACAAATTTAAAGAAGTAAAAATATCACACTATTACTTTGAAGAAGAGCACGGAAAACATCCTTTCACACATGATGTATGTAAAGTATGCTTTGTATGTGATGCACCGACGCTCACAAAACAAAGCAGGCGATAAGCATATAAACCAAATATATCTGGCCACTCAAGCCAGAAACGACACACGACTGGTGTCAAGCGCGAGAATACATGGGGAATCAAATCAAATTGTACGGTTCTTTCCACGGGCAATTTTGGGAAATAAACCGTGTATCTCACCGAGTAGCATTGTATATAATTGTGATGAGGCGAATGGTTAAGTAATATTCCGCTCACTTCGGTAAAAACCAGAAAGGAGGAATATGTTTGAAGTTGTTCCTTTCTTCCGAAAAATTTTCAGTGGGAAGGGCTGTTCCATTTGTTATCCCACCAAAATGACCAATTTCCCACTCAAAAGGAAAGCGCTTCTGGTTTCAAGCGCAAGAACATGCAACCGGAGTCAAGCGCGGGAAACGCGTCGGCATGATGAAGTCACGAGTGAATTTTGTTTCGTTCTTGGTAGCGCAAGAAAAAAAGAACGTGTTGTCTCTCTTGCGCTTGTGCGACAAGCGGGGAGACAAAATCTGCTTGCTCGTGCACATACCCTTCGCTATCAACGGTAGCTGCCCTCAGCAAGTGGATTTATAAACTCAACAACACTTTCGAGAGTTACTCAAAGTTAGCTACTTCAGAATTATTGTGTCATTCTTAATTTTGACAGATATTCTCAATGCTTACAAAGAACTGAAGGACACAGCTTCAGAAGAAAGCTTAAAAACGTTCCTCTCAACCTTCAAGGACAACGCTACGAAGGTAAAATGAATAACCTGCGAGGTTCAACTAGCAAGTAATCATTGAATGGGGTAATAAGCATTGCTTGCTTGCTTGCTTGCTTGATGGATGGATTGATCGATTGATTGATTGATTGATTGATTGATTGATTGATTGATTGCAGAAAAACCGAAACCGAATGCTCAGACGGGACTGTCTAGAATTGACCGTTATATACAGGGTGACCGATGTACACAGGTTTCCTTTAAACTCCCCCAGAAGCCATGCAGTAAAAAGCATTTTTATGTGCAAATCATCACTCATGTTGTTTTATTGACAATAACGAGTAACAGCAACGTAATAACCAGGGCAAAAAAAAAGGCCCATAAAATGTCCATGGTGTACTTTTGGGAGGTGCAGTGAAGTCTGCTTGACAACAATTTTAAACAGAAACCCAATAAACACGACAAAAATGCCCATAAAATGTCCGTGGTGTACTTTAAGGGAGGTGCACGTATACTTTCATCTAATTTTCCTTGTAGGAAAAGCTTTCAACGTAATAATATGGATTTCAAAAAGCAAAAAAATCGGGTATAGTTTTATGATATTTCGGAGCTCGAAGCTTGATTTCATGTAGTATGCTATTGACTTTACTCAGTGTGAAAGAAAGTTCTTCGTGTCCATTAAGTACTGAGCAAAGTCTTTCAGCTGCTTCGCAAGCCTGACTTCCTGTGCTATCGTCTTATTCATCAAGGTCGATCTCTGTGGCATTGCTGTCTCTCTTTCGCTTCTCAGGGGGGAAGGGGGAGAGGGGCCAGGGGGGCGAGCTGCAATTTTATCATCTTCATCAAAGAGATCGTTCCTCCCTCCAGTTGGGTTTTGAGTTATCGATGACCGTTATGTACAGGTAGAAGATAATAAAATTGGGGATTCAGGAAGTCTAAAGGGTGACCGCGTCCGTTATATACAGGTTAGCGCTATATGCAGGTCAACATAACAGTTAATATAAGAGACGATTTCTGGAAAGTTGTTCAGTGACCGTTATATACAGGGTAACCGCTATATACAGGGCCGTTATACACAGGTTTGACTAATCAGTTTTAAAAAGTGAAGGGGAAGTATCATGGGGTTTTTGGTATCTTTTGTTCGAAAGGAACAACTCGTGATCTGTTCAAGCGCATTTTGGAAACAAAAATGTGAGAACTTGAAAAACATTAGCCTAGCATTTTTCACGTTTTAATCCATACCCGCCTACTCTGTCTCTGCAGTGGTCTCTGAGCAGAGGCACTAATTGACAGTTTTATTGCACTGGGGTGATAATTTATAACAAACTTGACATTTATTACGTTGTCAGTTCTGCTGACAGACTGTCATTTCTGAGTTTTGAAATGTCAAGCAAATTTGCGTGATACTTCTCTTTGAAGTCTGTATACATATGAAATATGTACGTGATTCAAAAACATAAACCATTGTGCATTGTTTGAGCACCTCCAGTGAAGAACAATAGAAATACAATGCTCAGACAGGACTGTCTTAAATGATTAGTTAAGTTTGTCTGCGTTGTTCGAAGGGTTGGCAAAAGAAATATTGAGTGAAATATTGACCATTACATTCAAGAGAAACTAAATCGTTTCTGTGATGGTTTCAGTCAGCTGTTATGTAAATTCCTATTTCGGTAATCATGGTCGTGCTCATCTGCTGACCAGGTATGAACTCCATTGGAATCCTCCTTCTAAGCAGTCGCAATTATAAGTGTGAGAAACTGCATGCAGAACAACCAAAAACTACTGCGCAGACTCACAAGGCTCCCCTTTAAAAGGTCATTCGTGTATCACACTACCATTCTGTACGCGAACTCTTAGCGAACAGGTTCTCCTCTCGATCGAGATAAAAATGTCGCCGGTGCTTTACTTCGGAGGTCGCATCCTCACCATGGTTGGAGACAAGCCTCAGTACGTCGAGGCCGTGGTTGAAAAAGATGGAAAGATTGCTTTCACTGGAAGTCTCACTGACGCAGAAAAGTTGTTCCCTAAAGCAAGCAAGAGAGACCTTGAGGGCAGAACCATGATGCCGGGACACATCGACCCCCATCTTCATCCGTCCATGGCGGCCTTGATTCTTCAAATGCATTTTATCACACCCTTCGAGTGGATTCTTCCGAGTGGCAAGTTCGAGGGAGTAAGAACCGAGCTGGGATACCGCGAACGGCTCAGTGATCTGATCTTAAAGAGCAAACGAAGTGCCAAAGACGAGTTCCTGATAACTTGGGGTTATCATCAGTACTTCCATGGGGACATGAGCCGAAAGATCATGGACGAACTAAACAACATGTCTAACAAGATTCCCTTGGTGGTGTGGCACCGAAGCTTTCACGAAGTCTACTTGAACACTTACGCCCTCGACCATCTCAAGTACGACGACAAGGAGACGCTAATGAAAAATCCTCAAGTAGAATGGGAGCGCGGTCACTTCTTTGAGATGGGCTTGGACGCGCTCTTGAGTACCACATCCTTCAAGGATATAGTGTTTCCCATGATGGTTGCTGGTTACAATGATTTGGTTCAGGTAAGGAATAAAATTATCTGTCATTTCAGAAGCTTGTTGATTTCAATTTTTATTATTTCGCCTTAGAACTCATTTTGGTTGTAAGCAAGTTTTTCAGTAGTCTGTTGTACCACACCCTCAAAGTTTCTCTCGAAATCGAGGAGCCGTAGGTGTGGTGACTGACACCACACCCTGGTGTGAAAGAAGAGTTGAAAATTTACTATTTTATTATTAAAAAGGACCGCTAAAACAGTCTGTGAGCCCAATGCGTAACAATTAAATACAAAAATTTGAAAAGTTAACAAAACCCAAGCAGGATTTTCCGACAGAAATTACAACGCAAAGATTAGTGCAAATTGTCTTGCTGTACCGAGGGTTCTACCTCCAGTCCTTGGCATGTCTTTGAGGTTTAAGAAAGGGATGCAATTATGTTTATGTACGTGAAACGAGTACCATTGGAAAGCTGTCAAGATCTCCGCACATGTATTAGGTTCAAGCTGTATTTATGCTTTGTTGCATGTATGTGACTTTGTGGAAATGTTTCCTTTGAACCTCCCAGCGGAGGAGGAACTTGATTGAGAATCCTCGGCATCAGGGACATTTTCCAAACGTTTCTGACTGTTCAGATTCGCCGGACTTGAGGCTCCGTGAACTTGTCCTCAGTATTCTTACTGTCTAAATAACCACGAAACTAGCTGGCGCCCAACGTTGGCATGTTGGTAACGCCTTGGTGTTTTTTAAAGTCAATGCCACCCGTCTCTCGTGGGACTTCATCTGCTTATTTAAGAAAACTATTCCTGCTTTTTGGTCCTTCTCGCCAAGTGTCGCCGTTCTGGGATTTCGGAATGTTTTTTACCCACCTCCCCTTCGGCGACGCGTTCTACCTTTCCTTTCTCTTTCTTTGCAAAATCTCGCCTCCATTACTTATCCAAAAAAAGCAGTGAGTTGTTGTAATGACAGTGAAAATGGGGTACTTTTCAACGGGATAAAATGACGTCTTCACACTTTGCAAGTTGAATGTAGAATTTTTGAAATTACGGCGAAACTGTAAAACTCAGAAGTCCAATCATGTGATCTTTTTAAGCTATTGCGAATTTTATGTTTTCGTGACCATAGGTTGTCTTTTGAATCTTTTGATCTCTCGGTTACGCAAGACCAAAAATCAGAAGTCAAACTGTTTGTAAGTGGATCGAATGGTTGACAATTTTGCGCCCGATCAACACGTGCGTCATGGGCAAGTTGGAGCGACGTGATTTGACGAGGTTTTTTTGTTAATTATTATTATTATTATTATTATTATTATTATTATTATTATTATTATTATTATTATTATCATCATCATCATCTTTATTACTATTCGTAGGAGAAGTAGAGTATTAGCCAATGTTTCCCTAATTTGTCTGCATTTCCTCCTCAGACTGGATAATTGTTGCACTGATTATTTGACATTTTTTGGTGTTGGTTTTTTTGTAGGTCGTTCACCAAAACGGATTGACCGCTGTGGCCGATTTAGAGTTTCCAATGATGGAAGAGGATTTGGAGAAAAAACAGGTCAACGCTATACTGAAGGACAAAAACACCACGCATTTCTCCACTTACTGCGTCCCCAGCGGTAGAAACTACGCCAAAATGTTCGGTGGAGATCACCAAAAAGCCGTGGAACACATCCAAGACTTGGCGAAGACCTTCAGCGATGACCAAGTGATTTTCTACCCTAACCATATCAAGGCGCTCTGTGACGGGGCATTCTATTCGCAGTTAATGCAGATGAAAGATGGCTACATGGATGGTCACGATGGAGAGTGGATCACAAAGCCGGATGACTTGGAGGAGATGATGAGAATCTACTGGAGAAACGGCTTTCAGATTCATGTGCACACAAACGGCGACCTTGGCATGAAGGCCTTGCTGGATATCGTTGAAACCCTGATGAAAGAGTCCCCGAGAGAAAACCACCGAGTCACAGTAGAGCATGCAGGCTACTTCACTGAGGAGCAAGCAGATAGGATTGCCAAGTTGGGTCTGTGGGTTTCTGCAGCTCCATACTATTTCTACACCCTGGCTGACAAGTACAGCGCTGAGGGTCTGGGAACTACCCGCGCACAGGCCATGGTACCTATGAAATGGCTGTTTGACAGAGGCGTGATCACAGCTTTCCATTCTGACTTCACCATGGCTCCTTCAAAGCCTCTTCTTCTGGCCTGGAGTGCTATCAACCGAGTCACTGCAGATGGGAACAGCTACAGAGAGGATCTTAAGGTGACGCCTTATCAAGGAATGGTGGCCATAACTAAGAACGCCGCTAAAATAATGGGCGCTGATGACGTCATGGGCACCATTGAAGGCGGCAAGCTGGCTAACTTTACAATCCTGGATCAGAACCCCTTGGCGGTGGAAGAGATGGCCATCAAGGATATCAAAATCCATGCTTCGGTTTATAAAGGACAAATGTACGTGATCTAAAAGAACATTGTACACTAGTGCAAGGTTGTTGTAGTAGGATTTTCGTTAATGGAGTTGTACTGGTTCCACTAGGTCCAATGAAGGTGGATCTTAGGCCAACTTTTGGGTTTTCAAGAGTTTTATTGCTTTCATGTTTACGCTGTTTAATGGAAATGGAAGTTGAACCTTGTTAGTGAAGTTAAATAAAACGATCATGCGAACATTAATGTGATTGTGATTATTGGTGTGGTAATGCCCAGATTCTTCACAGAATGGAGTTTGTCGGTTAAGTCGTCATTCAAGTTTTTATTTTAGTTAATTTTGTTCGGCCAAACTTTTTTCATAATGAGTGTGTCACTCATTTGGATGCCAAAAAGATTTTTACCTCACAAACAAATTACTTGCGCACCAAACTTGTCACGTGACAGTTTTTTTCAGTCAAACTTAAATGTTCGTGACAAAACGCCTAATTATGTTATGTTATTTATTTTTTGTTGCGCGGTCGTCACCCTTAAATGCAACCGATGGACATCTGAACAATGAGCCGAGAAATTTCAAAATGAGAATTTTGCGCACCCCAAATCTTCTAGTCTCCTATTTTTATCTGACTATCATCGAGTGATTGAAATTTCATGGAACACTTCTGATATCCGAACGCGCTTGGTTTTCGCTGGGAGTAACTTCTGTAAGAAGCTTTTGTCGACAAGGTTTGATAGCGGTTGCCAAGTTTCTTTCCAAGCAGGTGTACATGCCGTTGGGGGTGGGTACATGCCTGCATAGCCCTTGGGGGTTGGTGGTATTGGACTCCAAGTAGAGATTTAAAGTCCGGAACGGGGAAAATAACCTATTTTTGTCAACAGAGGACGTTCTTGTTCTTTTATAACCTGAGTATTAGGCCTTCGTAAGGGGAAAAGCCTGAAGCTCTAGCTTACCATTCTCTGATTTCTATTGAATGTTTAGCTGTCTGATGCCATGGACTCGCTTCAGTCACACAAACAAGTGGATCAAAGAGGTAATAAACATAATAAAGGAAGCAGTGTGATTTTACTCAGCCCAAAGATAACGAGCAGTTGTAATTTTCTGTCGCTGGTGAAAAAAGAGAGTGAAACGCGTTATCACGCGCGAAAAGTTTTCCAGTCGCGCGTCGAGTTTCAGTATGAAAGGTGATCGCGCGTTTGGCTTCTTAAACGAACTTTTCGAAATCCATCATTCCGTGGAGAATTAATTTCATTAGAGTGCTGACCAGGCTAAAACGTGAATATGGGTTTAACAATTGACGATCTTCTAGGAGTTGGACAAAACTGACCGAAGAAATTGACGAATATACAGATTTTCTGCCCTTCGTTCTTGTAAAATCTGTAGTTTCTTGAAATTCGCATAGTACGAAGGTTTGTTGCAACTGAGCTTGAACTGACAACTCAACCCAGCATGTTTGTGGACCGTGTCCATCTCTACTGGGTATAGGTTAAGGCTAATTTATACGTACAATTTGAGTGAGGGGACGGAAATCGATGCGATTTATAAGGATCTGTGTCAGTGCTATATAGAATAAGGACGATTATCACCTCGCGTTACACCAACAGAAAGAAATCGGCCAACAAATTGTGACGAGTACATTGGCCCATGTGATAAATCGGTACGTGTAAATTAACTTTTTTAGTTTACAAAGCGTTGCCCTGGTAACAAAGGGAATATACCAGACATCCAGTCGAGGCTCATCGTCGGTGACCCAGGGGGAGATAGTGGGGACATAGTTAGTAGAGGAAGACTGGCCAGTCTCCCTCTACTAACTATGGTGGGGATGAGGAAAAAGTCGAAACGGGCAGAAAAAATTCGACAAGAAAAGAGTAGGAGGAAAAACATTTCCTCCCTACTTTTCTTCATCAAATTGTTTCCCGCCCGTCTTGGCTTTTTCCCAGTCCCCACTATCTGCCCCTGGCCTCCGAGGATGGTCGAGGTGTTGACAATTTCCTGCTTTAACTCGGGCCAATGTAGTAGTTGTTTTTTGTTTTTTTTCAATCGAAAGTCATAAACCAAAAACTTTAAGTAACCATACTACTAAATAACAACAGACGCAAGCAACCTAATAAAACAGTTACAACTCAAGCTGTGAGGCCGAAGGAAATGTTGCGATTCTCATTTTCGTCATTTCAAAGGAAGAAACCTCACAGATTTGTTTAGCATTGTATTGCTTTCTTGTGTGTGTTCACTTGGCATGAAGAAGTCGGCAAACGAGTGTTTATGTTTCGTTTGTTTCTTTGCTTTTGTAGGAGTGACCGCCCTTTCAGAGTTCCACACAAATTTTTTGGACTCACTTCACGGGTTAACAAGAAAGTGTGTGACCAAGAGAGACGCGCTTATGAAGCAGTTATTAGAAGCTAAAGACAGTGCGATGAATGACACTGCTGCTTCGACGACATATAATGAAACACTAAACACAACTGAACATGGCGAAGCCCACAGTTGACAAATTAAGACAAATGTTGAGGGGGGGGGGGGGGGTTAAAACGTACAGTACAGTCATACAAGTGACCCACCCTCCCCTCCCCAACACTTGAAGATGAGGGCCAAACATCAAAGACATGCGTACCACCTGCTGGTACTGTGGGTGGTAGGCAGGGTTCGTTAGATACTCAGTGGTTCTTGGAGGCGAATAATAATATTCTACTGATGAGACTTTTTCACGTGTATGTGTAAGGGCACTCATATTAGGGGGTGTTCACATTTAGCGATATGGAAACCGTCTTTATTCTAAAGGGATATAAAACAGACAGCCCTGCCTTGTTTGTAGGAAGAGAATTAGCATCTTGATGCAAAACAGCTGACGGGGCGAACTCGCCCGGATAAGATCCACAAGGATATGAGAGTTTGGACGGGTATCATGTAAACGAACATGGCAGCAGGAAGCGAATTGGAATGAGTATAGGTATTGCCCTCCCCCAGCCGTGTGGCTTGATGCCGACTTGCAGCAATGCACAAGAAACAACAAGTGCAAACACACATCAAATTAGTAATTGTTCTGCGATAAACAATCGTTATCTAAAGTCCAAGGTCTGTGTCCTTCAGTTTAAAACAACTTCTCTTTAATTTTAATTTTTTTTCTTCCATTTGCAGTATTTGTATACTTTGTTGCCTTCATACACGTACGGTGCGCGCCTCGAAAAACAGAGTAAAAGTAAGAGTAGTCTCTGATCGTATTTCTCAAGGACAGAAGAGCGAGTGAAACACGCTCGAATCTCCTCTCGCGAAGACACGCTCTTCCCACGCATAGCATCAACTCGTAGGAGGCTATTTTCGCGCGCTCTTCTATCCCCGACAATAATCTTTGGCAAGAATCCACGGTGCAACATGGTGCACGATAGATTTCAGCGCATTTTACTCCTCATGCTTCTGCAACATTCTCAGTTTCGAGTTTCTGTGCACAACTTATCTGTGGTGAATTGCCCACTATGTTGCACCAACTTTCCGTGCCTTTTGGTTCGGCGAGGCCTGTTATCTTATTCAATATCACGTCATGAAACCAAAGGGAGGTGCGTTTATTTCAAACTATGTACGCGTTAGAAGTGCAACAAGTTACACGTGTAATCTGCAAATGAATCCAAAGTACATCGTTAAATAGCAGAAATGGTGTAAATTACTTAAATGTAAATCTAACTGAAAATGAAAGGAAAGTTATAATCATAGTTCTGTTCCTTTACGATCTTCCACTGAACCGATCAGGATATACAAGTTTTAAAAATATTCGCAATGTTAAAATAATTTATATGTAAGTTATAATACTAAATAATTATAATTAAAAATATTCGCAAAAGTTAAATGTAAAAATTGTCCGGATAATGTATTTAAAGACGAAAACATTGAAAATGAAAGACGCTGCCATCAATTCATATTGACTCTGTACGTTTCCGATAAACTTAGATGTATATTTGGCCAAACAGAAAACGCCATGTTCTAGATATTACAATGCCTGTTATTTTTCGCGTAACAACAATGAATTCGTTGTCGAAACATTTATCACTGGTAATCTAGTTCTGTACAATAGAATGGAAAAATTGTCAAATACTTGTGAAATGTTCGTGGTTAGTCTAACGCCCAAAGTCCCGTTCGTAAATTCAAGATGTTAGCAGTCTGGCCCTTTATCGCAGAAGGATTCCCAACCGCACGTACACAAACGGGACTTTGGGCGTGATGCTCAATGAGTTTGCCTCTGAAGAGTCTCTTGGCCGAGACGAAACGCCGCGTCAGACTTATCTAGTTCTGTAAACCAAATGATTCAAACTTAAGATAGTAGGCCAAATAGTAATTAATTTTCCATATATTTGTCTGTAAAACCCTGTCAAAGGTCTGTCGAAGTCCACATGGATTGTTTGACAAATGAATGGAAAAAAAAAAGCTATCCGCACAAACAGGCTACTTTGACGCTCATTTACCCGAGGCCATTGCAATCTATTGACTAAAAAATTAAATGTTGAATAATCACGTGGTAAGTTCCATGAGGAGTTATACCAAAGTCATTTGACTTTGAGATTTGTCTTCTTGGAGTGTTATTATTGTATTCGCACCAACTGAATCTCAAATTCTAAAGTGCTATTTGGTGGGATTGGTCCATTCTTTTGCTTGCCATACCTGAAGGAAAAAAGCAAAGTTTACAGACGTGATGGGAATTAAATGCTAGGGGCTCACAGATGCCCATTGTAACGGTTCCCTAAAGTTTCGCTGACATCAATTTAAACACCAGGACACGGACAGAAAGTAAAAGAGTGCAGAAAATTTTAATTGATCTGACGCCGTTACAAGAGGCGATTTTTATGCCACTTTCAATGCAATGTCGTTACAGACGAAATTACGCTTGCAAAACCTTTTCGCAACTTGCCGTGAGGCGAGAAATTGCAGGATGTTGAAGAGGATAATTCTCTGAAAGCCATTGCAAGTTGCAGACTACATGTTACACGTTACGATATACACAAAACAATTTTTTCTGCATCTTGCAAGGCAATGCTCGGTCTTGCCGATACTGACGAGAGCACTGTATTACAAGTTGTAGAAAAACACTGCCTCGTGTGACAGCGCAAAGTGAAAAGAAACCGACGACAAAGACCGCTGTTTGGGCTTAAAAACAAGGGCGCTTTCTGACAAATATCAAGAAGAGAACGCCCCTCATAAGAAAAAGACAAGGAAAGACCTTACTCACCCTTGTGAGGGGGGTACTGTTAGTCTTCTTTTGCCTCCAACTTGCATACCTGTATGAAGACAAGAAGGAAAATCGAACCTGAATCTTCATTCACGAAAATTAATGATACCTCTAGGTTTAAGATATTCACGAAGTGATACTGAGTTCTACGTTAGGATATCAAGCAAGACTGTGTGTTTAATCCAGCAAAACACACCACTTAGTGCAGTGTTCGCTGTTGGAATAAATTCGAAATTTTGTATTCTTGATTTTCAAATTTTTGAGACTGAAATCGAGTTATAAAAACTTAACAACACAGAATACGAAGACTCCATTTCAAACTAAAAACAGGAGTCAGATTCTTAGTAGCCTATGTGGCAGTAACTAGAAAGAGGAGGGAAGAGGAATTGACCGCGAACGCTTCCCCTCTTGAGTCCTCCTCTGCAGCACATGCCAAGCAGGCTAGATTCTTAGTGGTTTTATAAACTCTGTGTCTGTTGCAAAATTGGGTGCTTTGTAATGAAACGACTAGTCTTCTGTAGTTGTTAAAGTAAAGTCTCTAAACCGACCAACCAAGCCTCGAACCACGGACCCTCCGATCGAAAGTCCGACACGCTATAAACCATTACACTACTGCGCCTCCACAGTTGAAAATACGTTTTGTTTCTTTCCCCCAGTAACAAATCCCTGAAACAGTTGCTTACTCACCAGCCACACCCAGATCCCAGCCTCTTATTACCTCCCCTGTGCCAAGTCTGAATGAAAAGGGAGGTCCACTTAAACATGCATCAAACTGTTTTTTGTTCTGGGTTAAATTGCCTTTATAATATACATGGACCTGAAATGGCAAGAAAAACAAGATTACTCAAAATTAACAGTATAGTACAAAGTTCTAACTTGAGGAGTAAATTGCCAAATCTGTTCTTGACACAGGGCTTGGTTGAAACTATGAAAAGTCAAGTCTGCAGAACATAAAGCCACGGCTACAGGAGTCACTTTCAGAAAATCTTGCACTTTAGTGTGAACCAACTGTTTTAACAAAGAAAAAGAGGAAATCTGTTCAAACATCATTTTTAAGTGATACTTGAAATGATTTTCTTTTTTCTATGTTTAAAGTTCAACAAAAGTTCTAACATGATAACAAGTCTGTAGGCCAAAGTAGAGTGGGTTTTTTTTTGTTGTTGTTGAGAAATTTAGAAAAGGCCAAATTACCACTTCTGCCTGTTTTCCTCCAGGCCCTTCAATTGAAAAAATTTTGTAAGGTTAGACTTAGCATGAAAAGTGTTACCATCTGTCCTTTTTTTGCCAAGGGTCCTTCTCCTTTCTTCAAGTCCTCTAACACAACACCTCCTGGAAGCTTCCTTTTCTTTGTCTGTCAGGTTTAAAACAAGATTGTATAGTCAGTGACCCCCACTAAAATAGATGCTAGGCTAATCCACAGACTAAAACTCTTGGCTTCATAATCTTAAGAGTGGAGCAAATACCACTAAGATCACAAAAACTCATGACTACTTACAGCTACATGTACTACTACTCTTAACTGCCTCAGGCAACAGAAGGAAAATTTCTGTTAATAATCACTGTAAATTGTATGAGCATGCCGGGCTGCATTCATTCACCTTACATGTCACTAAAACGTTTACCAGGAGTACAAGAAAAAAAGAAAAGAACAGAAATTTGCACAATTTTTCCAGGGCCCTGGAAGAAAATTCTATATGATTATCTTCAGCTCCAAACATATAGGCTCGATTTCCAGCCGCTGTTCGGGAAACAAGCCCGCGCTCCTCCCCCGGGGAGGAACAAAGACCGGACTCGAGAGAGCGGCGGAAATCAAGCCTACAAACATATGGCTCATACAGGATCTTAACCAAACCTGCAAGCTAAAGAGATTGTTATTGCACAATTGACTCTGTCAGCTTGGCTAAACAAGCTTTACCTCCATAGCCTGTGATTGATTTTTCTTTTTTTCAAGGTTCCCTTGTGGTAACTCTGTTTGATTTTGTGGTTTTCCATGTTCCTTCTTCCTAGAACTTTGACGAGAGTTTAAAGTGTTTGCTGGACTGTTAAGACTGTTATGACTTTCACTGTAATTATTGTCTAAAGTACTTCCATTCTCTTCCCTTTCAACGTCTCTATTCTTGTCAGGAACTTTTTTCTTAGCTTTCTTTTTCGGTGTTTCAGTTTGCACTTCTTTGCTTTCAAATGTATCATTTTGTTTCTTCTTCTCGTCTATATTGTCAGGTACTTTTTTCTTAGCTTTCTTTTTCGGTGTTTCAGACGTTTGCACCTCTTTGCTTTCAAATGTATCATTTTGTTTCTTCTTCTCGTTTGCATTCTTTTTGTTTGCTGCTTTCCTCACAGCCTTATTCTCTGTTTCAACCTTTTCCTCTGGAGTCCAAGATTCATCATTGCCATCATCATCATCGTCATCACCTTCACCATGCATGTTGCTCATTAAATTAAGACTTTGCTGAAGTCCTTCAGTTTGCTTTGCCTTTTTCCCTGCAGTGTCATCATTTTGTTTTTTCTTTGAATCCTTTTTCTTCTTGTCTTTCCTATTTCTTTTCTTTCTCTTTGGATTGTCCTTTGATGGATCCCAGTCATCATCACCACTCTCCTCGTCATCTTCTTCCTCATCATCATTATCATTTCCAATTTCTCCGCCTTGAAGTAAATTCCCAAGAGTTATTTCATCACTGAGTGACTCATCTTCATCTTCAGATTCTGAGTCACTAGAATCTGATGCAGATTCTAATGACTCCTCGCTATCAGCACTCAGCTCATCTTCATCCTCTTCAAATTCTAGAGCATTTGGCTCATCCATTAAATAACCTAGCCAGGGAATAGAGGAAGATCTTATTAGATAGGGATGCCTTTTAGAGAGCCCAGGAGGACCTATTAGAGATGGGATAAATAGAGAGTAAATTTAGCGAAACGGTATTCCAAATTTCCAAATTCCTCCACACCATTCAGTGAGCACATTACATATAACAGTCTGTGAATCATTTTACAAAACATGACATCATCCATACGCTGACACAATGATATTTTTGGACACAAGAAACCAAGTTTCCCTACAAGCTGACTCTTGACTTTTATCAGCCCAATTGGAATGTTACTGAAATGGCTTTGCAGTCTTGTATCAGTAAATACTAATATTTCTTGTCATACCTTCAAATAAGCCCTTTTCACCTTTGTTGTGTCCGTGTGATGGAGTGTTTATAAAGACAAATGGTCTATGGTACAGTGGAACCCTGATTTTATGATCGTTGATCTAATGATATTCCCGATTTAACAATCAACATTCTGTTTCCCGCAAAAGTTATTTATAAATCAGGAGTTCGTTTACAACGATATGATTTCGCTTTCCCCTTGCCATGTCGTTAAATCGAGGTTCCACTGTATTGTGATAAATGCCTAAAAATTGACCTGGAAAAACATCTGTCATTTAGCCGTATAAGAAACTACAAAGAAAAGACCATAGAATACCTGTCAAATGGACATCCCCAGGACCTTCCGTGAAGAATGTTACCTCTTCTCCTTCAGTGAAACAGTAATCTAAAGGTTGCTGTGGGATTTTGCCAGGTTGTAGTGTGCACAAGGCAAACTGTGCCTTATCGACTTCAATCATTACAGTCACTGGTATCGATGAGCAGTTCTGAAAACCTAGGGCAGCCATTGACAAGTGGAAGGACTTCTCCACTGTTTGGGTGTATCGCTTGCCAGAATCAAGAGTGACTCCTAAAACAACATAACGGCTTTTTCATTCACAGGGTTGATACTTGATCCTTTAGTGTCGATACTGACAAGCATTTAAATTCTCCTTACAAAATAAATACTTAACCAAATTTACAGGACATGGGAAGGAAAGGAATGATCACTCAACAAAGATAATTTTCTTGATGTTGACACAAATTCTCTCAACTAGTACTATGTACTTAGTGTAGTGTACTAATAGTGTAGTATATATGACTGTGTACTAATGGCAATTATCACAAAGATAAAGGACAAATATATAAGAATGGGGACAAGGAAAAAGTCAAAATGAGAGGGAAAATTTTTGAGGAAGAAAAAAAGGGAATTGTTTTTAATTTTTGCACCCATTAAAACGTTTTCCTTGCTCCCATTATCTGTCCCTAGGTCTCCAATGATGGGGAATAAAGGAAGGGTTGAAAAAATAGCAGCCATACAGTCACCCTCAGCCTTGTGGATACTTTTTATTTCATGGAAACAAATGCCACTAAATATATGGACAAGGAATAGCAACAGCTACCTACAGGATAATATAAGCATCATTTTTTCCAATGAAGTTTCTCTGATTTGTTGTTGTTGTTGTTTGTTGTTGCAGGACTTCGTGTCTAATTAAAATCTTTAGATTTACTGAAAAAATAGTGCTAATACAGACTTACAGAGTCATCATTTAGTCCCAATGCATAAACAGTAAATACTTTCGAAGGACTGTGTGCATCATAAAGGACCAGATATTTTTGGTTCTCTTCAGATTTTTCTCAATTTGGTGTGTGACCCAATATTTCATTTAAGGATTGCAGTCCCATATTTTTCTTCCAGCTGAAACTGGATGTTCTTTTGGTAAAAATATCCACTGAACAAGCAAACTTATTTTCCCTAAAGGCATGCCACTTTGCTACCTGCGAATATAGTTTATTCGTCGTTCGTTTAGTAACACAAATATAAGTTGGTTATCCCTAACCCTGATCCAAACGAGCCATCAATGCAAAGACCTTCAACAGTGGTAGCCCTGTACTCTTATATAATTTCTGTAGTACGTGGCTTCTGAAAGCAGCTTGGATTTTGTCGCTATAAACGGAAAACCTACTCCCAAACTCTACGCCAAGAACGACAAGCACAATAATACAAAAAGACAACAAGTATACTCACCCCAAAACATTGTGATCAGTTTAGTTTGCGAAAAGAAACCCAGATAATTTAACCGTTATTTCTCGCTGGAAATCGACTCACGTTTGGACGCCATTTTGGATTTTGGATTGCAGGCTGCGCCTGCGCAATGGAGCGGCTATATTGAAATGGCTTCTGGGTATATGTCCTCTTTCTGCCTTCCTCTTCGAAGGTGAGACGGATTTCATGTGTGGTTTTTATCGGCGATTATCTCGCCAATCCTCGCTTATACTTTCGTCAAGAGATGAAATTATTTTAGCATAGACACCAATGATTACTTTTACATTATTAAATCTTTATAATTTTGAAGGGAATTGCAAAAATTCTAATGATCACTTTACCGACCATTAGAGCGAGCAACCTGACAATAACTTTGTCGTTTACTCCACCAATTTCTTTAAAGAGGCGTTTTTAGATCGTTCAAATTTGTGTCAAAGCCTTATATTGAAGCCCCCATTGACTAGGAATATTGAATTTTTGGGCTGTGTTGGAACCCGGCAACAATGTTTATATGATTTGTCTAGCTAGCCTCGATTTATAACCGAGCATATAAGAAGCGCAAGCATAATAGAAGTATAATATGTGGAAATATTTCTTTTCAAGGTAATACAACGCAAGTATGACTCGGTATTCGACCGATCCCGAGAATACAACAAAGTCTTGCAAGGCACGAGGTTCCAACCTCCGTGTGCACTTCAAGAACACCCATGAAACAGCTGTGGCCATCAAGGGTATGCACATCCGAAAGGCTAACAGATACCTTAAGGATGTGATAGCCAAGAAGCAGATTATCCCATTCCGTAGATTCAATGGTGGCGTCGGTCGTAAAGCTCAGGTAAATTTTGATCTCTTCTCTGGTAAGTTTTTATACAAAATTAAACCGACCAGTTTCATGTGCACGAGACTTTCCAAGAGTTGTCCATCGGACCCCCCCCCCCCCCCCCTCAGTGTGTGTGTTGGGGGGGCGGGGGAAAGTGTTTCTTAAAACGGGCTTGTTTGAGTGGCTCTCCATCTCTCTATCTCCGAGCCTGAACCAGTATTGGTTTTAAAATGGCATGAATGTGCATGTGACAAGTCTAGAAGAAAAATTTGGTAGATTTCAAAAATTTTAATTTAGAAATCATAGCTTACGTAGGTTATTTCTAACCAGCCTTGCTGATAATGGAACGGTTTTCCTTTATGACAGGCCAAGAACCATAATGCTCCAGGATCTCAGGGCCGATGGCCAAAGAAAAGTGCTGAGATTCTTCTTCAGCTCCTGAAGAATGCTGAGAGTAATGCTGAGTTCAAGGTGAACATGGGCATAAAATAGGAAGGAATATCACCTTTGCATCTTATGGGTTTTGAATCTCAAATCGGGATTAATTTACCTTGTAACGCAACAGACATTCCAGTACACAGAGTGATGAAGTGTTTTGTCACAAAAATCAAATTTGTAGAGTTGTGGGATCTGATTAGGTATTTGGAAAAAGCGTTGTAGGAAATTCCCACAGACCAAATATTACCTCTTGTTTACTATTTGTCCAAAGTACTGCACACAAATCTCTGTGATGTTGCACTGGTCTCTTCAGTTTTAGAACCAGCTCTACACTAGAGAGATTTTATGGAGAACCTAGATTTGCTATATCTGAGCTGCAAAACACAGCAAAGAGCTAATTTTAGATATCAGGCATTTTTCATCATGCTCTTTCCAAATACCTCATTATTCAGTTTTTTTGATGTCATCACTTCACTACTCTGTAATGTTTAGGTTTTCCTACTCTAACTTGTAATTCATTCTGTAAACAGTAAATTATCTGCTGTTGGCCATTAGAAGAGTTTTGTAGTGTTACATTCAACGCTGTTGCCACTTGATGACATTTGTTATTACTCTTGGTTTTGTTAGCATTTGAGATCTATTTGAAAGTTTGAGATCAGGAATTTCCTGCAATTGTCAAAATTGTCAGATCTGTTGAATGATTAAGTACCCTTTAAAAGCAAACCACCAATACACACAGAGTTATATTATTGGATTCCACTGACATTCAGCCAAATAATTTGTTTTATTGTAACTGCGTAACTGTTGCATCATACGTCTCAGAAGAACACTTTCAATTTGATTTGTCTTTCTCAAAAACTGTCTCATTTCACCAGGTTAGTTTTCTTTGTTTACTGTTATTTCTTCTTTTTAGGGGTTAGATGTGGATTCTTTAGTGGTTGAACATATCCAGGTTAACGCAGCCCCAAAAATGAGAAGGCGGACTTACAGAGCCCATGGACGCATTAATCGTAAGTCATGGAACTATTGTACCTTCTGTACTTTTGTTACAATTCCTGTATGATAATTTTCCTCTCCTTAGCAACAGCAAGCAAACACTGAAATTTTATGAAAAATAGTATTGCATGAGTTAGTTATCACTCATGAGCCAAACTTTCTAGTTGTTGTTGCCAGTAGTCTGAAGTGAGAATAGCATGAAGCTGGGGTACAAAAAACTGGTTCACAGCCCTTTATAAAGAATTGAGAAGTGCGACTTACCCATGGAGGTTGCTTCCAGTGTCAGACGGGTGTACATGTATGTGGTTTATCTGGACTATACAGGGGGTAGTAAGGATCCTGAGAAAGGCATTTCCAGTCAACTGTTTGCCCTAATACACCCATTACTAGCCTATAGGCAAATTATAAGTATTGAATATCTAAATATCAATTATAAGAATGTAATAGTATAGTATAATATTATAGTGTTGACTGTTTTAGGAATGCTTTGAACTCGGTCAATTTCATGTGTTTCCTTATTTTATTGCAGCTTACATGAGTTCGCCATGCCACATTGAGATGATTTTGGCTGAGCGTGAACAGGTGGTACCACGTGGAGAGGATGAGGTGGAAGTTAAAAAAGTTTCCAAGAAGAAGTTGGCACGAGAAAAGATGAAATCCAGGGAATAGGTCCCTTCTTTGACAGCTGTATAATAAAATTTCTGAAATTGGAAGAAAAGCTTTGTGTTTTGCTTGGACATTATCTACTCTTAAGATAAATCAAAATATTTCTTACTGTATATGTTGTGGTTCAAATTTATTGTTGGTATACATTTAATCTTCCTATTTTTCTTGGGTATGGTAATGTATGACAACAAGTTTGAAACAAAGGAAAATGAAATTTAAACCAAGGATAAAATTGAACCACAACATGAACATCATTAGCTAGAATATGTGATAAAATACCTACCCAACTAAAACCAAATATCCCAAGTTTCCAATATTTTCATGGCCACCTTAAAAGCATGCCACATCTGAGTCATTTTAAAACTATTTGAAGGATAATAAAAATTTGGCCCCAGAAAATGTTTAGACATCATCTGTTCCTCTAAACTGATTTAGTTCTTGATGCATTTTGCTCTCAGAAAAAAAAATACTCGTAGAATACTCGGCCGCTTCCAAGCTATTGTCCTAAAAAGGGCTTGATGTGGAGAGGGCCACACACTTTATTGCTAAGATTCTAAGTAACGTTGTTTTGTTTTGTTTTGTTTATTCAAAAGAAAAATGTATAGGCTCTTCACTACAAACTAAACATAAAAACTGATTACCAATCAGCAAGTGGTGCATTCCTTTCTCACAAAAACCCAGAGGCAGCATTCACAAAGGTCTTCTAAGTAAAGATGGATTTGCTGGCTAAAGGTTTTTGAATTCAAACAATGGACATGCCTAGTTCTAAGATGGCTGCATGAAATGCAGAAAACTATCCCCAGGATGTTAAATTTATTTATGACATTTTATATAGGGGACCCATTTGAGTAAATATAGTCATTACATTAGAAGTAGATATGTGCGTGCATTGATCCCTGGACAAACTTTTTCCTGGAGGACAGAAAGAAGTAGACCCTGAGAAAAAGGTTGCAGAGAGGGGGGGACATCCTCTCTGCCTGTGACATTTCATCATGTAGATTGTTCTGTCGCTTTGAACCTGGAATGTAAATGGATGGTCTCAGGACCCTCTATCCAACCTTTATTGGAGGTGGCGGTATTCTGTAGTCAAGCCCAAATGATGTCCACAGAGAAATAATATCCATTCAGGCATTTTTCATTCACGTTCCCCAACTGATTGATATCAATGATTTGAGTGGTTTTCATGTGTTATGATAATCAACACACTTGCTAAAGTAAAAAAACTAAGACGAAAAACTGAAAATTGAAAAAAATCAGCCAATAATGGAAACCCCAAGTGCACCCCATAATTTCAGTCGCTCTTTCTTGGTCAAACATTTAGAACTGAAGAACGGTTATTGCTGGATTACTGGTCTCTCCTCCTGCACGGGAAAACCTCACTTCGACGCACGGGGGTGGAATGGGATAGTAACCAGTGATCATGACGTCATCCAGACATTCAAAACTGCAAGAAGAGAGACACAGAAAGTTAGGTACCGTCGCTTCCGTTTTGATTATGCAGTTGACCACATAAAAAGCGAATATTCTCTCTGAAACATCATCGGTGTCCCAGGTAAACGATTTTTAATTATGGCTGGTAAACGGATGTGTCCCGATTGCGCGGCAAGCGAGTTCTGATGTTGGTTACGTTTGGTTGTGAAGTGACTCAAGTCGGGAAGTATTACTGGAATGTCTTTAACCGAACAATACGAACAGCGCTTTTGCCACTTAAGATGTAAACACTATGACTGAAAGTAAGGTTTCTTCTTCAAGAGAGTTTTATTCGCCGCGGGCAAACAAGGTTTCGGGGAGCGAAAATGGAACGTTAGTGGAAAGAGGTGTCGTTTATAGTTCAGGTGACATTAGAACGTTTGAATTCGAAGGTTGCTCGGCAAATTTTGGAGTTGTGCTTGAAAACAGAGACTCCAGAAGTCCAAGCCGTACAAGAAGTGCTTTAGGGAATATAAGAATCATTGAAATATCGCCAGATAGTGCAGCTAAACGAGATGGAAGGCTTGCAGTTGGAGATCGAGTGTTGGAAATTAATGGCCATGATTTGAGCAGGGCAAGCTTGGAACGAGCAAGGTAACTTAAGCTTAACTTCATCAAAGTTTACAAAAAAAACCACAACGGGTAGTTTATACGTAAGTAGCGTAAACTATATAATCCGCAAGTTTGTAACTTTAAAAAATAGACTTAAAACGTTTTCTAAACGATTTCCTATTTGGTTTAGATCGAAACACATCTCAATTTACGACAATAAAATATCACAATGCGATCTTCAACCTTATCTAAATGCAATCAGTTTGTGGGCACTCTAGCTCCTTCATGATTTATTCAAAGAACTTTACACTTAAAAACTTGTATTGCCTCTGGTTTTTAAGACGTTTATACAGTATATTTTTGAAATGTTGGTCACTTTTTACCGAGGTTACAGCCTTTTGTAGCACTTTTGTGATCTGTGTTGTGTGACCTTTGTGTTATTAAAGCTTATGTCGGAGAATGGGTTTGATGTTGTTGATTTCATCCGTAAGTGTCGATGCTAAATATTTGTTGCCTAAAATTGGAAAAGACAACCTGACATCAATTAATCATTACTTTTTGGTACCTTCAATTTGGTGATGGGCAACGAAAATGTAGCCAAAATCAAAGACGTTTGTTTATCAATTATGAGGCTACCAACTAGGACAAATTAAAAATGGCTTCAATTTCAAACCTGTCTATTGTAGTTTATTTGTTTATATATATCTATATACTCCCTTCCCAGCATAAGCAATATCCACCAATGTCTTGTTTTTGAAACGAGCTTAATTAATATATTTGTTGGGTGATTCAATATTAATTCAAATATTAATTTGCAATATTATTCTTCATATCGTTCTTTTAGGTGGTACTTAGGCAGTGCTCTCCGGAGTGGCAAATTAAAAATACATGTTCTTCGAGAAAGTTCTGGAAACAAAAATACACCTCTGACAAATGGCATTGCCAGCACCATTGAAAAGATGCCTGAAGCTCTAAAACCGGTAAACAAATATTAATAAGTACACACAGTGGACAGTGTCTATATGTTATAACCCTTGAAAATGTATTTAACTGCATGCAGCTAGTTTGATGCTCTTGTACATGTATGCCTCACAGGAAATCTTTGTTATAATTTTTCTGAAGTCTGTAATTGGATTAAAATTCCTGTATTGCTAGTGTACAAAAGACCTTAAAACGGAACTTGCTCTGTCTGCACATAATTTGCAGAGATCTCCATGAGATTCAGACCAATAAATTGAAGTAAATAAGTTGGTATCATGCAGATAAGAGGGCATTATTTAAATACATTTCGTAAAAGATTTTTTAATTAAAATAACATGGTCCTGGTTCTTGAAAAGTAAAATGTTCCTTGTTTAGCAAAGATTGATATTATGTTAAGGTGGCTGTTGAACTTGAGTCAAGTGTGTGGACATTGCTTATTGAGGACATAATTACTATCAGGGAATACAATAGATCAGATATAAGGGAACTTAAGCACAGACATTACTCAGTCACGGATGGCAACCAAAAGTCGAATGTTTCCTTTTTGTAGCATGGTTTTGCTCCTTACCACAGACAGGAAAAGCTCTTGTTGATGATTGTGGCTTGATGCTACAAATGGGATGGCATGAAAACGCTCCTAAAAGGGAAAAATTCAATTTCCGTTTGCCATCCGTGGCTCTAAAACATCTGTGCTTAAGCTCTACAATATAGAAATTTCATGTTCGTGTACACTTATGAGTACCTTAATTCACCCAAGTCGAAACTTTTGTTTTCTTTATGATCAATAAAATCCCATACAGCTCATCTATTTGAAACTGTAGAAATCGCTCCAACTGCCTTGCCTTGAGATTTTGGTTAGAAAATATCTAAGTGAATGCCCCAAATGAAGATGGCTAGTGGCCTGGAGAAAAATACAATTTGCTAAGTGGGAGAAAGAGCTTTATGTTAGTCAGACAACAGTCATTACATGTATTGTCGCAAACAACACTGTCTTGTATATTTCTTGGATCGGCTGTTAAATGTTTGATAGCCAAGTCCTGAGGTTTACTTTGCTAATCTTTATATTTTGATGTGCTTTCAAGATACAGAAGAATGCAGTGAAAAAGATTCATATTCTAAAGGACAGCCGTGGGCTTGGAGTACAAATATCCATGAAGTTAAACCACAGCACTGGAGAAAAAGGAGTGTATGTGTCTGATGTGAGTCCTGGTGGGGCTGCCGCAAGGTAAGATGGGTATATTGGAAATTATACCTTTCAGATTAATTTTACATGTGATCTTGTTGAATGGATAACACGACATGTTAGTAGTACAATCAGACTGCATTTGTTAGGTACGGATAATGTCTATTTTCAGAAAATATCCATACCCTCCCCCTCTCCCTCCCCCACAGAAGGGATTGTAAATTTCAGGAGAGTGAAGCAGTAGCATCTCAAAAACCCACTATGAAGCTATATGTAAATTTCAAGTAGGGTAGGGTTCTTAGAAGAAACCCCTACCAGGGGGGAGGTATAAATATTTCTGGAAGTACACAATTTGATAATCACCCCTCCCCCAGAAGTTTCTTTCACTAAGGCTTTGATTCTCATGTCACACTTGCGTTTGCGTCAACAAGTCGTGTAGTAGAACACTCTCTCCTAATCTCTGATTACTACTTATATATTCATAAAACTCATAGTTTCTAACAAACATCTTATTCTGAAATGTTGTGTTTCCAGCAATTTTTTTAAATTTTAGTTTATGATTCAACGCTGTTACGTTAAAGAGACACTGGCCTTGCGTTTAGTCCAACTATCATCCCAAATCAATATCTCAATAACACATTTGGGATATTAAGTTGTGATTCAAGAATCAGTATATGTTTTGAGTTTTGGTATATTTAACCGTTTTTGTTGCAAGCTAGTATATTGATTTAAGAGTTTTAATTATTTTATTGGTTTGTGTATGCATAACTGCGTAATTGAATGATGTTGTGTTTTCATTGGTTGATAATTCGTTCAATTTACTTTTTGAAATATTGGTTTGTGTTTAATCAACACAACAATAATATTAGTGGTTTTAGTGTATTGGGTGATACAGCTGTGTAATTGGCAGGCTTGAAATATTTTGATTTGTTGCTACTGTCAACAGCCCTCTTATAATGTGTTGTTAAAGTGCATTCAATGAGCTTTAGAGAGGCTGGAGCCGTACTAGTTACTAATAACAGCCCTGTTAGTGGTTGGCAATTTTGCCACTTAAAGTTAATTATCTGCCACAAGAGAGGATGAATTGTCTGCCCCTAAGGGTCCCTCTTTACTTGGCAAAGTTTTGAATTGCTGCCAAACTATTCAAAACTTTCCTGTACAAGAATTCACAAATGCCATCATCCTGCCAAGTTTGGATTCAACAGATTTTTTTCATGGTCACAATCACAGTAAACAAATGTCAATGAAGTACATTTGATCTCGATTTTTTGGTCATGAAAAATAAATTGGATGAGGGGGCCACGCATCTACATGTAGTAGAGAATCTGTGATGCTGCATTGGTGAGCTGTTACCAACTTATTAACTTAAGTTGGTGAGGTAATATGGCCGCTGTAACTTTAGAGATTTGAGAGCTGATGTTTTGAGCGCTATTCCTTTGTCATTCACTCTGTGGTGGTCAAATTAAATTGCCTAATCATGCAACTTAGTTGATTAAACCAAAGCTAAAGCTTAGTGCTGACATGCTCTTGCTTTACTCTGGAGTTACATCTTGACCTCTGACCTCCGTCGCAGGTTTGCTAAACTGGCCCTTACTATGAATCGCTTCTCCTGTGATGCTTCTTACTTTATTACAAAACAGTTGTTAGAGGGGCGCTTCAGGCTTAAGGCTCAATATAGTGTTTTTTTTATACAGGGATGGCCGTCTCAAGGAAGGTGATGAACTTTTGTGGATCAATGGTCACAGCTTAATCGGCATCACTCAGCAAGAAGCAGTGGACTTGTTACGAGCATCACCCAAACTTATACAGCTTGTCATCTCAACACAGGTGCAAAGCATTTTGTGTTTGTCACATAGCTTGTCAAATGACATCCTCCAGCAGACAACAGCTTCATTAAAAAAATAAATTTGTGTGTATAATCACTTATTTTACAAATACATATACTGTAAATTATCCGGGTGAGTGTAGTCCTGAGATGGACTGTCTGAGTTGACATTGACCTCATTTGCTGTATTATTATTAACAACAGTTATTTACATAGCAAAACATTTCAACAGCCTGAGCAGAAGTCATCATCAGAGTCAAGTAAATTGTGGAACATCAATAGATGGTATAAATGTCACTGGTTGTTGACCTGATTGGTCCATGAAGTTGACATGTTATTGGTCATTTGTCAGTTTGCCTGTGAAGACTGTAAAAAGTGATCGGTGCATTTTGATCCGTCTTTTATAAGTCAAAATGTCCTTGGTCTATTGTCAGTAAAATAAGTTGTTTTTGTCCATTGTTTGTCTGTTTTCTTGATGTTATCAATAAGTTGTTTGTAAGGTGCAGTTGTTTGCCAACAACAACTTTTGATGTAACTCCTGTGTTCAAACTAGTTACAGAATCACTTGTTTAGACAACGTACAATCTTAATTTGAGATACAAATTATTTTAATGGTCAACATATGCCATCATTGCATCCTGTGCAATCACTGCATTTGGTCAACTTGTATTTGCTGTTGCCTTAAATATAAATGTATTTAAGGATGGTGCCTACTATTGTTACTGCGCATACGTTCTGCGCATCTGGAGATACTCGGGTTTCCTATGGGTGGTGCCTACTATAACAGGGATATTTGTGCGCGCCTTAAAACTATGCAGAGAAAGCAGAACTTAGCAAGTGATTTTGGTACCCAAAAAGAAAATTGGGGGTAACCATGCATTTTTCAGAGATAATAAAGCTTCAATTTGGAAAAAAGCGCCATACATTGCTTTGTATTTTGCTTAGTTATCTCTAAAAAATGCCTGGTTACCCCCAATTTTCTTTTTGGATTTCAATAGCCGCTACCAAGATCTGCTTTTCCCGCATAGTGATAAACCGTGCAAAAATACTTCGCTTTAAGTAGGCACCGTCCTTAGCAGACTGAGTAGTTGTAATTACTATTATGATGGCCATTATCCTATAGAGATGAGTAAGAGAAATTTTTTTGCATCTAAATTGTTGAAGGTGATTATTATGAACAATATTATTATGATTATCAGTTGCCTCTTGTTATTATCCAATCATTATATTGTTTAATTTTAAAACCCTTTAGTTTGCAGTTCTGACTTTGTCATTTCATGACCAGTTATTGCAATGTTGCTCTCTGCAGGGTGATACATCTACTGAGAAAAAACCGATGTCAAGAGGTCGATCAGAGTCTCAGGACAATATCGATAGAAAAGACATTATAGATAAAGAAGACCATTTGATAAGACTGAAACATCGTGCTGCATCTGTAGACAATCTGTTCAACAAAAGTAGCAAGAAATCTTTCGAAAACACTAAAGTGAAAGTTAAAAGCACTGAAAACTTACATCAAAATGCTAACTACAAGTTAACAGACCATCATGCGGAAAACTTACAATTACTGAAAAATAGTCCTACCAGAATAGTTGATCATAGCCCTGACAAGGATGATGTGAAGAAACATGCTGAAATACCGGAGAAGGCACACAATAAACAAAGTAATTTTCCATTGAATGGAAGCACAGCAAGCCTCACCAATGGTAGGCATCGGTCGTCAAGTACTTCATCTGAGAGTTCCAGTGAGGCATCAAGGCTAAAATCAGAAGACATCTTGATTTCAAAAGAAGATGAAAGCTTAGACAGTGAGCCAGTTACGTTAGAAGACAAACCTCTCAAAAAGGGCCCAGCAAAAAATATGTCATCTGTTAAGACACCACCATCAATGGTTGCAAAGGGTGCAAAGAAACAAAAACCTGCAAGTCCTTTGTTATTAAATTCTTCCAAACGAAAAGTCAGTGATAGCAAAACAAGCTTAGCTCCAGGTCAAATTTCACCTTCACTTCCGAGACCTCAATCACCAGGAGGTATGGGCATTGCTTTTCCTGCACGTTATCTTGGGGAAACCTCTCCTAAAGTCATGACAGTAGGTGTGCCAACACCTGCGCTTAAAGTGATCGGTAGTAATGAGCGGGATTCTCCTCAAGCCAAGAGGAAAGGAAGTAATGATGCCACACAGAGACAGAATGGTGTTAAAGGAATGGAGGAAGAAGTTGTGACAATAGTCTTGGTAAAGGGAATGAGTGGTAAAGGTCTTGGGTTTACCATTGTTGGAGGTAAAGATTCACCTCATGGTGATATGTCTGTTTATGTGAAGAATATTCTGCCTGGTGGTGCAGCTGAAGCAGATGGGAGAATGAAAAGAGGTACCTTAAAACATAATATTGCATTAAATTTTATTTATTGCATTTTGTCGGTGTTTAAAGGAAATTGCCACATCTCAAATGATTCATATAACAATATCAGTTTTCAGAATCCTCTGGGCTATTCTCTATAGTCTAGTAGATAACCTTTGTCAGTTGGGACACAGTTATAAAGGACTCTTTTCTTGTTTGTCACCTGCAGCTTTTCATGTTACAATGATTCCTGTACGTTCTCTAATTGTGTTCTCTGTAGTTTGTTATCAGTTGGCTATTTCATGCTGTCGCTTAATATACCTGTCGGTAAACAATTTTTCTCCCTTGAGTGTTTGAGACTCAGCTAGGGTTCAACTTTATATAGGGTTAGTAAGTTGATACTAATTTTTATTAAACATTCCAAGCCATGGTGACAATGCTCACACAGAGATGTACCAAAATGATCTTGAATGAGAATAGAAAGACCAGGGCACCTGACTGTCTGGTTTCTCTGACCTTACCACACTCTTTTGTTGCAGACTGAATGAATTTAATGTGCAACAAATTTATTTACTATTTTCACAGGCGATGAGGTGTTATCAGTAAATGGAAAATCATTTGAAGGTTTCACCCACAAAGAAGCTTTGGATACCTTTAAGGTAGATTGTAATATTAAATGTATGTTAATGTCAGACTTTCACTTTTTACTGTCCACCCCCCTATGGCTGAAAATTCCTGTTTGGCTTCAAAATTGCTTTAAATAAGTTTGGCTTTTTCAGCCCCGCCCCTATCAAAAGTTACAATGACCTACCTTTCATAGGGTGGATTTGAATATTGTCTGGTACTAAAAAATAAAATTAAGTAAATGGGAATTTCAGTGGCACATCCACAGAGTGGCTCTTTGTCCACTATTTCCAGGTCAAATTGTAATTTTTGGCGGTAGAAAAACCAGAGAACCTTGAAATAAACTCTCAGAGCAGTGACAAGAACCAACAAAAAACTCAGCCCACATATGGGTTCATTTCTGGCAGGAATCAAACCTTGGGCCACATTTGTGGGTTGAGGAAAGTGCTCTCACCACCTCTCCTTCGCTGCTCCCCAATTATCAGAAAAGTTCCTGGCTACACAATTCACTTTCCCAGATAATTTGCATACAGTCTGATCTTCTCAACAAACCTTTTCTCCTCAAAAAGAAAAAAAGTTTCAAGTAAACATTACATACAAGTCATATAGTTTTTTTTTTTTACATTCATTGTGTAAAGATGTAGATTTATGTGGGACAACTTTCAAAAAGTCATGATGTTATTCAGCCCCCAAAAGTGTCAAAAAATAAGGAATAAATTTAACCTTTTATGGAAAACAAAGTTGCAATTATTGTGTTAAATAGGCCTATAATTTTGTCTAATGTTTGTTGACTTGCATTCTAGAAATCGTTGTGTATTCTCTCCTTGTTTTGTGATTTTAATGTGAGAAGAGAATGGGATTGGGATAAATTTGAATTAAAATTGCTTTGTATTCTTTGTTTTCATATCTTGTGAGCAGAATCATTTGTATTCCCCATGAAAAACAATAGAACAAGAGAGTTGTTAACAGCATGTTCTATTTTGCATGTTCCTGAAAGATTTATCAAATAAGAAAAATTCATTTGTTAAATAGATCATTGATCAGTTAATTTTTGAAAGCCGAACTAAACCCAGGCCTTCATTAACTGGATTTGTGTTGTTGTGGTTTGCTGTTTTGTTATTCAAAATAAAGATAGTTTAGTTTAATTCAATTATGGGTGGGGGTCATAGTAATATCATTTTGTTTGGCCTTAGACACATTTTTGTATTAAATATTAAACAAGTGCAGATTGCACCTGCCTTTCAGTGTGTAATTGAACAAATGATTTATCAAAACAAACAAAAAAAACTCATTCACACATAACATTGAAACAAAAAAACTAATTAATTCATAAATTCATACATGATGGTCAACCACTGTTGTATTCCTTTTCATAAACTTTGAAGATGAAAATATTATTTTAAAATGTGTCCACATCAACAGTCTTTGTAAGTAAGTAGGTAAGGTACATGTGGGTTCTTGAAAGTTTAATTTAAATTTGTGAGGCAAAACAGTCTGAATTTTTTGTAGTTTAATATTTTCTTTCTTGTTAAATTGTTTGTTCTGTATCAAATGACAGGTGAAATTTAAGAACTTTTGTTGTTGTGAATTATATTTTTGCAGAGTATTCGCAGGGGAATTGTGACTTTGAAAGTACGAAGAAACAGCCCTGGAGCACCAAGCTTGTCCGCATTTACAACCCCCAGAAGTTCACCAGGGAGCTCGCGCCGTAATAGTAAAGATGTAACTGCAGATGATTCGACAAGCTCAAGCAGTTCTTCATCGCCAACAATGTTTCGAAAGCTTCGTCAAAAGAGAAACAAGAAAGGGAAAAGCATTGAACTTGTGCTGTATAAAGGTGCGATGTTTTGATATTTGAGGCTGATTTTTATTATAATTGGTAATTATTGCTTTAAGTTATGTTTTATTGATTCTGATTACAATTGTTTAACTTGATTTTATTTTAAGTTAAAGTTTTGCTTTGCTTTCACTTGTCAAAATTTGTCATCTGTAGATTGTATCTTATTATAATTATTATTCTTCATTTTATTGTTTGATGTTGATCAAACCTCCAAACTTACCAGGTCATAAAACACCTTAGCTTAATGATCTGTTCTGTAGACAAATTATCAGCACCATGTTTTATGATAATGTTATCTACTCATTATAATCCAAACTATGAAATTGCACTGAATTGAAATTATCCTTAGATAACAAATCTTAAAATACTGCTGCAATAAACAGCATCAATTTTAACACATTTTGGAGAAAGCCATGCATCACTGGAAATTTCTGAATATTCAGTCATGCTTAAATTCTCTTTCTACGTCAATATTTTCCTGATATGAAGCTCCACAGGGTACATGTCCAGTGTGATTTATGGGCCCTTATGAGTTATCCTAGTCAGTGTAAAATATGGCCAAATTATAAATATCTCTCTTGTTCACAGTAGATTATTTCTTAGATAAATAGAAAATTTGAGAAACATAAGGCTACAGTACAGTACAGTGTAAAGTGTACAGTATTGAACAGGTTTTGTTCAGTCAACAATTTACTCTGCTATTTAGCACTGCAATGCACAAAATAGTTTTGAGTATGATTCAGTACAACTTCATTTAAAGCTTTATAATTAATCCTAGGGTGTATTGTAGAAAGTGGTTAAATAGAAGAAATCTACCAAGATACTGATCATTCAGATCAAGTTTACATATACATGTAATAAGGGTTGCAAATGGTAAAGCTGAGACTTGCCAAGACTGGCCTGGCCTATGAGCTACATTGTACCAAACTGAAACTGTCAGAACTTTAAGGCCTCATACATTTGCAGTGTTGCTAGCAAGCTCAGAAAACAGATATTACAAGATTTCAAGGTCTGGTCTTAAAAGTTTGAGATTCCTAGATTTCTAGAAAACTTTAATTTGTGACTGTGTATTTTACAAGGGACCATTATGCGCTCTTTGTTATTTAAAGAAGCAATAAGATATATGTAAAATTGAAATTCAAAAGACTTACAAGATGGTTAGTTACTGACTGAATTACTTGTTTATCTTTATTATTTTTCAGAACCTGGGAGTAGCCTGGGAATTGGATTAGGAGGGACTAATTCCTCTTCCAAGTTACAAGGGATCTTTGTTCAGTGTATTATTGAAGGATCGCCTGCCGCTAATGATGGGCGATTGAGGTAAAATATTTTACGTTAAAACACAGATAATCCTTTCTAAATTTAGCTGATGAAGATAAGATCTGAGTTATGCTTCTCTAATGTTAGTTTCTGTACCAGAGTCAGTGAAGTTGTGAATATTCCACCAATAAAGTGAAATGCCAAGTCACTAATTTAAACTGATTATGCACAGAAGAAAAAATGAAAAAATATATTGGCAGGACTGTTCTCCTTTAATATGACCTTCCTGGTAATTTTTCTCAACTATCATAACTGTCCAATAATGTCAACACAAAGAGGAACTTGCCCTTAAAAGTCAATTTTGAACTGTAACGTTGTCTTCAGACAAAAATGGGGAGGGAGGGGAGCCAGAAGAAAATTTTCTTTGTTTTCTTTTTCATGTGTCGTATAATTTAATGTATAAATTTTATTTACTGTGACATTTTTATTTTTGTTAATTTTAATTTATTTAATATGTATTTCATAAAACAGCTTCAATGTTAATCAGTGGAAACTATTTGAAGTTTGTTTTCATAAAGTGGCAATAGCAATGTGTGTATTCTCCTCCCATTGTTGGCAGAATCTGTTTAAACGTCAGAGTTTTTATCTTTGATGATTTATCATTTCTTATTGCATACTGGTCACTATCATCTTATGGCTTAAAGGGCTTACTTAATAATTTGTATTAGAACGCTTACTTTGTGGATTAAATGTTAGAGTTTACAAGGGACATACATTTGAATATTTCATTGTATCTGTCCTTGAAATTCTTTTGACTTTGTTTCTTTCTTATTTTACAGAAATGGTGATCACCTACTTGAAATAAATGATCAGACACTTGATGGTCTGTCAGTGGAAATGGTATATAGTATTTTGGACAAAGTTCCTCCAGGGAAAGTTTACATCAAAGTAGTACAGAGTGAGACAACAGAAAAGGTTCCTATGCAGATAAATGATGCACTGACAAAGCTTCAAAGTGAGCAGCAGCTGCTTGATAAAAAGATGCCTGTGAAATCCAAGAGTGTAGGGACAGCATCAACCCTTTCAGGCGCTTCAGAGAGCTCTGAATCCTTTGGTGAGTTGGGTTTTTATTTTGACATTCAAGTGGCAATACATATCTTATACCTGACAGCTCCCACACATCTTTCGAAATCTGGTTAGTTTGAAATGACAATCCCATCAATTTGACTTGGGAAAAGTTGGCTGGTACATGTACGTGTATATTAACTCTGGTTTTACAAAGTGAAGCATAATCCAGCTCCTCCTCCAAAGTCTGTCACTGGCTGATATTGCAGTGGCAATTCCAGAACTTTGTGTAGGGCTGGAACTTGTGGAATATGTCCAGAAATGCATGCTAATAATGTTTGCTCTTTATAATAGACATAAAAAGTGTTCTTTATCCTTAATCCTCACTAAATAATTTGATTACTGATAAATGGAAAATTATATGACAGTTACAAATAACTTTGTCTTACTTGAAGTACCCAAATACAGAGTAGCATACCCAGAATGAAAACATGTCAGCTTAAATTTAAAATATTTTAAATCATCATCCTCAAGTCTGATCACTGGCCAATGGGTGATACAGAGTTAGTACAATGTCCCCAACAAGCAGACTATGCTAAACAGTGAGACACATAAATAAAGTTCTTCTCACTGGCTTTATGTGTGACTCTTTCTCAGCAGATAATATGACAAGCCTTTCATCATCTTGTGAACCTCTTATACCACTCTCTACTGAACCAAACAAGAAAAAGAAGGTAATAAGTCTGTTGGTTGACTCCTAAGAATGGAAAATAGCCAAACATAGAAGCTATGCTATCACTCATTTTCAGTAGAGCCTATCCCCTTATCCTTGCGCCAAACCTGGAGAAATTAACATTTTTGAGAACAAACTGGCAAAAATTCCTCATTGTGGTACCAATGCGCTGTTCAAATGTCCTACAGTACAGTTTGGGGGCTTACAGTATTACCCAGAGCTAAAGCAAAGAAGTCTTCTAGCAACCATTCATATCTTCATATATCCTCTCCTTAGAGGTAGCTAGCACAAGAAATGTTACTTCTGTTTCCTGTTGCATGAATGCTTGACCCTCAGATGGAGATTGTAGAAGATCCCCACTAATGATGCACTGGGGCACTGCAGCAATTGACTCATTTATACCTTTGTGATGATTTACAAGGAAGAGTTCTTTATGGCAGATGTTGAACATCATGCATGTAAACTTCTAATGGTTTGCTACATACCACCCATGCCTTCTTAAGTTATCCTCTCTTTGTAAGACGTTCCTGACAGTTTTTTTCAAGTAAAATCCCACAAAATCAAATGACTAGTAATGATTTTATTGACAATTTCAGGTTATTGTAATTTGGGTTTGCCTTGCATTTTGTAGTCCATTTATTTCCTTATAATCCTTGTCATTCACCCATCCTAAGTGGTTTCTGCAATTTAGTCAAACAGTTAGAAACTATATTAAAGACCCTTTTGTGTTATTTTGTTGCAGTCACAAACTCAACAGGAAGCAGATGATGCTGTCTTTAGAGACATTGAACCAGGTATGTCGGAAAAACTTAGCTCACAATAACTGTCATGCAATATTTTAAAAGAAGTAAAGTCTCAGCTTTCAGTACTGTAATGAATGACTCATCCCCAGTGGTCTCTCAGTCTCTCAGTCTATGAGAGAAGCGCAGCTGAGGGGAGCACAGCCCTGCGATTTCCGCATCCCAATAGAGACTGGGGACAAGTCAGCTGTAATGAAGACTTTCCAATGATCAAAGGACAGAAGGTGGAACGTCTTCGCCAACTACAGACTGGTTTCTTGGTGCATGTTCCAAAGATTACATTCCTAGGTCCCAGTTTCTTGAGCATATACACTTGTCTAGGGGAATTTTATCAGGGACAGTCCAATTTGCTCTGTGATTGTTCTGTTTTTTTGTTTGTTTTTTTTTGTTTTGTTTTGTGTTGTTTTTTTTAATGGTGTCGACTTGTCCCAAGACAAAGGGAGAAGATCAGTTTTGGAGGACAACTCCACAGGCCATTTGTCTTGATTAACATTAGTTCAAACTCTTGGGACAAGTCTCAGGCACTAACGTTCTGGCGACAGTATCAGGATTTGTCATTAAAATTGGTAGTTCACTTGAAGGGTATTGGTGTACCACTGGACCCTTGTGTGTACCAAGCCTTAGTGACCATAACATCCTCATTAGTATCATTGTGAAAGCTTCAAAATCATCATGATCATTTTTTGTAGGACTAAACTTTATTCTTTATTTCAGATTCGTCTGATTATATTGAAGACATCTTTACAATTATAAAACAACCCACAGGTCAGCCAGAACATTATTTATTGGTATTATTTCTTCTTCATTACTTTACGGTGCTCTTTTTCTCATTTCATGATATTTAAATCTCACAAAGGGGGATCATTCAGTCCAAGTTGAACAACAAAGTAAAGCTCTGAGCTAGCACCGATCAATTTGAACCTTCAACATTCCACCCCACCTCCCAGGCGTACTCCAGGCAATGTGTACATGGGTTTTTCTTGTTTTGGAGGAGTTGAGGAGTTTTTCAAGGACAGGATTTCGTCTTTGTGTGCAAATGGTTTACTCACAGTGGGTTTACAAACAGTTTTTGAAGTTGTCATTTATGTATCCCTGTCTGCAAAGAATGAACAGTGATTGATTGAAGCTAAAAATTTGTCGTTGAAGAGAGGCCTTGTCGCACTTTAGGGTGTGGCAATTGAACGCCTTTTTGATCCTGGAATGTGGGAACTATTTGAACAGGCCAACCTTCAAAGGTTCAGTTGCCTAGGGGCTTCCCGAGGGGGTGGGGAGTGTTGAAATTTTGAATTGATCACCACATTATGTATCCATCAGGCAGTCTAGGCATGGGTGTCACTATCGACAAGTCTCGTGGAAACACCATTGTTGAGGGAGTGTCAATCAAAAGTGTCATTGAAGGAGGATCAGCTGCCTTGGCAAGGAGCCCCAGGAAAGTCGGGTTGAAACTAGGTAAGGGCACAGATCAACATAGCATGTGCATGGATGAGGGTAAAGGTCCATTTAAACGGTTTCAACATTTGCTTCAACATGCGTTCAACACTTACCAAATGTCATTGTTGAAAGTGTAAAAAATGTTGAAAGCGTGTTGAATCAAACTTAAATTGGTTTAATCTTTCATTCAACATTGATTCAAGATTTCTTTTGCTCTCGAAAATGTTGAATGGCGTTGAAGCCATTGGATCATTCTGTTCAACATTAGTTCAATATTAGTCCCAAATTTACCCAGCATCCGTTCAACGTTTGTTTAACGAATATTGGTCTTGAAATTGTTGAAACCGTTTAAACTGGCCTTGACATGTCATAGTCATTACCATATCAGTCCTTTACACACAGTATTGTATAGGTCAAAAGCTCAGCTGTGACCAGCTTTGTCGCCTCATGCCAACTTTTCAGCAATAAGTGAACAAGTGGATAGTACCTCTATCCACTATCTATTCAATAGGAATAATAAGTTAATTTAAGTATCAAATCATTCAGCATTAATTGGAGAAATGTTATAAACTGAAAGTAACATTTGTTAAAAATCACAGCTCCTGGGAGGGAGACCTGTTGGCTATTTGCATAGCATGGCCCAGGATTTGAGCATGGAAAAAAACGTTCAAGTGGTCAAAGCAGAACGTGAACCCAGGACGTTCGGATTACAAGTCCGGTGCCCTTACCACTAGTCCAAACGGCCTCCAGTTAATACCCAGGGAAAAGCTTGTACATTCCTCGTGAAAGGGTTCACTTAATACGTTAAGTTGTTAATATGGAGGGTTGACTATGTTTTACCACATGTTTGTATTTCAGGAGATCAAATCATTGAAGTAAATGGTACTCACCTTAGAGGAATGGATCAAGAAGATGTCATCAAGATCTTCCGAGATTTACCAGGCTCTACAGAGATGAAAATTAGGAGATCAAAGACTGCTCCTCTGGAGATGGATTCTACCCAAAAAACAGAAAAGAGAAAGGAGTCACTTGAGAAACCTCCTGCACAAGAACCAGTACCATTACCTAAACCTCCTGAAAATAAGCGACGATCAAGCTTGAGAAACAAAGTACAACCTGTTAAACAAGGAAAACAAGAGGATAAACCTGCATCAGCTGTCACAATGGATGGCGTCCCTTCATCTGAACATACAAAACCTAAAACGGACAAAGATTCTTCTCAAATTAAAGGATTTAATTCCAGTGAATTAAATCAGAATAAAATGAAAGTTGCTGACAAAGCTGAGGAAAGAATTAAATCATCTGATAGGATAGAGAATGGACCAGAATCTCATCGGGAAAAACCAACTTCGGATAATAAGAATACCAGTATGGAAGTACCCAACACGAAATCTGTCAAAATAAAAGATGAACTGGGCGATAATTTGATCATTCCAACTGGTCACAGGAAAATGACAGTTAGCATAAAGAAGACATCCAACTCCACGCTTGGTATCTCATTAGTTCCAAGCTATGGGAAACTAAAAGGATACTTTCAGGTAATGGCAGTGTTGAAGTTGGTGTGCTTTAAATTTAATTTTGGAAAATGTTCAAACCGGTATCGTTTTAGTTTTGTTTTTGTCTCAGATTCATTGTTATTATATCGTAAACAATAGAAAACAAATTTAAACCACAACGTAGTCCAGTTACGTTAAAATTTTTTTTGGGGGGGTTTTGGTTTGTTTTGTTGTGCGAAATAATATCCATCATCCTTACATTTTCGTAAGCAACGTGGGTTTGGGCTTTTCGTTTTCTTGTCTTCTAATGATATTTAACGCTGTTGGTTAAAAAAATTGCTTACGGCTAAACCATGAGCGGCCCACACCTGGTTTCTGTCTCATAAAACGGTTAGAAGTATGAATACCCACCCCACCTCACTCCCCCACCCCCTCCCCCCTTGGTAGGATGATAGTCCGCACAGGACAATCAAGGGCATTTTAACATGTTTCTCTAACTGTTTTCCAGTAGCAAGTGAAACACCTCGATAGACCTACGTACTAACACATACATGTGTGTTTGCTTGTCTTCCAAGAACTTTTGTTCTTAATTTCATGCCTGTAAATAAATAATTATTGCCTTTATCTCTTCTTCAGATTCGTAGATTGCTATCAGGAATGGTGTGTGCGCAAGATGGACAGCTTTGCGTTGGTGACAGACTGGTGTCAGTAAATGGTGTCTCCTTAAAAGGTGTGACGCATTCAAGGGCATTACAGCTGCTAAAGAAACCAATGGAACTGGTCGTATTTGTCGTATTAAGAGAAGGTCTGGAAACGCAAGGCAAAGCGTCAAGTATTTCTGATGAATCTAAGAATGATTCATCCATTCAAACTTCTACTTTTAAAGCTGACAAGGAATCTAATAATGATCTTTTTATTCAAAACTCTCCAAAATCTGAAGACAGCAGCATACATACGAAAACATCAGATCCGTCAAAAATGGGCAATACAGAGGAAATGCAGAGTTTTGATCCTTTGGCTTCTTTAGAAGTAAAAAGTGAATCTACAACAAAAGTCAACAAATTGGGTGAATTTCCATCAGGTGATAGTGACGATGAAAGTTTACCGGAGTTACCATGCTCGCCACCTCCTCCTCCTCTCATGGACGCAGACGACCTTTTAGATGGTGATTTATCTATCCCTTCTCCTCCCCCAACGTTTTCTCCTCTGCCTCCGCCTCGTCCTTCAGAGATCACAGCAGCCAGCGAAGATGACGGCCTGGTGTCGTCATTTTCCATTGTTTCTCCACCTCCAGATCTTAGTCCCAGAATGAAAGAGTTTATGGAGCAAGATCTTTTTAAAACTGGAAATGATGAAGACAGCAGCAGCCTCGATTCTTTTCAGGGTGATGAGATTTTATCAGATTCCTGTGCTAGTCTCAACCAAGCTTGCTCACCGGACGGTTGGGATTTTCAAACGCTGCCAAAATCCGATGATGTGAATATCTCTGGCAAGGATGATCTGTTGTCCCTTGAACAATGTAATGCAACAGAGGCGCCTTTAGTTTCAACAGATTCTTTGGTTTTACCATCTTCTACTTCGCTTTCCCAGACCAAGGTCGGAAAGACAATTGATTCAAACAAGGAAATTGAACGAAGTTTTGTTCTTCCTGCTAGCAACAAAACAAGTAGTCCATTCCTTACTGGAGGCAATAACGACCTATCATCAGAGCAATCGAAAAACAAGCTCTCGAGACACGATGATGAAGGTCTTGAATTGAAGACAAACTCATTGTCGCCACTACATTCTAAAGGAATCAGTGAAAGTAACAAACAAGATGTAAAACCGGTCGAAGGAAGAAGAGTTGAGAACGTACCATTTGTTGTCACGTTCCAGAAGAAATTCAGGAGCCTTGGCATGAAGGTGAATCTGTCGGAGGACGGCAAGGTAACTGTGACTGAAGTGTCATCATTTGGATTGGTTGGAAAAGATGGAAATATCAGGTAAGAGGTGTTCACTATAAATGTGTCTGAATTCACGATGAGAGGGACAGAACAAAAGAAAACGTGAACATAATGTGTACACTCAGATTCAGTAAGGTTCTCTACCTTGTATTTGGAACCTCATTAGCCTTAGACTGCAAGCGGTGCCTTTCTGGGTAGTCGAGAGGGCGCGAAATAGCCGAGCGAAAAAGCGGCGAGACTGGAGACTGGAGGCCCTACTCCGCTCGTTTTCTCCAGCTTTCGGCTTTTTCGCTCGGCTATTTCGCGCCCTCTCGACTATCCACAAAGGGAGCGCTAGCAGTCTACATCAGCCTACTTTAACCATTTAATTACCCACAATAATAATGGAATCTCATGTATCATAAAAGACGTGTTTGACATCTAAGAATAATTGAACCTGTTTCCAGCGGCCTTTTTAAAATGAGATAGTTTCACTGCTGTGAAATAGTTCATTGTTTAAAATGTTTTATTCGACAATATTGACTATTACTAAGTGTTGAGATTTCATTGCCTTAGCTGTGGTGTGTCATGTGTTATTTCAGAGTTGGCGATGTCCTTTTGTCCATCAGTGATACTCCACTGGATGGAGTAGCTCTTGAAGTTGTCCAGGACATGATCAAAAACTGCCCTAGAGGGGATGTGAGAGTTGTAGCCCAGGCTGGACCTAAACCAGCAGTCCAGGAGACAGATAATTCGATGCCGCTTTGTGCAACAGAACGAGGTCGACGTGAGGAATTGTCTTTTTCGATGAGCCGGCCGGGTGAAAATCATGAGCCTAACGGTCCATTCCCCAGGACTCGGGTTGACTTACCAGAGGACCTCATGTCACAAGGAAATTCAGACATAGCCAGTAAAACGTTGAAAAACGTTTTGATGTCAAATGGATTACAAGGTTCAATATCTTCTACCCCGCCTCGGCAAAGGCGGCCAGACGCAACGAAGGAATGTGAACCTGTGCTGGAAAACATTAGATTAGAGGATTCTGATTTTGGTGATCTCCCCCCTCTTATTGCTCCTCCGCCAGTGCCAACTAACGACTGGCAGTTGGAAAGTTCTGCAGTTCCTGTTGGTGACCTGGTTGTTCAGGATACTGCTCAAGAAATCTCTTTGAACCCACCGTCAATATTCGATGATTTCTTCGATAACAGCCCCACTGATCCCTCAGCATTAGTTTGTGAATCTGAAATGGACAATACGGCTCCAAGTCTAACCCCAGTGGATTCTCAGCCTGATGATCACTCCAATTTACAACTGAAAGTAGAGTCATTCAATACGGCAGATGAATCTTCCAGCGTTCAGTATAAGCCTGCGATGCCATCTGAAACCGCACAGGCACAGCAACCAATTAGACCCCCCAGTTTGTTTGGGGATGACACAGAAAGTTTATCTTCATCCCCGGCCAAACCCACTGTGGATTTGTTTGATCAAGACGCAGCTTCATGGAATGGAATGAAAACTGTTCCACTCAAACCTCCAAGTCTGTTTGATGATGACCTTGAAAGCCTCCCTAGCTTGCCTCTTCCCCCTCCACCTCCAAAACCAGATAAACAATCAACCGGCAACTATGGTTTGGATACAAGTTCTACAAATTCGTCTTCACCTTTGCAGTCTCCATGGCTTAAGCAGAAAATCCCTAATGTTACAGCATGGTTTCGCCCCTCAAATGTAACAGCGACCTCTAGGTCTGAACCCAGATCATCTTCACCTTCTTCTCATGGAAATATCTCCACATTAGAGGTGTTTGATCCATTTGGTGGCGTGCCCAGTGAACCATCAGATGTCCCAGATGATGACATGGCCAGCCTGCCGCCTGCCCCACCACCACCACAATTGCCAGTCAACAGGTCATCCAGTCAGTCCTCCAGGTCCTCAAATACAGAGACCTCTTTAACGCATGAACAGCAGAACACACCTCAAATCAACAGGCCGCTTCCACCACCAGCCAAACCAGAACGCAAGAACTCCAAGAAAAGGTTACTGCCTTTGCGAATTACGTCCAAGAAAGGTCGAAAAACCTCTGAGCAAATTAATGCATCTCCTGAAAACGATCATCGCCATGAGTCATTACCATCTTCTGGCCATACGCGTTTTGATGATTACTCACGATCATCGGCACGTGTTGAGCCACCTGAAGATGATATGGAAAGCTTACCTCCTGCTCCTCCTCCACCAAGAATGTCACCTCTCACAGTGGAGAGTTTGGAGAATATAGTTGATGGTTACCAACCAGTAAAAGTTGCACAACTCATACCCAATCAATTTGAAGAGCAGAGAGCCACATTGTCAACTGGCGGGGACACTTCTCAGTCATCTCAAAGTCCAAAAAAGAAGAAGAAATCGTTTCGCAAAAATGTCATTCAACAGGATGTTAAGGAATCTTTTTCAGAATCGTCAAGTCAGTCAACGTCGTTTCCTTTAGTACCTGAGACAAACGCTCCTGTTGCCACCTCGGGGCAGCAACAGAGTCCACCGGAAGATGAGATTGCTGTGACAGATTCTTCAGATGCAATGTCACCACCTCCTCTCCCACCGGAAATGGAGCTGTGGGCCGAAACTGGGTCAGCTGAAGCGGAGCTTGCCTTATTAGATCAGATACTGAATTTAGAAGACTCCTCAAGATCAGGAAATGAACACAGTAGTGAAGGAGGCAGCACACCTGCATCTAAACGTGCAGCATTTCCCAAAGATGCTTTGGACAAAGAAGTCACCGAAATTGAGGATATCCCAGTAGTTTCCAAGTCTGAAGAAACAAGTGACCGCAGTAAGCTCTTTCAAGGTTCCTCGGAGTCACGTAATGTCGCCTCAAGGCACAGACCACCTGACATGAACACAGGAATACAACTTGATTTGCCCTCAATGGATTCCCATTTTCAAATAGAAACGACAAGAACAAATGACGATTCAGAATCACTTCCAGTTTTTGTTGACTCTAACATGTCTAGAACAAGTGAGATTGCACATCAGGGCTCTCCTGGCCGTTTGTTAAAACAACCAAGTGAAGATCGTGACAGCGGGAATGTAGTCAAGCAAAGAAGGCCAGCTCCACCCATTCCTACGCGACCTCAAGGTAACAACAAGGCAGGTAGCATTTCAAGGAAGCCACTTCCAGCCGGTTTGGGCGTAGCAGTACTTCCATCTAGGCCGCCTGACATGAAGCATAAGACTCTTCCGCCTTCGGATCAACAATCGCCCAAACATCAGAAGGAACAAAAGGTCTTATCGCTGGGTAGGGAAAAGAAAAAACTGTTCTCAAAAGGTCACAAAAGCAAGCAAAAACAAGTGGATTCCAACTATCTTGATTCACCCGACAACTCATCTGAAGTCAATACAGAGGGGCGTGAACGCTCACGGTCATGGACCAAGAAACTGTTTGGGTTCCGCAGTAGAAGCAAGAGCCGAGACAAGACAAAGGAGCGAGATGACAAGAGTCGTCGAGCGGACAGAAGTCGATCAGTTTCACCTTCTAGAGGGCTGTTCTCCAGATCACGAAGGTCGAGTTCTCCTCCTCCTCCACCGCCCTCGACAAAGAAAGTTCCTATGAGTAAACGTGGGAAAGATATTGAACAGAAAGCGTCAGATAGGGAACAAAGAGAACATTACATGGCTGCGAGTGAAAACACCCAAATTCCTGTACATCCAGCAACAGTATCGTCTTCTACTGAACCTTTTGTAGAAGGTAACAACAACAAACCTGATCCACAAGTTGAAGAGGATTTCATATCTGCACTGGAAAGTAATGTAGTAAATGCTGAATCACACTTATACGATGAAGCTTCAGGAGTTCAAGTTCAATATGACTACGAAGAAGCTCAAGTCGAAAATGTTCATTTGGCTCAAGAAATGAATGAGCTTATTGATAGTAAAAGACGAAGTTCAGGTTTGTCTAAGGAATATGACGTTGCAAAAGAACCAAATATGCTTTCCAGGATGGAGACATCAAGAATAGATAGACCACTCCCAGTGCCTCCTACTAGAGCTGAGGCGACAGCAATTACGAGCTATGTGACTGCCAAAGAGCAAGGTGCTGTTGAGTACGAGGCGCCACAGAAACCGGCGACCAAACCACCTGTACCAAAGAAGCCGTTGTTCCTGAAATCAAGTAGCTCACCGAGCAGACAGCAGCAGAGGACGGTGGATGAACTGAAACGTAAGTTCAATAAAGCTTCCACTTGTGATGAGAGACCAGAAACAGCACCAGAAAATGTGGAGAAGCTTACATTTACCTCTCAGGATGATGGCGTTCAAGTCGCCTTCAGTGATCATGAGGATTTGCCTTCCCCAGGTCCACCAACATTCAAACCTATCCTACCGCCAATGGCATTGCAAGCAGACGTGAATCAAAACGAACTAGAAGATCGAGGGATACCAGTTTGTCCGAACTCTCCAGGTCCTCCAAGATTTAAACCTCTGCCTCCACCTTTAGCTTTGAAAGAATCTGGGGTACAGAATGGGGTGAACGGCCATGAAACAACTGATGTGTTGGACTCTCCTGGCCCTCCACAATTCAAACCTGAACCTCCCCCGCTGCTGTTGCGCAGTGAGAACAATGATTTTGAACAGGAAGATCGTCCCAGCTTGCCGGACCAGCCGCATTTTAGACCTTTGCCTCCGCTCCCCATTGCTTCCTCAAAGATGCAAAGACACGAAGAAGACCAGTGCGTTGCACCCAAACAAAACCTTGTTGAAGATGTGCCAGTGGAGAATCAAGATTTGCTCGATGTCGAGCAAAGAAGAACGAAGCCACTACCTCCAATTCCTACCGGTTTTAATCTTAAGACTAGCGCTAGTACAGATACTTGTGTAGACGACGATGCGGATAATTATTCCGATTACAAGCTACCCCTTTCAAGACAGGATGCCCAGGAATACGATAACATTGAAGACAGCAAAACAGAAACTTTGCAACATCGAACAATTCTCGACAGCACTGAGCGCAATCATTACTCCCAAGTGTCTGAAGATGTTACAGAACCGTTAATTCTACAGAATGAAATTGTTCCCGTGAACACATCTCACAGTGATGATTTTGAGAGCTCAGATCTTTCATCGGAATGGGATGATACATGTAGCTCGACTCAAGATGACCATGGTTTTCAAGCGCCTGGTGCAAGATTCATCAGGAGTGCAAGTTTCTCAGCTGGAGACGTTCAAGCTAAACAACCTCCTCCTGCTGGTGCCTTTGCTGGTGCTGAAGACCAAAAGAGGTTGCCACCAGTCATCTTAAAACGTCCTCCGCCACCAATGCGAAGGCGATCGTCTTCACTGCCTCATTTGTTCGCAGAGTCAGACGCTTCCCAAGCGGAATCAGGTAGCATGGATTACTGGCACACTGGAAACCTACAGGAACTAATCAACAGTCGCAATCAGGAGCCAGACGTGGATGAAGGAATCATTGAGGTGCAGGTGAGACAGGAGAGACTTCGGTACTAACCATCTCGTACAGCATAATAAACGGTACCACAGGAAAGTACTACTTAAAACCTTTCATTTGAATTGTCACAGAGACTCAAACGTTAGAAACACAAAGCATAATAAACAGTACCACAAGAAAATACTTTTGGGCAGCTTTTCTTTCAATGAAAAAATTATGGATTTCATCCGCAGACTCAAAAGTTAGAATCGCTTTGTACAGCATAATGAGTTTGCTAAAATAACTATCAAATTAATCTCAAGTATTTTAATTGGATGTTCACATTTTATGATTCTATCCAAAAGCGTAAAAGTGAGAAGCGTAATTATTTGTCTCAGGTTTTAATTTTGTAACATAATGGCAAATAGTGTGAAACCGAAAGCCCAAGTTTTCCTTGAAATGCAAACGTTGTCTTTGACTTGGTAACCAGATGAATTCGTTAGAAGATTACAAACATTATGTCGGTCCTAAAATAAACGCCGGCTGGTCTTGGAGGTCTTACCCAATGCATGAAATGACAAACATCAACGCGTATGGATATAAATTTTACCACTGGTTGGCCGGTTTCAATTTTTCTCGCACGCTGCAACGTTTCTTTGCGAAACGAGTTTCGTGAAAGACTGCACTGGTGTGGTGGATCCATACAGTTCGCTTAGATAGAACCAAATGCTCGTAACTGCTCGTTTGTTTTTCCTTTCATTACAGCTTCTCAAAGAACAGCAGTCTATTGGGCTCATGGTCGTTGGAGGCCTGGACACGCACCTAGGTATGCTTTACATCAAAGACATTCAACCCAACTCACCAGCTGCCAATTGTAAGCGACTGAGGACTGGGGACCAGTTGTTACAAGTCAATGATAAATGCCTCGTTGGGGTGACACACGGTGAAGCATTAAACATCCTCAAGAACACTCCACCACTAGTGAAACTCACTGTAGCGAGGAAGAAAGACAACGCCAACAATGGTCTTGAGCTAGAGGCAGAGCGAAGACGCGTCAACGACTTTGAGGAACCGATAGTGAACCAAGCTCGTGAATCGAGCACAATTTCAAAGAGTTCACATGAGTTATCTTTCAGCCCTCCGACTGAAAGAGGCCAACGCCCCAAGTCTTTTGTCAGTCTGTCCTCATTCGGGACCCCTGTCCACAATGACCTTTCCCCGCAGACGTCTTTGTATGGTTCGTTTGAAGAGCTTGATGAATACGTGCCAGCTTACCTTGAGCCTGAGAGTCCAACACTGAACCTGCGACAAGATGACGTACCTATTACTATCATTGATGGTATCCCAGGTGACGATAGTGACGTCACGGTGGAGGAGGAGCCTAGGCCGAGGAGTAAGAGCGTGAGCTGGGCCGTCAGTGATGAGACAAGTCAAGTGTTTACTGTGGAGCTCCTTAAGAATGGTCGCGCTGGATTGGGTCTGAGTGTGAGTGGTGGAGTGGACACACCTTATGATGACATCACGGTAAGCATCCTCCTGTATTTTTTCTTTCCTCTGTATATCCCTTTCTCTTCTTCAGCCCCTTTGTTCCCTTTTTTTCCCTCTCATGTTGCACTCTTTTCCCCAGCCCTCTTTTCTTCCCTCAGCATGCCCTCCCTCTTTTAATGTATGTATCAGAAAACTTCTGTCACCCTTCTCGCAGATTTTTTGGACCCTTCTTCCTTTGCTCCTTTCAAAACACCATTCTGCCACTTCCTTGGCCTACCCCCAGTCCCATACCTTCTTTTTCTTCTCCTGTTTTTTTCTTTTTTGTTGTTGTTGTTGTTGTTGGTTTATTCTTTTGTTGTTGTTTTTGTTTTGTTTTTGTTTATTTTGTTGTTTTTAATTGCCTTTTTTGTTGTTGTTGTTTTATTTTTTTGCAAAATCCTTCGTTTTAACGTCCACACCAGAGTTGAATATCTTAACAAAAACGTTTCGATTGGTCAGTTGCTCCAACACATTCAAAGTTCTATTGTTGTTTGTGCAGGGTCAAGGCCAAAAAGGCAAACAAAAACATACAATAAAGAAGTTTGTCAGGTTTCATAACCATTGCCTTTAATTAACCATGCTTTTGCATAATTTCTTCTAAGATTTGTTTGACCCTTCTCTACCATTTTCTGCCTATTTTCTTTCTCCAAGCGTCCTTTCTCTCCTTTTTATTCTTCCGCATGGACCTCTGTCCTGCTGTCTCTGTCTGTTATCAAGGAAATCAAACGCCTCATTCGGCATAGACCTTTTTCATAAATGATGGCCGATTTATTATTCTTTTCAATATATGTTAATAAGCCCTACTAACCTTATTTCAGAGTAAAAATTCGTTTGAATTTTGCACATGCTGACGAGGCTAGTAGGGCTAATTTTCATGAAAACAAAAGAATAATTTATCGGCCGCCATTTATGAAAAAGGTCTATACCTTATCTGTATATTCTGCTAATTTTGTTTGTCCAGATTATACAATCTTCGTCATTATTTTGTTCCCAGGTTCGTCAGATCCTCTCAAGTAGCGTAACAGCCCAGAATGGACTTGTCAAAAAAGGTGACATTCTTTTGTCAGTAAATGGCAAATCGTTCAAAGGATTAACAAATATGCAAGCCCTAGCTCTCCTGAAAAACACTCCTGATCGAGTGACGCTTGTCTTATGCCGGCCATTAGGGGCTAAACAACACGAAAGGTCGCATGGCAACAGAGAGGTTTTTTCAGACTCCGAGGCTTGGCCGACAAAAGAGGAAGTGACCAAGAAAAAGAACTTAGCGAATACAAAGAGCATTGTACCACCGACACTTGAAAAGATCCCATTAGATCTTGCTAAGCAAAATGGCGAAAACTCTACGTATGATCGCCTAAAGAAGAGATTATTCTCCAACTCTGCATCCAAGAGTTTGAAGGAAAGGCTACAAAAGGTACCTCAAGGCCCCTCTGTGAGTGAGGTCACTCTTGAAAAGGGGGCTTCTGGACTAGGGTTCTCTTTGGGTGGGGGCCCGGACTCGCTGTATGGCGACGCCCCGATTCATGTGAGGTACGTGTTTAAAGAAAGTGTGGCTGGTAGAAGCGGGAAACTAAAGCCTGGAGACGAGATACTCGAGGTGAATGGACAGAGAGTTGCGTATATGACCAGTGTAGATGCTCTTGAACTGATAAGAAGATTACCTTATGGGCCTGTGATGATGAAGATAAGGAGGAAGTAACACAGGGAGGGTCTGATCAAATATTCAACATAGTATTAATATTTTCACTTCAAATAGTGCACAAATTGGCTCTGAAAGTATTGAAGACAAATGACAACACGGGAAAATACTGCTGAATAGCTTCCATTTCAATGGTCACACTTAAGGATTTTATCCACTGGCTCAAAATTTAGAACCACCTTGAGCGGCATAATATAACAATACGTTTCAATAGCTTTCATTTGAATGGTCACACTTTAAGATTTCATCCACAGACTCAAAAAGTAGAACCACCTTGTACAGCATAATAAACAACACCGCAGGAAAGAACTGCTCAGTAATTTTCATTGGAATGATCACAGTTTCGGATTTCATTCATTGACTCAATAACCAGCTCTTCAGTGTATAAATGAACTACAAGGAAGTACTGCTCAGTGTTTTCTGCGATTAAAATTGTAGGTTCCTACAATCTGTTCTTAGCCCCGCATTTTGTATTTCACTATTTTGTGAAAAGAATTTTATGATTCTGGGGTTTTCTGAGACAATAACTATAGCTATTTATTAAGGGGTACCGTATTACTGTAATATTACATATAGAGGTCTACAGATATAACTTGGTAGGTTAGAGTTTTCAAAGTCAATGCACATCGCGTGATGTACAAGATTCGTAACGTGTAGATGCTAGTAAGCCAGTCTTTTGATATACAGGGTGAATATTATTCGGCATAGCTCGATAGCTTCGAAATATTTGTGGATGATAATGTTGGTAATACTTATGGTGAAACGGAAATCTTGCTACGAATTTCACATCTTAGTTTTTGCTCTAGGGTATGTTTAAAATGTCACTCCAAATGTACAGAATTTCTATTTGAAAAACAGGGTCTACAGCCTATCCTAGCAATTAAGTCAAAATAATGTTTGTACAGGTGTACTAATTATTTTATGCGTGCCTCTAAGCCATATCATACGTGCATGCATATATTTATTGGAAACAAAATGGTGCTTTTGTATGTTGTATTGTAAGAAGTAATAATCAAAGAAGCTGGTGGTAGAAATGTTTAGTTGATTAAGTAATATGGCCACCGTAAAGAGAGTCAAGAGCTGACGTTCAAGCGCAAGCTCTTCGTCAGAGCGAATGATTACATGTAGACAGCCTGGTGCAGTTACATCTCTTTAAAAATATATAATTAGCATGGCTTGTACGAGGCACATGCCGTTCAAGTGCAGAAGTATTTTACATCATATCAAAGATAAGTTTGTAAATAAAATTATTTAATTTTGACTTGCTGATGTATTGTTACTGTAAAGCATGGAATGTGCAGGCTGACAAGTTGATCAAATCACGATTGCCTTTCGTTTCGTTCAACCCCGGTGGCCTCTCTGTATCGTGGAAGCGAGCCGAATCACTATTTGTTCTAGCTTTAGAACTGGTATGTTCCTTTTTTTTCTGTCGTTCTTCCTTGTTTCGGGCAAAACGCAAGAGTAACCTGCAGCCCTGACCAAATCATTTGCGATTTTAACCTCCCACCCCACCCCACCAACCTTGCAATGTTGACGAACAAAGAAAAATCAATGCGTGATACCTACAAGTTATGTTTAACAATGAACCTGGAGGAGCGGTGGTGGAGGGGGATTTAAAGAAAACCGTTCCCGTTCAGCCCCCGAGAAAGGTTTGTATTGTAAACCGAAATATCAGGAAAATTTTAAAAAATATTTTAGTTATTCTGGCCTTTTTATTTCGACCAAGTTCGCCATATCCGCCGTTTGGATCAGTCCGTCGTCTATATTTTGCATCTGAATTTCCTGCTTTCAATCATCCTCGTTCCCAGGGTCTCTCTTAGCTCCTGGAGACAGGAAGAAGAGAGACCCTGGAAACAAGTTTCTTTCCATTTCCACAACTGAGTGCTTTTGTTCGTTATTTAAATTTTTTTCTCTTTATTCCAATGTAAAGCCTAGTTTTCCCTTTGTTCCCTTCTGTTGCCTGATCTTCCGCGGTTGGCACCCCTTTTTTGGTCTACAGTTCCCGGACTTAACATACAGCATGCAATGAATCAGTTACTGGTTACAACATGAATGCTTTATTAATTCCACTTGTCTATGTATAACAGTTTACTTGGAAATTATCATTGCAAAATTCCTTGTGAGGCTAGGTAATGTTGTCTTAGATTGGAATTTGTATCACCAAGGGCCACAAATCACACAATGGAGAAGAAATGAGACAATTCCACCATTACTCTATCATAACACCATTTCGAATTAAATCGAAAGTATACTTTGCAGTGGCCCTGGTTACTAGTGTACAATATTTCTTGCTCAGTTTGTGTGTTGATGGAAGGATATCACTAAAAGCCAGCATGACCTATTCCCTTGGTCATCCAGATATGGATGTAGACTTTGGTACCTACAGTTTACTTACAGTTATTTATACTGTACAATTTACAGCGAAGCTTGTTGTACCATTGCCACGAGGAAAACATTTTAAATTAGTTTTTGCCTCTGATGTGTTCAATCACATTAAAATTAATCAACTTCAAGACCTTGGGAGGTGCTGTTTGGTGTACAAATGTGCCTGTTGTGTTGACTCTGCCTGCAACAGACTTCTTACTAATTATCCCATTATTGAGACAAAACTATCAAAAAGTGGCAACAATACAACAGGGCTACAAAGGTATTTTCACTTCTAACACAATGTAGTCTAAAAATAGTGAATGGTGATTAACAGCAAAGTATTTTGTTTTAAAATCAACACAAAAACTTCAAATAATAAGTATTGTGGCCAGTAGGGATACTTGAGGGAAGAAATCTGTAAGTAACACCTTGATGCCATTATTTGCTGTTTATTTTTGTCATCAATTTCATGACAAGAATGGACTAAGACGACTATCCATTTGACTATGAAGAAAACAAGAAATGGTGATCAACTGACGTTTTTGAAATTGTGGTTGATGCACACCTCATGTTTTCCCTGTTTCCTGGAAAATAATGTTGTATGGCTGCATAGTCTAAATGTGTTCAGTATTTTTTGCTTTCAAAATTTGATTGAAATGAAGAGTTTTACAATCCATGACAATTTCATTTGACAAATTGTAACAATTACATCATCTTTGGCATAAAACTTGTTTCACAATGCCACTCCAAACAAATTTGTTTTGCTTACGTTTTTACCATCAAACCCCATCTAATGTTTAGTGATTTTGCCTTTGGTATCATTGGACAGAAACTCAAGCCAAGCTATAAATTTATCATTTCTTTTGCTTGCTTTCTAACCAAACAGTTCTTTTGTTTCAGTTACTTGAGTCGCATGGTTAAGTTGTATACAAAACTACTGACAAATTCTTTGCAAAATTGCCACATCCAATGCTTGTTGAAATTCGTAAATTCTCAAAATGGATAGAGTACCTTGCCCCCTCGGTACTGCCATTAAATGCAAATACATACACATACTAAAATATGCCGTTAAATAGCACCTCCTTTTTGACAACAGAACCCGTATTGTTTGAAGCTTTTAAAGTTGACATATAATGACTCAATAAATATACAGCCATTCCCATCTACTAGCAATCTATTAGCAGGGTTCTGATCAAGTTTCAGCAGCCAGCTAAGACATGGCTATTTTGGATTTTGAGCTATCTATGTTTTGGTGAATTGGTTGTTAAATGAATCTGTATGAACACTCATTCACTAAATTGCTCCTTGTAGATCCTAACTGTCTATTCAGAAACTTTATGAGAACCCTGTAGTGATCAAGATTAATAGTACTACATTAGCTTTTCCTATAACCTAACCTTTTCTCAAACCTTGTAACTTTAGTTTTAATCCCCCAGAAACCTAAGTATTAATTCAAAATTTTGCTTACACTTTGATTACATCATTGGGCCACTTGTACCCCAAAGAACACAACCTCCCTTGAAATAGAGTAGAACCCTGTTAAATGAGCACTGTTGGACCATAAAAATATGAATGGCTAGTCACATTTAGGACACAAGATGAATGCAAAAGGTTTGTTCAGGGCCCAGTTGTTCAGAGCCTGATTAAGCTAATTCTGAGTTAACATGACCTTTGATTCAAGTTTAATTGTTTATCCATAAAAAATTTTGTCCCACAGTTTGGACATACAGTCTTCTTTACCAATTTCTTAAAATAAGCTATTTAAAAGGTTCTTAACAAGCACACTGAAATGCTTGGTTAACTTTTAATCGTGAAATGGCGCATTAATCAGCTTCCTAACAACCAGACCTGGACCTACAACAAGAAGCCAAGATAACAGCTATGATAATGGTCATGTTATTAGAGTAGTTTAAAGGCAGTGATCCACAGTCTGACTGGCAAATTTTGCCCTCCATTATGCACAACAGAGAGCAAAGTTCTACAATACTGTAAAATTCCGAAATAATGCAAGCCCATCCTAAGCCCCTCAGATGCAAACATCCTTTTAATATTGTAAGACCTCCCAAATTTCAGGCCATGGACTCTTTTAGGCCATTAGCTTTGTGTTTCATACTGTTTAAAGCTCTCTGGATTTCCTACTATTGTTACTGCGCATACGCTCTGCGCATCTCGAGATACTCGGGTTTCCTATGGGTGGTGCCTGCTAATACAGGAATATTTTTGTGCGGTTTAAAACTATGCGGAGAAAGCAGAACTTAGCAAACGCTTTTGGTATCTCGAAAGAAAATTGGGGGTAACCATGCATTTTTCAGAGATAATTAAGCTTCAATTTAGGCAAAAATCCCATACATTGCTTCATATTTTGGCGCTTTTTAGAGATATTATTGCTTAATTATCTCTGAAAAATGCGTGGCTACCCCCAATTTTCGTTTTGGATACCAATAGGCCTTCCTAAGATCTGCTTATCCCGCATAGTCATAAACCGCACAAACATACTTCGATATTAGTAGGCACCATCCTTACGTTAATAAAAAACCAGCCCTTCACACCCTTCCTGAAGAGACCTTTAAATGAACATAAGTCAGCTCTGGGCTGAAACCATATTTGGAATTTTACAGTAACACCCAAACACAGATGGCCCTCACATCAACTTAAAGAGAAAATAATTTAATCTTATGGCAATAATAATTATTTATTGAAATAGGAAATAATAGCACAGGATATTTTTTCAACTTGTGACGAAGAAGTAAATATGCAATGTTCAGACAATAAACAAATAATGCAAGGTGTTATTATAGCAAGTGCACATACCACAAAACATTTTGAACTGTTTGAGCAAAGAACCAAAAGTAGTGTTTCTGTTATCTTTTTAACTACAGTGTGTGAATGTAAGAGAAATGTTCAACATAACTTTCAGCTGTTCCCATGAAAAATACTATTACACTATTTCATGCCATCATAACCAATGAAGACCTAAGCTCTTGGGCCAAATGTCTTCAAGTGTTTTCACAAAACCTTTGATTTTAGCATTTTAAGCCAGCGTCAAACCTTTTTACGTATTTTCCCTATATCCCCCATGAGGTTTGCAAGATTTCATAATCAGTTCCCTGCCTAACTATACTTGTGCACCCTGATAAAAACAAAACCCTGCAGTGAATGGGTAACAGCTTATATTGAGAAAATGCAAAAAGTCTAAGAAAATTCTAAGCTTGTAATAATTATCAAAAACTGATGCTAGCTAATAACACCAACATTGCATCTGAGATGTCACTTATAACCAGCAACTGGTCATCATGTGTAGCTACTACAGTGAAGATTGCTTGCTCCCCAGCATTTGAAAATGACTAAAATAACACTGGGCATGGGAAACTTTCATTAATTTACAACCAGATACTATCTTTACTGAGCCAGCTTTTCTGACATTTCATGACAGCCCTGCTGTATTATGACAACAGCTGCTAGTTTTCACCGCAAGTTAAGGTGCACTTTGTTCTTACACTACCTTATTTCAAGGTGACTCTTACCCATAAACATTAATTATTTTATTATTATTAACTTGCTGTACCCTACCTAGTTCAGGTTGTTTATTTAATGAATGCAGAGATTACACACCACATAACTTCGTTTGCACTTGGCTTCTGTGCTTCTACCTCGGGTTCAAGGTCTAAAAGATCTCGGACCCTTTTCATTGCAAGTTCATAATCATCATCTGAAAGTGGCGCAAATGCATTCTCCAAAACATCGGATGAATGTGCAAGATAGATCAATGATAGAACCCTTTTATCCATTCTATGTGGGTCATTCACCCACTTGGATAAAACAGCATCTTGGACCTTTTTTATGACTCTCTGTTTGGATACAGAATCAACCAGGGGATGTGTTGTCATGTCGAACAAGAGGAAATTCTGTTTCTCAGTTGTAAGAACGCCCTTCTCCACAAGATTTTTTGCAAGCCGCTCACGGACATTTCTAAGCTGGTATCTTAGCTTCAAGGGGTTCCATGTCTCACCTGAAAAAAAAAAAAGAAAGAAATTGTTAGTGAACAGGATCTAACATCAATAACCTTTGAAGGAGACATGGAAGTCAATATGAAGATTTCTTTCACAAGGATTATGACAATTAATTTCAAAGTGCTGCATGCATCATGATAGGCCCTGCTCATCCAAAATGTTCATGATATCACTGCATGGTGTGAGTTGTGCACAAACATGCAAATTATTGGTGTCGTCCAAGTACTGATCAACAAAGTGTCCGTATCCATTTCTGTCCATGCAAACAAATACAGATAGAACGTTTTTAATTAAACTTGAAATGATCCAATGAAAAATCCAAGAGCCAGTCTTGGAGATATCCAAGATCTTTTACCCGGATTCGGTAAAAAGGGGGATTAATTAATTATGGTTAGGGTTGGGAGTCAAGATCTAGGCAGGGCCTGGTTGCTAGCTATTACAGTTACACTGTTACACTTTTTTATTTCTTCTGTTTTGTTTTTAATGCACTAGCACCCTATGATACCAACTTCATGGTCTTTGCAGAAGACTAAAAATAATAATGTCCATTTAAAAAAAGGAGTCTTCACTACACTTGGATTATTTTTGTTTGTTTGTTTGTTTTTTATTCATTTAACTCTTCCAAAAACACGAGTCAGCCTGCGTAACAAGTGTTTCAGTGGGGTTGGTCGATTCAACTTGAAAAGTGAAGCTTACTATGAATATACATAAGTTTTGAAAAACAAATTAGTACACAATTAAAAAATCACTCACTGAATAACACTATTATAGACCTCAGCTTTAGCTGTGTTTGATAAATCAAATAACATTTCACAGAGGGAAGATTAATGCTCTTTTTCCAGTAAACATTACATAAAATTTAAGCTTATGTATACATATGCAAAGTGACACGTCTCTGTATCCCTTGCCTACCAATCTTATTTCCATAAGCCGCAAAAAAATTCACGTCCTTTAAGGAGACCCCGATTTATTCTCCAAGCTCCATGAAGATTAAAAGATACTGTTGGAAATTTAGCACCAGATAGTCAAGATAGAGACAGGTTTTATACTCTGACGAATTAACTCAATCTTTGATTTGTTACAATTTCGCCAAAACTACGAGACTACCGAATATATCGGACAGTTCGATTCCTTCAAGGCTACTTTATGAAACGTAAAAAACGTAAAACAGGGTGACAACCTTCATTCGGCGTTTGATCTCTTTTTTCTTAGTATGACCAGTGATATGGTGGTAAGGAATGACGACACGACTTATTTGATATTCTGTTATATGCTTCTACTCACCACTCAGAAGTTCAATCCAATTTTGTGCCGTGTCAGGGGGATCCGTCTCTTTGATGTGCTTCAAGGCTTCATCCAAGAGTACATCGCCAGTTAGGTTATCACTCTTGCACAAAACGCGCCTATTCAACATGCTCTTTCTTCGCATTCCAGTCTTCTCGAGTTCTATTCTCGCCCTCAAGCCTAATTCGATCATCATGCATCCGCGCAGACCCGACGAAATACAGTCATTCCAAAACGACGTGTAACCCTAAATTAGAGATCAGAAACAAAAGCCTGGATTATACACAATGCTAACTACATCTAGGGTAATAGCAAGCTTTTACGAATTACCTCTTTATCTTTTAGCCCAAGCAGTAGCACTTCCTCCATTAGAGTAAGCCTGGTCTCCTTCCTGTCGCCAGATTCCTCTTCGCTCTCATAACCTTCGTTCCCTTCGATGTCCGGGTTATCATCGGGTGAAATTCCACTAGAAGCTGCACTACGCTGAACTTGTTGCCCTGTCCTTCTCGTTGCCATTATGCGACAAGAGAAGAACCTACGAACGAAAGATGTACACGAACAACGAGGAAAAAACCATAAACTTCGGAACTATTTCGCCAAGATGGCCGTGTTTGGCCGGTTCACAATGGTCACTTGTCGAACTGACTGATGGGTAAGTCGTTCAAGCTTGATGATTTCACCCTCCCCACCCTCGATTGCCTTTAATTTACATGATTTACATTTCTTGTACACTTCAATTATACACTTCACGACACACTTCACATTTTTTAGCCTTCGAAGTATCACTTAGACACCTTAATGTTCCTATAAGATTTTTCCCTTTTTCTGTTAGAACATATAACGTTACAAGGATGATAATGGCTAAAAATTACTGGAAACATTTCCGTGTCCCTGCAATCAAATGAATCGATTGAATTTTTGTTTCCACTTCCAGTATCATTTTTACTATTGTAGGATTGCGTTATTAAAGGGGAAAATTTGATATAACGTACATGTAGATTGTTTCAAATTCTCGGCAGGGACCGCGGAGTATTGTTCACGCGGTTTTCACTTCGACTAGTCTTATCGGTTCTTGCTTTATGGGTGTGCATTATTAAAGAAATAAAAAACGCGCCGAGTGCATTGTTGAGTTATATAAGCACGCGGAAATTTTTAAGAACACGAGAGAAGTGCAGAGAGGCACGAGCCGTAGGCGAGTGCCTCTCTGCACTTCTCGAGTGTTCTTAAAAATTCCCAAGTGCTTATATAACTCAACAATGCACGAGGAACAAGTTTTTTTATTTCTTTTATAAAATATAAACAATCGCAACTCCTCAGACAAGTGCGAATTTTAATGAATCAACATCAAGTTTCTCCTTACGCGAGATAACGCGTAATTTAATAGCGCGCGCTCTTGCCGATCACGACAGGGCACGCGACAGCGCGCGCAATCAAGTAAAAAGTCAAACTGTTTTAGTTTTTCGTCTCGTCGTAAGCAAGTTCAAGAAGTTAACTACAAGTCAAGTTTAAGTTTTAAGGTGTTGAGAGACACGTTCAAGTTAATTAAAAGTCTGGAAAAATCAGTACAAGAGACTGTTCTTTGCGAATCGCTGGAGTGACAGCGCATTCTGTCTCTGAATTTCTCAGATTTTTCACAGGCAAAAAATCTGACGTGTGCTCCGTGCATATGTACAATTATAATGCACGCACCATACGTATGCTTCGTGCTTTGTGGAGTTATACAGAACTCAGTTTGACCAATCACAGCGCTTGCTTGACCCTGGCTATTTTATAATGCCTCATGGTATTTTATGTTTGCTCGCGGCCATGTTTTCAACCTTCTTGTCATCGAGAATGACCTTTCTCCAGTAGCAGGATCGATTAACCTGCAGCAAGTTACCATGGTTACAAAAAATCAAAACCGTCACTAGAAATCATTTGCCCCTCGTGAACAGCTTGGTTCTACACCATTTTCAAAATATCACAAAAGCAAATATTACCGGCATCAGTAAGGATTTAAGATTTGTGCCGGAAATGTCTTTGGAGTTCAGAAAGCTTATCAAAATAGCCTCCATGTTGACATATGCTTCAAGACTTGGTTGATCAAAATTCGTTTACAGAAGGCTGTACCAAAACTCCACGCGAAATGTCCATCTTTTCAGGCACGGAGGCAAAACCAGCAAGGGAAAGTGTAAGTCAGGTGACCTGTTTATATGGAGAGATGTAGGCCTGGCTGAGCGGTTCTCATCCTCCTTTCCCGGGGCTCTCTTGTCTGCAGCAAATAAAGGAGCGAAAACTCGGAAACTGAAAGAAAAACATAAATGAATAAAAAGGGGGAGTGAGGCCTTTTCTCTTTCTTCCCGTCATCCCCAACTTTTTCACTCTATCCAGTCTCCCTGCCGCTAATGCTCCAATCCAGCGCGAAAGAGGCCTCTCTGGAGAGAGAGAGTTTCCAAGCCAACTTTTACCGAACGTTTATATGAGTTGACCGACTTAATTATTCATTGGCTCTGCTTAGTTATTCATAACCTCGTTATGTTTCTGTCTTTAATTCATTTACTATTTTATGCGGTGTTCTGGGCCCCACGTAATATGGGCTCACGCTGTTGCCGCTTCCCTGCCAGGCGGGTCTTCTGTTTTGGAGAAGTTGACTCGTCGGCTAGCGTAGCTCGGTTATATGCGGGTAACCCTTCTAACCGGTCGAGACAACTTTACTCCACACAAGCAGGCCACAAGAAAACATCATGGCCCTCGGCTAACGGCTGTCAGGCCATCCAGTGCTTTTATTACCACAGTACTTATAGCGGACTGGAGATAGATGCAGACAACATTGCACTTACCTCCAGTACAACAAGCCAGATCCAGCAGAAAGCTAGAAGCCACAGAACTAACAGTAAGGGAACTGGGTTGAAGATTAATTCTGAGAAGACAAGACTCCTTAGGTTGAATACACCTAACATTGAGAAAGTACATGTAGTCGGCCAAGATACTGAGGGCGTTGAAAGTTTTGTGTGTCAGCAAGACAGGCTGTACGGAAGATGACATTAATGCAAAGCTTGGGGGAAAAAAGGCAGCAAATAACAAGCTGAGCATTGCAAAAGTTCTGGAAGAACGGCCAGTTGACCATCAAGATCAAGTTCAACATTAATTCTTTAAGTTTAACGTCTTCTCGGTCTTGTTATATGGTTGTGAAATCTGGAGGACCACTAAAGCCTATAAGAAGAGAGATGAGAAGAAGCCGGGCGCCTTGTACAAGAGTGTAAGAAGGGTATTAAAAATCTGTTGGCTAGTACGTGTTACAAACGAGGAGATAAGGAGAGGAACAGGACTGGAGAGAATAAGCTGCGACCAAGTGGGAAGCAGAAGATGAACATGGTTAAGCCATGTCCTTAGAAAAGACTACCGCCTAAACCCCAGCATGCATTGCTCTCACTTGGGGCACCCGAAGGATTTCAAGAGGAAACGGTAGGTATGCAACTTTAGCGGATGCCAAAAGAAAGCCTGAAAAAAATTCAGGCTTGAACTCAGGCTTGAATACGATCTAGCTTGAATTTCAGGTTCTCTTTTCGCAACTGCTTGCATAAACTGATTCCCTTTTAAGACCCGCATTCTTGGAAACCAGAAAAGGTCAAAAAACAACATTTTAAGCCGGTTTCTTTGTTTAACGTTTTCGTTGGCTGTTTGGTGATCTCCGCAGTTCTGGATTTATGCAAAATGCGTTAGCTTATCGGAGCAAACGTGCTCTTGTCTCAACCAATAAGGAGGAAGAATAAACCTAGTTTCATTTGCGCTAATTTGCCCTTGTCGTGATTGTCCTTTTTACAAGTGTTTTCCCCTCTAGTACCGGCTATTCTGATTGGTTCATTTGGTAATCATGTTTGATAATTTAACGGCTTTTTATACGTTTTTACTGCGCTTGCTTGGCACAGGCTTTTCCGTGCTAGGTGCGATCCAGTCGGGTCGTAACTGTCATTTTACGCAGTTTTTCCCGCGCTTAACATTGCACGTTTCTGCCTCTAGCCGGTTCGTTTCCAGTTTGCGATTGTTGTGATTGACCAGATGTGATAACCTTGTTTCGCTTTTATGTTAACCTTAACATTATCAGTAGTAAATTAGCTCAATCTCGATCTTGCTTTTCATGATAGGATTCGACAATCACGCAAGACACCTCACAAAGTTTCCAGGCATGACACTGAGATGGAGTCTAAAATTCCTGCTGACGACTGACCACGACTCTAACTATGATCTAACCTCTTGGGTTGATCATTATTCAAAGCAAAACCCATTATAAAACGGTGCATTATCCGTTTGTAGTGCACTTGTTGCAAGATGAGTACGTACTCTGATTACCCAGCCACCCGAGCAAAATCCACGCTTCTAACACGGAATGCTCGAACACGAGATTTCTTCGGGTCCGAGGTGGGGTCTTTATCCTGAGTTCGTCCAGGCTTGGGAATCGGGTGGCTCAACCGGTCAAAATTTCAAGGATCTTGGTAAGCCTCAGTGATGTAATCAAGTCATCGATCAAAAGCAGACAAATAAGTAAAGGAAAATGCTATAGTGCCAGTCTTATAAATGCCTGGGGGTGTGCTCTTCTGTAGTAAGAGGGGGGTGCAGCTTATTCCTCTCCCCCTACACACACAAGGGTGGAGGGATGGTTAAGCTGCACTATTTGGTCTATTTTGATTAAATGATAGGATTCAAAACAGAGAAATATGTATAGCGGCTGCATGATCTGAATCTTTGCGGAAAAGCGAACTCAACGCTTGCGGTGATTGCATAATGACGTCTGCCGCAAAAGCTACCTTCCGGTTTGGAAGTATTTGCTTTTCACAGTGCTTCTTGTGGTTATGGTAATTAAAGGTGTAAATTGCGAAACCTCTTTTATTGGAATAACAAAAGAATTCCGTTGGTTCAATGACCTTGAAGTTCTATGCTGTCTTTTCAGCACGTATAACTCTTTTACCCATGACAAAGACGTGCGACTTTGTTGTTTTTACAACACCTGCGATATCAAAAGTCGAGAAAAGTATATTGAAAGATTTTAAAACTGTTAACGACTGAAGAACTGGTTCAAATTCGCTTTCGCATCATCCGCGTCATTAGAGGCCTATTGACAATTATTCGTATTTAGGGAAAGTAAAACAAAACGTTTGTTTACTTTTAGCGCTGTCAATGATCTGATCTCGCACAAAGAAACCGACTAAAACGTCTTGATGTTTAAACAAGCTCGCAAGCGGTTAAGCCTTACGCATAAGGAGCCATCAATTGAGAGCGTGGATCCACCAAACAGATTCAGTGATTTCTATACAATGGAAGCTGACCAAGCTAATGGCCGAATGACATCCCCAGAGTAAGTTGCAATCATTTGCTTGTTATGTTCTCACATAAGGTTAAAATGTTTAAAAAAGTTTGTATAGTTAAGGTATTTTACAATGACAATTTGTTTGCTCTTTTAGCTACGTTAGAAACAGTTTATCCACCGCTTTGATTTGCTTCAAGACTGAGCGCTTTGTCTTGCACGCTTTTTCCTGACTTCAATGAAATGAATTGTTACGGTTGAGTTGACCAATATAGATGCCTTTGCTAAACCGATTCACTGTCGACATTGTACTCTCAGTGCAACGTTTAATTTCCATAGGATCTTAACTCACTTCTGTTCTTTTATAATATGTCAACCAATCTTTCTGTGTGGTAATGCTATTTACCGGTACTGGCTAGAGTTGTACTCATATGAAATTGAAAAGTTCATTGTCAGGTTTCGAGTCTTTTAACGCCTTTTGGAAAGAATTTGCTCTGGTTCAGCATTAGGAGGGCCATATTAAACTATGGAGCACTTTGTGTAAGCATTCTTGAAATGTCAATAGTCTAATCGTCTTCAGGAAATCTACCTATGCAAAGCAATAACTTCCAAAGAGTAAAAGTAATAGTTAGAAATACTGCGCCGGTTTGAAAATTAAAACAAGTGACTTGTCTTCAACACTGAGGATCCCAGTTTAAATCACCCAATACAAACTTGGCCTAAAAATGCCTGTCAGCGTCACTTGAAAACCCAGGAAATGGCACTTTCAGGAGTTAAAATTTAAAAAATTTCCCCTAAAGCATGAACCCAGTCCTTTATAACCTCGCGCCTTCGGTTGGAAAACGGTTACATTTTTTCCCTGGACTTTTCTGGATCTGTGCATGGAGTGTAAGTCAGGTGCCAAGCTCTGAACGTCTTTATTTTCTCTGCTGGTAACGAGGTTGCCCGAGGGGTGGATTGAATCTAGATGAGACCCTGGGACACTGCAAAATACTTCACGAATTGTGAGCTATTTTGTTTCGTGAAACATTTGATTTTCGTCTTCGGTACACTTTTTCCGCATCAAATATGGCTTCCCCTCGGGGAAAGGGATAACAGACACTTTGCAGGATATAAACAACAAACAACAAACAAAATCAACTTTATTCACATTCAAAATTTTCAAAATTGTTGTAAGTCACTGACAGGCTCCCGTTTTATCATGATAAAACTTATAAAGTGGTAATCAGCACAGCTACATTGGTTAGACTATTTAAGGGATTACTTATATTGTTTAAAGTGATAAAACCGTTAAAAATTCAGAATTTTTTAACGGTTTTCAGTTAAATGATAGAGATAGCTATTAAATCCTGTTTTGGAAAAGGTTGTCGCCAAAAAATAGAACATGACTTCATAACTGGGAGATCTGGAGAGTAACAGGGGGTTACAAAAATAATAATTTCTCCAAGATATTATTGATCTGTAAGTACACTTTGGACCAAAATTATAAGCAAGAAAAATATTTATGAATAAATTCATTTATTTGCCTCTAGGGCTTACTATTTGTGGTTGTCGGCACGAGAAATAAGTAACTATAGGAAACGATGCTTATTAAATTTGATGTTCAGTCGGATCATCATATGTCTAATTTAAAAATTATGTAAAAAAAAGTGCGATATGAAGAAGATTGAGAATCTGCATTTCAAAATTCAAAGTTTTCTATTAATTTGGGAGACAACAAAAGGCAAAGAATGGTGATATTCATATATTTAACAGCGTTTTTTTTACAATATTTTGACGATCTTTTGCCGTCTTGGAGTCCAACCGAGTTTAAAGTCCAAAATAATTATTAAAAACTGGACGAGAGATACGTATTTTTGAGTCTATATTATGGCAATTTTCTTGTTTTTTGAGATCCTCTTGGCATCAATGCGAACTACTTACGAATTCTATATTTGGATGATTTTTGCTCATGTTAATTTTGAGTGTTTACAGAACTCTGAGAAGTATTTCCTGAGCTACCGGCGTGGTTACCAAGACAAGGTTCAGAGCGAAGTGTGAATTTCACACAAAAGATGAACATCTCTGAGTAAACTTAGCCTCAAACGGATATTTATCGCCAAGAAATAGCACATTTATCGATGGGGTAAAGCTCTTTAAGACTGCAATGTAAGTATAATTGTAACGAGACCAGATTTTGATGTGTAATTAATGTGTTCTTCGGCAGGGAACAGCCGGTTTTCTCGACCCGAGCGCACGTCTTCCAGATCGACCCAGCCACGAAAAAAAGCTGGCTTCCTTGCTCCAAGCAGGCTGTTACTGTGTCTTTCTATTATGACCCGAACAAGGAAACACACCGTATCATATCCGTTGATGGCTCAAAGGTAGGGAAACGTCGTATTTCAAAAGATGTACTGCTTTCAAGCTGTGAGGGGCAACTTTATTCGTATCGCTTGATTTTCACTCTTTCGTGTTAATCCCCAAATGTTAATTTTGTCTGCATCGTTCAATAAGGCTTAAATCGTAGGCAAACATTTCTGCAGAGTGTTTTCCTACGGAAATCTTCGAAACGAAGTTTTCACCTCAAAACCGCCAATATTACGGCAATGTATCTGGTTCGTTTTTCCTGTTGGGCCATCTTCAATTAGCGTGTGTTTGGCTTCCAGCCAAAGTTTTAGCTGTAACATGGAAGGAAACTGCTATGTTTTGAACTCAAAATGTAGAATTTTGAACATAAATGTTTTATTCAGTCGAAATCCTTTTTACAATAATATTCTCTGCTCAAAATCGGTAATTGTTTCTGTAAAATCTAAAATCAGTTGAATGCACGCATTCCCACAGTGACCCGATATTGACAGCTCTTGAATTAGCAGGTTGAATAAGTGTTTGGGATTTTTGTACATCTCTTTTAAAAAATAGAACTACTGTAAAGCTTATCCGTCTGCAAATGTAGTATTGTTGATTTTTTTAAAATGGCGCTTTGTTTATGAATTAAACCTCTTTCAAGTCCCTCTAGAGATAATTTGCCAACCGAGAAGAATTTAATAATTTGTGTTCACCGAAGCGTTCCTCAAAACTATTCAAATTTATTCTTCTTAATATAGTTTTGAAAGTAAATTGTGAAGTTTTATTGTTCATAGATCCTTCCTGTAAGTGGCTTTCTTTTGATTTAGGTTGTTTAAATTCCATAAGATGATTAATTTTGGAGTTTAAATTTAAAGTTAAAAGTATTCATTGTCTTGACAACAATAATATTGTTTGTCTTATCAATCTAGTGTTTCTTTCTTTTGGCACATAGCTGCTGTTAACAACAGTTTTAACACATTCATCTTTGTGTGTTTGGATTTTTTTTCTCAGTAAACTCCTTTATTAAATTATATTATGTAAATTGGCATAATCTTGACCTATTTCAAAGGAATTTGTCATAACTTGTTAATCCAGGAATCCATCGAGGAAATTGCTTGCATACCTTGTTCTGTTTATTTGGTAAATAATACATCCCCTTTTGCAATTTTATAATTTTTCAAGGCTGTTTTTCATTCAGCTGTTTTAAAGTTGAGACTAGCGTCAACAAAGTAACTGGAAAACCAGGGCTGGGTTGTTCGAAAGCTGGTTAATACTTTTCCCTGATATTAACTGATCCTTTCATCTTTCAGGTCGCTAATAAATGTTTTTAAAAGTAGTGAGGACAGTTGGCTACCTAGCGTTTGACTAGGTAAACTGACTACTTTCCTTGTGGAGATGCTCCAAGCCCAGGAAGGGGGGGGGGGGGAGTGAAATATTGCGCTGATTTTTTGGTGGGGGTGTGTGGCTTGGATCTCCAAACTCTGACCCTATTTCATACCAAAATATGTAATTTCTTGGTACCCTTTTGCAGACCTGGCCTGTAAAATTCATACCCATAATTTTTCAGACTAAAGTGATTAAAATATATACCTTTTTAAGACCAAAATGGCTCAAAAGCCATACCTTTTGGTACTGTACCTACCGGTAGTTATATAACTTATTTAAGGGAGTACTTCCCTCCTCCAAGGCTTCCAAGATGGGTAAAGAGAGACAATTTGCAGTCAAAGTTTTAAATGAAAGGGAATAGCACAGCATTAAAGGCCAATTTCAATGTTGGCAGATGAATGGAAATGATTGGACAAACGGATGAATTAATGAATTAACTTTATGCAGAGTGGGGCAAAGGCAGAGCATTTGAACCATACGTAAAATTAAAGGAAAATTTTCATTTCCAAAATTATGCCCCGCTGCAGGGTTTTTGTGAATGGTCACTAAATATCAATGGGAATTTGTTAGAAAGGCCACTAAATGCTCAAATGCTAATGAGTGACATACAATTCCTGTAAAGTCAGGCCTCCCCAGGGCTCTGCAGTTTAACATTAGCATTATTTTATTCACGGTAGACCCATCAAACAAAGCTAATTTCCAATAGGGACATGTTACTAATAATACAGAAGTAACATTTGTTTAAAAAAAAAAATCTAACTAAAACTATGTCTTATGTAAAATTTATATACACCATTCTGTTGAGTAAGCTTTTGTAGGGAAGGACTGTTGGGATACGACTAAAAAGCTAGGCTTGTTGGGTTAGACATTTTAACACTTTTCAACATTTTTACCCTCTCTGACCTTCAGGCGATCATTAACAGTACTGTATTACCAAACATGACGTTCACCAAAACTTCACAAAAGTTTGGCCAGTGGTCTGATGCAAGGGCTAACACAGTGTTTGGATTGGGATTTCCTTCTGAGGCTGAACTGAATAAGGTTGGTATTTTATTGTTACTACTGACATTTTAGCAATTAGTTTAATGTGTAATCAGATCACAACAGAAAGCGTGAGATTAAGACTGAGCCAATACTAGTTATCAAATTCATCTGATACAAGTATGATAGTTCCCGATATTTGGCACATTTTCAATATCAATATTGCGATGTCATCACTCAAGGTTTAACCAAGGGGTCAGTATCTCAAAGTTCCGGAAGAGTTTTGACCTGAAATGTATTTTTTCTAGCCCAATGTGTTTCTTGATCTTGTAAACATTTTTCATTTTTCAGCTTTCAGGATGATTAGAAAATGAATTTTTGGAAGTAAACATTGTGCATGTAAAACAGATATTCAGCACCAAATTGTGTGGGAGTTGCCAGGCTACAAACAAGTGAAACATGTGTACACTGCTGGGCTGTGATACTTCATTCTTGTTCAAGCAAAGTACCAGCATCACATGTATAAATAGGAAAAAGTATTGATTACTGACAGTTAAATGATTGGAAACACAAAAATTACAACAACAAACAAATTTCCTAAAAATAAATAGTTGTTATGTGAGTAGTGTTGAAAGGTACATGAAACAACTGAAATGTTTCTCACAAGTATCATTAATGTAAATATTTTTCAGCAAAACCCCAAATGTCATCATTGATATTGAATATTTATTATAATTGTAATGTGATATTGACTAACTGTTGTTTGTGTATGTGAGACCATATGTACGCTGTTCAAACCAATTTACTTGGTGCAGAATAGTCATGATTTTCACTGTTAAGATCTGATGATAGCCCATTTTAGAGTGTTTAATAAGTGACAGGTCTGACCTTTGCGTGGAAACTCAGTTGACTTTGTTTTGATACAAACCTCAATACTTTTTATATGACATTATATTGTTCTTATGCTATTTTCTTTCATTTACGTATGAGATACACTCATGTTTGTATCAAAACAAAGTCAACCTGATCTCACTCTACTGAAAGGCCAGGTCACTAAGCACACAACAACAGGCTGTAAAGTATTATCATTTTTTGCTATTTTGTCATTACAAAATATTTGAGGAGTTTTGTAGGAATCATTACATTGTTTTGGTAATTGTCTCCCTGCAATGCTGTATACCATCCCATCCTTAGTTACAATGCTCATACTTTTTAAACAAAATGGGAAAATACAGTAATGCAATTTTTATGTATTTTTTTTAACTGAATTTCTCCCAGTTATTTGCATATTGTAGTCTCAGTTAATTAACTTGTTTTATAAAACAACAAGTATTGTTGTATTCATGAACTCATAGCCAGCTTGGTTTTGAAAATGGTCCTACTCAAATCATCCATTGGCAAGGGTGTAATGCGCATCATTTTTTGTCATTCAAATACCCCAAAGTCAGTAATAGAAAAAGATAACTTGGTCTGCCAGTCTTTTTTCCTTCTCCTCTTTCTCCTCTTTTCTTTTCCTCTCTCTTGTGTGTCATTTTGACAGTTCTTGAGGCCAAAAAAATGATCTCCTTTTCAAAAAATTGGCTAGTATGTATATAATGCATTTATTTTGGATTAAAAGAGGGTTAGGTATGTCCTCTTCTGATTTGTCTACTGGTGGGTAGTTTTTATTTCGCTGTGCCTTCTGGATTTCAGTTTGCTGATAAATTCAAAGAAGCCAAAGGCACCACTCGCACAGCTGGTAGCACAGGCAGTGGAACATCCTCTTCATCAGTGACTGGTGTGAATGTCACTACGAATGGTACGTCGTCAAGTGGAGCAGTGAATGGAGTAACAGAGTCACCCATCAGTACACCAAGCATTGGACACAAATCATCATCAGTGAAAAGCAACTCCTCTGCAAGCAGTGGAGAGGTAAGAGATAAAGGCTACTTCAAGGAGATTTTTTAGAGTGAAAAAATGGCGCTTTTTTGGTCTTTTAAATGATGGTTGCACACATTTACATTTAAAACTGACACTACAGTAAAACTGACACTACAGTAAAACTGACACTACAGTAAAACTGACACTACAGTAAAACTGACACTACAGTAAAACTGACACTACAGTAAAACTGACACTACCTGAGATAGTATAACTTATCACAGTAGGAAGCAACATTGACAGTCTGGTCCTCACAGTGTTAACTGGCATCCTCAACTGTTCCCAAGAAATATTTTCCCCTACTACCCCTTACCAATCTGGAAATGCAAATTTAGCTTCACACATTTCTTTAAATTGTTGACCTATGAGACTACACCCCTCCATTCCCCCTGGAAGTTCCAATCCCTTCAGTTGGGTGCTGGGGTATGGGCATTTTCTGGGATTATACAATTCAGGTTTTATTAGGATTAGAATCTATGGGGTTGTGCTATCACCAGCACTCCCCTGCATAAACTGTTGATACAGAGGTATGCCACATTCTCAAAGGCTTTTGAGCTGTTTTAATATGAAATTAGTCAATTTAGAGTTTTTCATTTTGGTCAGAAATTGAGTTTTCAGCGTATGACTTCTGTCCGAAATTGAGGATTGTTTCAGGGAACTACAAGAGCTAATCAATGTGCTTCTCTCACCTCCAAACATAGAAACATCATTTGACATGATACATGGCAATTTGTTGCTTCAAATACAATTGTAACCAAATATCACATCTGCAAATGGCTATGGACATGATGTATTATACTTTTCGGGCTAAACTAGGGTCAGGGTGTAGAGAACTGTGTCCATGTCCAATACACCTAACCAGACAATTCAACTCACTGGAAGTCCAGTCAGAAAATCATAACAGAAACAACAAGAACCTTTCTCATTCTCTTAAAGCGTGTGTTTGAGGTAACATTTGTGTAATGAATGAAAATGAACCTCTCTCAATTTGCCAACGTAACAACCAACATATATTTTTTCTTAGTCTCTTGTGACATCACTTCTGGTTTGTCCAATCGAATCCATCCTTAGATGATTCAACTTGTTTTGGGTGTATTGCACAACCCTTGAGAATTGGGGAGGAGTACAGTCCCCCCTCCCCCCCCCCCCCTCCCATCTCTCTCTCCCTTCCCAGTTGACAGCAGTATTGTGACTAACCAAATTATAGAACAATCATTGCCCAACTGCAGTTAGTCATATTCACATTCTCTGCTGGCCCTGAAATTGAGACCTCATTAGCTCCTAGGACAGTGAAAGATTTTCTTATGACATTTTATTAATATACTGCTTGAAATTCTTTTATTTGAACTTTCTTTCCTGTTAAAATTTGATAGAAATTTTGAATTGATATGTACTTCCTTTTTTTTTTTAGGTGCTAATTTCTTTATCATTGTTTATCACCTAATTATTCTCCTTTTACATTCTTAAAGCTACACTGTAAAGTGCCATAAGATTGGACTTTAGGATTTTGGTGCCATAGAAATCAATTATTATTATGTGCAATGTACGACATATGAATGCATATAAAGTTAGCCACAAAGGGTTACTGGAATTTAACACTAAAAAAGTTGAAAATGTCCTACAAGCACCCCCACCCAAAGATTAGTAGATTAGTACGGTGTACAGGCCTAAAATTTCTATTTTAAAAAAAATTGAAATATTAACACAAGGGTAAAACATAAAACTTATTATTATTATTATAATTATTATAATTATTATTTTCATTTCACTAACTTTTGGACTCGAAATATTCAAGCATGACATTTTTACCAACAGAGTGATGCATCACTTTGTGCATTGATTTAAATTGATTGTGTTCTTAACTAATGCTGTACTTAATTAGTAAGTGTTTGCCTCTGGCTATATATTTTGCCTCATTATTAGCACTCATCCTGTTAAATTTGACATTGACTGATCATTCAAGTGTTAGATAAAAAATGGCTTTTCACAAATCATTTGCAGATTGTGCCATTTGCAATAATATTATTTTTAACCACTTCAGTTGATCTAACATGCAAATCACTCTGCTTCAATAATCAACAGATCATTCTATTCAAGCATTTCAATATTTATAATGGCTGCATCCATCTTTAAGCCTGTTCAGTGAAAGCTGCTCAAAGGGAATATGATAAAAGTGAACAGAAAAATATCTGCCAGCATCATTTGCCAGCACAAGTAAATTTGCATTCTTCAAACATTCTTGTAGTCTCAGGGCTTCTGACCTTTCACGATAAAAATTGGCGAAATATCTCGACATTGATAGCAAATTGGGCCGCATTGCACGGCAGGAGAGGTCTATTGCGTGGCAAATTACGCAATCTTTCTTTGGTCTTATTTTCCCTTGTCACACATAATTATATGAAATTTTATACAGTGTATTGAGTGCCTAGTAAGTCTATCTGAATTTTAATGCAAAAGTTCAATGCAATGCAGTGCAGTGTGAGATAAAAAATGGCTTTTCACAAATCATTTGCAAATTATGCCATCGACAATAATTATTATTTTAACACTTTAGTTGATCTAACATGCAAATCACTCTGCTTCAATAATCAGCAGATCATTCTATTCAAGCGTTTCAATATTTATAATGGCTGCATCCATCTGTAAGCCGGTTCAGTGAAAGCTGAGGGAATATGGCAAAAGTGAACAGAAAAATATCTCTGCCAGCATCATTTAAAATGACAGTTCCATTGCCAGCACAAGTAAATTTGCATTCTTCAAACATTCTTGTAGACACCTTAATGTTCAGTCATCACAGACTGTTTAAATTAACATCTGAATAACTGTTTAAACATTTTCATTGTCAACTATTGCATTTTCCTTGAGTTTTGTTTATTACACCTTACATATACTTCAGCTACTTTACACTTAGTTTTAATTTATAGTTGTGGTTTGTAATTTAATATCTGATAATTTGTTAAGTGAGTACAGTATGTAAAGTGTAAGTACTATTACTGGTGAAAGTTGTGACCTTTATTCCATTGTGTTTTCCTTCAGATATTGAGTATCTAAAGGAAATGTGTGTAACTACGTATATCTTCTTACATAAGATTGATGAATTCTAGTCATCTGAATCCTCTAGTCAACTGTTTGAATTTTCTGCATAATTTTTTAAGAGAATTGACATTGTTGATAATTCTGGTACAAGTCATAAGTTTTTTTTATTATTTATTATTTTTTTTCATTTTGAAGCACTTAATTTTTAGGCTAAAACCACTCAACAAATGCACGTAGGCTGGCTGTCAATGGGATTTACCTCCTGTGTGCCTACTCGTGTCCTGAACTTTCTTTCCTATAATAGTTGTTTAATGAACACGGAATGTCCAGTGGTCTAGAATGGTTATCAAACTCCTTTGTGTTGGGATTTATGAAGCAAAATTCATTCCCAACAGCCAAAGTATCTTATTTTTGTTGTTGTTATTGTTACAGGAAGAAACAAAAGACAGCTCAGGGATCAGCCATAAAGTGATTGGAAACACAGAATCACACTTGAAATATGAAAATGATAGACTGAAAATGGCCCTAGCCCAGAGGTAAATTTATTTATTAATTATTTTTGAGCAAACTGCAGCTTATAGCCCACAGTTGGGGAATACTTCATGTGAGAAGGTGGTTGTTAATAACAGGTTAAAGGTTTGGTCACACTATGAGCCAAAGTGGCCCACATGGCTGTAACATGAAGCAACTAGGAGTACTGCCACACACCCCTCCTCCCCCTGGATGGGAGGCTACCCAATGACAGTGTTACTCCTAGCAGTATGTCGCCAGTATCAATTTATGTACGTGGGCTCAGAAGAGAAACAATGAGGAGTAAAAACACAACTATGCAGAGGCCAATGTGCAGTTCCAGGAAAAATCCATACCCACCCCATGGAAGGTCATTGGAAATTCCTTGGGGGAGGGGGGTTCTTAAAGGCAGAATTTTAGAAGCAAAGTATGAAGCTAAACTGGAATTTCCTGGGGGGAAGGGGGGTGCAAAACAAAAAACCTTCCGTGGGGGGAGTATGGATATTTTCTGGAACTGCACAATTTAACTTGAATCACCAATCCTCTGTTCTTTTGACCAAAAGTCCAATTGTATGTCTGAAGTGCTAACCACTACACCAGGTCACACCTCCACATAAAAACCACATCTGGAAGGGAAGAGGGTTAGAACTAGACATACAGGAGCTAGTGATTGGATTTTTATACTTCCAATAAAATTATCATTCCATTCATTTAAATTGTAGCTAGATTTCATTGGCATTACCAGCTTCTTGTTCATCAAACTGAATATTAAAATATACTTGTCTATTTTTTTCCAACAATTTGAATTCTGAAAGGAAATTTTTTTTCTATGATAAGGCAGATGTGTAGTTAAGTGGAATATTAATGCTTTGCTGCCATTTTGTGAAATTTGTAGCTCAGCTAATGCTAAAAAATGGGAGACAGAACTACAGACACTGAAGAACAACAATGCCAGATTAACAGCGGCTCTACAGGAGAGTACAGCAAATGTGGAGGAATGGAAGAAACAGCTAAATGCCTACAAGGAAGAAAATATCAAACTTAGGAAAAAGGTGGGTGCAGAAAAATGCTCTGTGTTCCGCAGTACGTACATGTATAGTAGACTGGAGTAAAAACAGTTCATAATGTCTGTAGGAGTTGTCAAGGAGATGAAACCAGTTTTGTCTCATGCAATGAAATGCCATGGACATCAAGGTTTCGATTGCCATTGGTCAACATTTACTGACGTTAAAAAGGGTAGCAAACATCACAGAGCTGGCCATGTGATTTGTGGTTTGTATAGAGAATTGGGAAGATTGAGTGACGAGCTGTCTAGCTTAGCTGAGGCTGCCATGTTAATGAAGCAAAAAGTTGGTTATTAACTGAAGTGTCTTTCACATAAAAAGAATAATAACTACATGAACCAATTTATTCAGGGGGGAAACCCAGGTGGTATCAAAAAAATAGTAACGCTAACATGGTTGTCTTTGGTTGTGCTGTGAACAGTCTTGCTAATGGGTTATTTTTCTTTCCTTCAAGGTCCAAGAACTAGAATCCTCAGATCAAGTAGCTGAGAAATTTAATGCTCTTCAACAAGAGAAGCTTACCCTGGATGGACGGATAATTCAACTTGAGAGTATGATTAGACAAAAGGATGAGGTCAGTGCCTTACCCCTGTGTGGTGGGGGTTATTGTGTTGTTACACTCCCCCACCCCCACCTCCCATCCTACCCACTCCAACCCTCTGGAATAAGCTTCATACTTTCCTTCACAAGTTTGGCTTTTGAGACTTCCTTCCCCTTGGGACGTATTGACAATGACCATCTTGGATGATGTTTGAATAACTAGAAAGATACATTTAATCTTTGTGTTGTCATTTGATTTGTTGAGGCTTGTGGTAGAGATGATCAGAGCTGATTGCTTATGTTCACTTGGGTCAGGTGTTAAGCTACAATATTGAAAAATGGGTTTCATCGGGAGCAAATTCAACACAACACTTAAAGAATTGAACTATTTCAACTTGACATTGTGGTTTCTCTTGACAGTTTGTCCTATGGACACTGGTCAGCATGTTTTTTCACAAACAACTATAATTTTAATTTTAAGTAGCAGATGTGTGACATCATGTTCACAGGCAGTTGTTCTTTGCCCAGCTCTTAAAAATAACCCCCGATAATTTTTGCATGTGCTAATGACAAGATTATTTTTCCCAGGACAATACTAATTTGAGGCAAGCAAATGCTGAACTCACAAATCAGAACCAGGTGAGCTGACATCTCTATATTTTCATATTTTGGCCCAGAAACATGAAACTGGCCAGTTCACATTCATGAAATCGAAATAAGTGAATCTTCTTATGTTGCATGTTAATAAATAATAATAATAATAATAATAATAATAATAATAATAATAATAATAAAATCACTTATAGACCGCTGTGTCCAGCGCTCTATAAGTGATGGTAAGTATTGTGCTTGTGGATGTAAATTAGACCAGATCTGGAAATCAAACACACAATTTTAAATTTACCTGTTTTGTTTTAAACATTGTTCTACCCTTTTTCACTCTTATGGAAAATATGACTAAGCTGTTGTAAATAGAAAATTTAATTCTATTCTAGTAACATCACAAATTGTCTGGTGGTGAGCCATTATCACCAATATTGCATAGGATAGAGTCGTTCTAATCAGTGCTCTCAAAACGTTTCGTAGCAAGAGGCAGTCTAGGGATTCAGAGTGACGTAAATGGTAGATAATGGAAGAGTTCAGAGAGCATAACTATCTTTGTCAAATTTACGGTCATTTTTGCCCTGATTATCCTCACTTTTTGCATTTGGTAATATACATTTATTACTAAAACATTGCCCTGTATCTGTTTTGCCTGTTTTGGTTGCCCTTTTTTGAAAAAGACACTTAGTATCCTTTGTAAATGAGGACAAAGAGGGCAGTGAAGCAGCACAAGTTATAAGGGTTTGATGGAGAAAAATACAGGACTATATGTTAAGAGGATAATTTTAGGCCACATGCAAAGAAAATCAGGCAAGTCTGAGCAAAAATGAAAACCAACATAAAATCTGACATAAGATGTCCTCAGCCATGTTACCTTCTTGGTGCACCTGTCTGAACATTGTTATCTTTTTAGACTCTGCAAGTGGAAAGTGAAAGAATGCAGTTGAAAGTGCAGGAGCTGATGTCACAGATAAGTGAGTCAGCCTTGGATGAAACTCGTGTCAAAGAACTGAGTGATCTCCAACAGGAGCTGGCTGGAAAGATTGATGAGATGAATTCACTCAGCTTAAGATTGGCTGCAAGCTTGCAATGCAAGCCCGCTGAATTAGAAAGCAGCTAAAATGGTGCATTTATTAACATCTAACTTCAATTTGAAGCTTTCAATTGCAGCAACTGAGAGAAGATTTAATTTATTTATAGATAAAGAATACAAAAATTCATTATAAATGATTTGTGGTTAATGACATAGCGTCCAGTCAAGCAATAATTAAAATATTGCAATGTGGTATTTTATAGAAAATTTATATTATGCCACCAAGTCATAAAAATGTGGTCATATTCACCTTTAAAGTTCCAACATCAATTTGTGTATTCTCCTAATTGTCTTCCTTATATTTCTTATGAAAGTGGTTTAGGAGAATTTGCTTAGACATCAAGACATTTAATTTTTGGTGATTATTTCCTTTTTCTTGTGACCTAAATGTTTGAACAAGCAGTGATCGCAAGTAGAAATCCCATTTATATGGTAGTCGTTGTTAAGGCATGAGGATGGTGTCTGCTAATACAGATGGTGGTATTGTTGTGCAATTATGGCTGTGTGGGAAGAGTAGATCTTAGCAAGGGCTATTTGAATCCAAAACGGAAAATTGTGGGTAACCATTCATATTTCTCAAATTGAAGCTTAATTTGTGGTGAGCTGCACTGTTTGCAACGTTTTACATTTTTGGTCGAGAGGACAAAAGGACGAAAAACAAAACAATAAAGCTGCAGGTTAACAGGGTCCAGTGAAAAGGTCTACTGCTTAATTACCTTTGAAAAATCGGTGGTTGAGCCCCAGTTTTCTTTTTAGCCCTTGTTAAAGACCTGCTTTTCCTGTATAGTCATAAACCACACAAAAATAGCTTTGTATTACTTATGCACAGTCCTTAGACTCCTTAAGGAATTTGAGTTGCTCAGACCATCCCGAAATGGGTTAATGTTTGTGTAGTAACAAAAGGATACACTGTCCTTAAACGGTATCAACTAAGGTATTTTTGATAACAAAATAATAAAAGTTTATGTGCAGTTATGAGTGGCTGCAAATTAGAGTTACACTGTACTAGAAAACTGTTTTATTATCCAGTCTAAAAATCAGGGGTACCCAACGTTCATTTCGGTAGATATCTGTTCGGAAGGTACAGCTGACAATGTAAGCCTTAACCCTAAGCCGAAACCTTAATCACCTCAGAAATTCGGATTTGGTTTTAAAGAAAATCTAAAGTCTTCTTTGTCAAAATGACAGCTCAGAATTTCGTAACACTTGAAAACTAATTGCTTTTATTTTCGGTGGGGCCAAAGTCTTGATAACAATGCAAATCAAGGTCTCCTAACATTTTAGTGAAGCCAACAACAGCTCGTAAAATGCCAAGTGTGGTGCTGTATTTATCAAACGGGCAATAACGACACAACTGAAATAATGGAGCTTTGAGGTTTTAGGGATATTTATTCCCCCTCCCGCCTCTCCTTTTTTTTTTTTTTTTTTTATCTTGGATCAGTTTCTCCAATATACCAAGTAAATAATAATCAAACGTGTAATCAAACTTAAACCCAATCTCAGTTTTTTAAAAAAAAAACAGATGATTTGTGTAAATTGAAGAGATGAAAGTGATGCTATAATAAGAAGGCTTAGTGGTTTATATATTCTTACATCTTTACAGAAATGAGGTGACATTTTGGTTATTCGTGTACTTTTTACACGTTATATTTTGGTCATAACAGTAGGGTGGTTTTCTTAAACCTTTGTCATTAGATGCCTTAGTTATAAATTAGAAGGATTTTCTTCCTTGTAAACAAAAATCAGTCATAGACTGTACAATAATTGTACAATTGTCATGTAATATATCGTGTGAAGTGTGATGGGTGCCTTATTTTAAAAAGAGAGTGATTTCAGGAAGCAAAATTTTACTAAATTGATAAGGACAACAATAGATTAGGATTTGTAAAATGTCCAATACTGTATATAATGTACAACTCAAGTTACTCAACTTTAATATATTATTAAATGCATTTGTTTGGTGCAATATAAACTTTGTTGTTAGTGGTGACTGTAATTTAACATCTACTGATGCCGAACTGAGGGCATTTCCTTTTAGTCCAAAGTTTTTTAAGAAACTGGAAAATTCTGGACTAGGGAGATCGGTCTGCTCAGTTTGTAAAGAAGTAAAATTAAAGGGAAACTCTGCCCGCATAGAAAATCAGCAATTTATGAGGGTATCAATGGGGTCAGCTGACTCGCGTATAAACGCGTTTCCTTGCTAACGGAAGCGTTTAAATAACAAAATAGTAACTGATACTGTATAGAAGAAAGTTTGGTGGGGGGGGGGGGGGGGGGGGTTAGGCTATTTGGAACATAGAAAGACTCGGACCAATGCCGGCCAATATTAACTGTCACTTAGACCCCGTCCACACGTATCCGGATATTTTTGAATCCGCAACAATGTTATCGGATTCAAAAATTTCCACTCTGGAGAGCGGATTCAAAAATTTCCGGATTCGCTTGCGAATTCGCCGGATGCGTGTGGACGATAGCCGTATCCGGAAAGAAAAAGTTGCGGATTCAAAAATATCCGGATACGTGTGGACGGGGTCTTAGTTTTGTGATTAATACAAGGAAAAATCTCAGGAAGAAACAATTTTAAAAACTGTTTTGTTAATATTTGCAATGTGTTAAGTCTGACTTCTAGCTTTTCTTTCGTTTTTCGTCTATAATTAGCGAGCAAATGCATATGTTGTTTCCTAGTATAAAATAACAGCGTCATACTCGTTAAGTGACGGACTGTATATAAAAAAAATTGCACCGATCTTTTGTTCTGTCATTCTGTTTTGTCCAGTTTTCCTTTCTTGCTGTTTTCTTGTACTGAAGGAGAAGGTCGTTCTTTCAAAACAATGATATTTGTAGTATGGTTCATTATGCTCTACAGAGCTTGAAGTAGTTCTTATACTAAGCAAAGCAATTCTAATGATCCACAAGAAACGCGCATCCAAAACATCGGCGATTGCAACAGCGTTTTGATAATCCGCCTGAAGGGTAAAAAAGACCTGGATTTAATATTTGCTTGGTACGTCGATTTAACGGGTGTGACGTTGTTGTATGATTTTGTGAAAATGAAAACTACAGCTTGTCGAGTACGACACCCAAATTGAAACAATTGAAAATCATACGACAATCGTAGATGCGGACATTAAGGCTTACTGAAGCAACTGCTTAGATAAGCTAAGAGGATTCCCTTTGTAAGCATATGTTTGAAATGTAGGCGTGATAAATTACATCCTGTTTGCCATACGGAAGCAGTGTCCATACCTGTAAAACAGTCATGTGATGCTGCAGGCCAACGAAATAGTAACTTGCCTTGTCTGTCTGTCTTACTGCAACGTTTACGTTTTTAGCTCATATTAGTGTTCTTTTATTGGCTTTGAGTACTTTTCGTTCAATTTCGGCGCTTTCCTGAAGTCTTGGGGAAATCCAGAAATTAAAGATGGCGGATCCAAGATAGCCTCCATTTGGCAACCATTACGTGATTACCACATCATATGGCGTCATCACTTCCCGTTGCGGACCTCAAAGGAGACTTCTTTGAACGTCCTATCTATCCTCCAAGCCGGTCACATTGTCATAACTTTAATTACGAAGTTATGGAGGCTCCAAAAGGCGGGAAAAAGCCCGGTCTAGCAGTAGCGTTAGATGGTAGGGCCTCACGAATCTTGCTCCTGACTCCAAAACAGTACTTATACCCCTCCAGCTAATCTCCATCATGAAAAACAAAAAAGATTGAATGGAGGTAAAGCTTAAGATTATAGGATATGTCTTTAAGTTGCCAATGTGCGCATGCGACAACTGAAGGGCTAAGAGAATATAAAATTCTTATGTAAAACTGATTTTAGACTGATTTTTCGTTTTGCTCAAAAGTGTGAATTTTTACATGTGGCTTCAATTTAGTCAGAAAACATTGCTCTCTCTTTTATCACTGGTTACAAGGTTACTGATATTGAGCCAGCGAAATTCAACATAAGACAGTTATGCTCTTAGCACTTCAATTCATGATTACTTTGCAGGGTGGAGAGGGTGGGGCATATTTTCAATGAGGCTTAGGTGCGGATGAGAAGGCAAACGTGTGTCGGGGAATTAATGTCCAATCATTCTGCTCCTTTAGATAGAACAATTGGGCGGGGGGGGGGGGGTCTTAATTTTTTGCCGTGAAATCAAAATTGTTCAGACAAGCTCAAGACTGGTTACCATGCAGGAGAATTACGTAGTTGTGTATTTTAATTAAGTTTTGTAAATATTTAAAGCATTAGCTTCTGAATCTGGCCCCAAGAGCCACAATTGGATTTGCTTTGATACGTCTTATTCTATTTCGTGCACAAAAGAAACTGCATGATCTTTTTGTCAAATCAAAGTAAAGCAGTGCAAGAGAGGATCAAGGGGTACCCCTTGATCCTCTCTTGATCAGTGTTAGAAGTGACAACTGTTGAGAATTTTTTTCCAGAAGTATTTCACTTTCAAAAACGAAATTAAATTGCGCCTGTGAGAGGGAGAACCAATATTTCCGTAATTAATATATATCTATACCCTGGTTTGAGGCGCCTTCAGGAATGGTCGCCATTTTGATACGCCGGCGTTTGGCACGACGAAGCAAATTAATTCATTAATTAAGGCATGTGTTCTTGTCAAAATTCGCACTGGTGCCGTTTTTTGCAGTTGTTGATTGGGTCCAGCATCTAATGCATATTCATTATTCTACATTTCGCGTCAGAGCAACGAACTTGCGGACAAGTGAAGACGTGTGAGGACGAACTCTGCGCTTGAAAATGTACTGAAATGGAAGCAAGAGGACTTGGCTGCAAACAAACAAATAGATATGGTAAGTACATCTCTTGTGGGTATATATTTTCATAGGACTTCAGCCCACAAACTTTTGAACTCTCAGTAAGCGAGCAGGACCTGGAATTATTTTGGTCTGCTAGCTTGAACAGATTCAGTTCAACGTATTTTCCGAAGTACAATAATAGCATAATTCGCGAACGTACAATTTCAGTTGCTATCACACAAAATTCTATCCTGAGAAAGAGAAGGAAAGAAAGGAAAAGGCTGCCAGGAAGTTGGTTTTGTTCACCGTTCAATGTTCAAGCGATTCCGGATCAACTTGTTCGAAACACTGAGCACGTGCTTTGACGTAGCACCTTTGGTCCTTTCACGGGCTTTGTTGCGATGAAAATATTTCGTATTAAAGTTTCTCTGACGTTCTGAAGTTTGAAAATGTACTCCAGTTATACTTCCTTGAGCTAATTTAAAGCCTTCAATGAAAATTTAGTTGTCAAATTCAATTTACCTCTAGAGGTAAACCAAGTAATCTCTACAGCTAGGAAGGAAAGGATCCCTTTAAACCTTAGCATTAATGGGTGTACTTTATATTTTCTGAAAAAATAGCTCATGAGTTTTTTTTTTATTTCTTTCTTAAAGGTGAAGTCGTCAGAGGAAAGAACAATGGACAAGAAGACGAAAAGAATCACAGAACAAAGGATGGACTGCAGGAAACTGAGGGGATTGAAGATAAGCTAAGAAAATTGATTGTTTTATTTTGCTAAAAAAATACCTCTGATGGACGATCTTATATGACAAAGCTATAAAGAAAGTTTTTGGGAAATGACACCGTAAAATCTTGTTTTTATATTGATCACCAACCGGGAGGTTCAAGACCTCTGAAGCAAATTGATGTCATATTCTCGTGTAGTTGAGCCAAAATTCTTCAGCTCGAAAAGTTTACAGATTCTTTCTTGTTGTTATTGTTGTTAAACCATTCAAAGTGCAGGTTGCGTTTCTTGTTTTTGTCCAAATATACTAGCAATCGTCCATTAAGAGATATTTTTACATTGAGAACACTTAATTAACGTCAACTTCGAGCGATCTTGTACATTCACATGTTTTTTCGTTTGATCGGTTGAATTTACATTCTTCCTAAATTTTCTACATTTCATAGTACTTGAAACTTCGATGAATCTTTCATCTTATTTATCTTGGCTGATCTTTAAGTTGACAACGAAATTCCTATAAGTAAGACGGCGATCGCTCAAAGTTGGGTTGTTTATCGGATAGTTATATTACAAGGTTTAACTGCCAGATGCCATGGTTACGGAAACGAAAATGTTATTGTCATATCGAAAGTAACAGGATAAAACTTTTCAAAACAGATATACTAAATCGCGTTAAAAATGCTGTCTGTTAATGATTAAAAAGATTTATCAAGGGGTGAGGGCTATCGAGGGGTGAGGGCTGGGTGGTAGGCGGCACCCCTCCCCTTGAATGAAATGAAGGATAGTAATGTGAATGATGCGACTCAAAATTCATCAAAGAGGATTAAGAACAACGAAAACGACAAGAAGTGGAAAAACTTGAGAGTGACACTGACAAAATACTAGCACCTATTTTTCCGGTCTTGCTATCAAAATCAAAAGGTTTTTTCTCCCATTTAAACAACAACAAAATTTGGCTACTAAACTCCACTACGGTGAAAAAACGATTACCGGCATCTCTTGGCTGATTGAATAATTCGTGTCACAAACGTTTTGTGGAATTTAAGATACATTGATTAGGGATGCGGTGGAGGTGTGGGTGGGCTACCCAATTTAAATAGGGTTTTCAAGCCTGTTCTCAATTTGGCTGGTTATATTTGGTTTTTGTCTCGCTGTACTTTTAAAAACTGGATTATCTAGATTTGGGGTAATCAAGAGTGTACAAAGTCCTTATGAGTTTTGTCGCAGAGATTTTGTGTGACCGTTGGTTTCAAATTTTAAAAGAGCTTTAGGGGAAGAAGACAACGAATGTATAAGCGTTGGAAATATTTCTTCTGTTTTTGATGTTTTCTCACGGCGTGGCTCTCAAAATTAGCTATGAGTCATAAAAGACCATTCGACCATTAGACATGGCACCTGGCAGTTGCACCTTGTAAGTTTTTGTAGTTGTCAAGGGAACATAAGGCTCCAAAATGAATCCTTACTCCAAAGAAAAGGGCTGTATTACCAAATTGTCAGAGCACACGAGCATTTCTTCCTACATTTCACATTGTACAAATTACCTTGTGAGAAATTAATTGAAGCGATTTAACCAAATCGTTTTATTATTATTATTATTATTATTATTATTATTATTATTATTATTATTATTATTATTATTATTATTATTATTCTAAACAAAGTCTTTCGGGGGAAGGGGACAAAAAATTAAAAGCTTGTTTAATCCCTTATGTTCTCTTGACATATTATATCAGATGTAAACTAGTGTCTGGTTGAAGTAGTGTTTACAAAGCCGCTTTAAAACGTCTTCGGCAGTCGAATTAGGTGGAAAAACAGTTAAAGGCTGCAAAAGACTATTGGAAAAAAGTGCTATATTTCCGTGAAAAAAAAAATTCAGCCAATTGGAACTCAGTTAGGGAGCATCTAGTAATTCAATTCTTTGAAAATGGGCCTTATGCCGTTCACCATTTTGTTCTTTTAAGTACTATGATTTGACAGGAAGGCTAAGGACAAAATTTAATTCGAAACAAACTTGACTTTAACACTAGTAGAATACAAGATTATGCATTCATATGTGTTTATTTCCTCGAATCATGTATTTTAAATTTTCAAAAGATATATCTTACGGCTGGTCAATTGCAATAGAATCTCTCAACTTGTCTTTGAAGTTTTCATGTATGCGAAATCTTGAATTTTTTTCAAAAGTTCGGAAAAAGAAACTTATTTGCTAACTTGGTTTGTTGACAGCAATCGTTTTATTTCTCGGCATAAATTCCCCTGCATGGGAGAGTCAAAACTTGCCATTGAATGATAACTGCAAGTCAATTTTTAATAGTTCGTTTTCGTTTATTTGAATATTTACTACTTCTATTCATAAAAAACTTTACAATATTCAGAAAATACCAAAACTTCATTTGAAGGAAGCGAGGTCCTACTTCAGAAATGTTTTTCAAAACTATTAAATTTAGTTTGTATCAGCTATTTTCTGGTATCGTAGTGAGATTTGTATTTTTTCCTACCTAAAACACTTTTGTGAATTTCTAAAAAAGGTTGTTCGTTGGAATCACTCCGCTGATATAGCAAGGAGTGTGTAAAAAGTTATTAAAAATATCTTCTCTTTTGAAATTCCAATTTGAAATAAGAAGCAAAATGAGAAATCATGTGAGTGAAAATGAGAACTTTACACAAAAAAAAAAAAAACAATGAACCTTTCGGTCGCATGTAAGGAACTTTTTGATGTTCGAAAGAAGCAGATTTGAGTAATTTTTTTTTTGGTCTTCTATTACTTCTGACAAATCATAGTACTTCTAACAAATTATGATAAACAAACATCATTCGACTGGCAGATTAGAATTGCATGCAAAAAATTTTTTTGCGTTCAGGCGTTGGCTCGATCTCTCAGTGTAGTTTATGTTTTAAGGCTTAAATTGTTTGCATTATCTCAACCAGACATTAGTTTTAGTAGATTACTGGATATTTAAGACCTTGTTTAACCGTTATATAGTGTTGCACTGGACAAGGGGAATGAGTGAAAGCTCAAACTTCTAACTTTCAATAAGAATTGGCAAAGAAACGAAAGGTAATAGACAAAAGGAAATTGCGACAAATAAAAAGAATCACTAAGGAGCAGCAGCGTTGAAATTGGAAGAACATTGGCTGAAACTAAAGAGATCTAAAGAGGGGGTAGTATTCTTCTGATAGTTGAAAAGAAATTGCTAAAACGCAAGATTTACCAAACTTACAGGCAAGGTATCCGTCATCTCGATCAGTGAAATTAAATAACCAGAATTACATATTGTTTGCAGAGGACCATTTTTTCAATATTTTGACCAAAGAGAATTTGAAAAAGAGGAATGAATTCAACTATTGACAGTGAAAAAATTCGTTAGCGATCACAAAAGTAAAATCTCAGAAAAAAAAAAAACGAAACATAGACGGGAAAAGTTTTGAACATCGCTAAGGACAAATTGTCTTAATACTTGCAAACCAGAATAGCTTTCAAATTTGGGCGTGGGTTGTACATATATCATGTTCTAGATGCTTTCCGGCACTCAGACAGATGTCTTGTCCTGTGTAACACTGTATATGGGCGTGGAGTTTAGTACTCTGCCGGTTGAACAAGGTCACAAGAAACAACATTGCAAGTTCGACAATTTTGCAACAGTAAGAAAGTAAAAGATATTCAAATATCAAGTCAATGTTAACCAAACTTTCCTGAAACAATCCGTATTTCGCGGCAATCTAAAAACGTTTCTTCTTCTGTTGCAAAATTTTGTCTTAAATTGCAATGTCGCTTCGATATTTCTTAAGTCACCTTCACTCGGTAAACTAAGGTTTTGAATCTCGTGTTGTCAAATAGGATTTTGCGTCTTAAACGTTGCAAAAACGAAAAAAGAAAAGGAAAGAAACAGTTTCTCAGCATGTTTGAAAACCTTATTTGCATGCAATGTTTATTCACGCCAACTTGTATTTGACAACACAAGTTTGCAAACTTTATTTAGCCTTGTGAAGATGACTTTAGATTGTTAAAGCATAAGCCATCTCGGAAATGAAACTTCACTAAAACAAACATTTCGTTAAAAATTTCAAACTTTCGGTTTTTGAATTGTCCAGAAATTAAACAAAAATTGACAGTTGCTTGAAGTTTCTTTCTGACATGATTTATGTTTATCTGGCGGGCAAAATTTGTAGGGTAACTCTTTGAATTTTTTGTGAGCGAGAAATGTTCAAAGAGTATCCCGTTAATTTTTGGCCAAATTTGTTGCCAGGGGAAACGCTGTGCAAATTTTACCAAATTTTCCCGCCAAAAGACTTAGTATATATAGGAAAAGTTTTTCTTCACACCTTGTAATTAATTTTTACTTAATTAATTAACTAAAATTATTCATTGTATAAGACAAAGAAAATAAAAAACATAATAAAAATGAAACAGTTGTTTGCTGGAGTGTGACTTTTATTGTGAATTAAGTTCTTTAATTATATTTTTATTCTTAAGCTTACTTACTCAATGCAATACAAAATAAAAGTTGGCTTTGAAAAATTAAAAAAAAAAACGGCGCATGCGTATTTTTGGCGTCCGTATTTTTTCTAAGTCTTTTGGCGGGAAAATTCAAAATTTTAAAACAGATGGTAAAGACATGGAAAAATTAAAAAAAAAAAAAAAACAGCGCATGCGTATTTTAAGCGCCCGTATTTTTTCCAAGTCTTTTGGCGGGAAAATTTGACAAAATTAAACAGAAGTTACCATAACAGCAAACGAGAGCCGAAAAAATATTAAGTTACTCAAAATGTAATATTGGACATGTATGCGCTAGTCAATCAAATTTGATTAAAACGATTATGGAATCTTAAACTTTGCTGAAAATTTCCATTTCTAAACAAACTAAATTCGCCAAAAATGTCTTTCAATTGATTCATAGAAAAACTATTAGTTTTCTAAACTCCGCAAACGCAAAATAAACACGAAGACGCACTATAAACAAGATTTTTCCGTGAAAAACCCAGTTTCACTTATTTGTTGCTATAACGAGGGAATCAAATATATTAGTGAAAATCGTCATTTTCAAAGAATGCATGATTTTAACCGAGATTGCACTTGAAAATATCTTGGCCCGCTAAAAAATAAGCAAAATGTATATTGCAAAGTTTATAACTGACCATAATCACCGGTGAGTACAACGTTTCACGATTTCTTCCATCAAACTCGCCTGTACACTAAAATTTGAATTAAACTTCAAGAAAATCAGAATCCATATATTGAGATGTAGAGTTTTGGCTACGATCGCTTTGGAATGAATTTGTTTATATAAATATCAAGTAATTGTTCAAATGAAATTTTAAAAAAACAGCAACAAAATCAAGTAGATTTACAAATTTCAAAGTGCTGAAGTTGACCAAACCTGTAGACAATTGCAATAATTTAAATTAACGAGCCTCGCAAAAGTTTTCTGACATTGGGGTGGATATTTTCAAATCAATATTTAGCATGGAAGACTTGCTTCGATTACCATCATACTACACCACCTTTTCAACCAATGATCAAATTATATGTTTTCGTTGGTTTCGAAGCAACAGCTGTTACAATAGTAACGAAGAAAGCAGTTGAAGACTTTTCTTATTAGCTAATTATTTGTTGTTGATATCATAAGATGCTTTATTGTAAGGCGTGAATGATAAACTCGTGACTGGACCCAAGCGTGGTATGCATAAATATTCATTGCACGAGAATAGCAGTGAAATAGACCAGGAAAAACAAAATAAAACTCATGTTCAGAGAACGGGAACAGCGACTTAAACTTTACGGACTTTCAGCCTTCTTATCTAACACCCGAAATGGTTCTTAAACCTAAAACTCGCTGGAACATCAAAACGAATTATCATTCTAAACGCCTCGCAATTGAAAAGTAAAATCTGCAGTTTTGAATGCAAATTACAAGCTTCCGACTTATTTTAGCCGTTTTAAAACACAAATAACTTGACATCGCAGCCACCAAAGAAGCTCAAGGTACTTTTAGAATGTTTTGCTGTGATAAAAGACCTTTGGACCGAAACGAGAAAGTTTTATTTTCCTTGCGATTTTAACAAAAAAATCCCGCAATAAGTAACATGAGTCCATGCTATATTTACTTCAAAACGCCGGCTCTTATAGATTTTTTCTAATTTCGCCAACAAGTTGGCTAAATCCTGAAAGTTTCGTTGTAAAGTGTTTAGCTAGATTTCTAGATAATCGACGTTATTTAAAATGAAGTACTTGGTGACACCGTTGCTATGGTAACAGCTATTGCTTGGAAACTAACAAAAACATAAAATTTGATCATAGGATGAATAGGTGGTGTAGTATGACGGACATCAAAGCAAACCATGCGAAACATTGATTTGAAAAGATCTACCCCAATGTCAGAAAAACAGTGGCGAGCCTCCTTAAACCGAAAATGCCTCAGCTATAAAATTAATAGTTTCGTTCACGTAGAAAATAACATTTCGCTCTGTTCTTTTACGAAATCCAGGAAATGTGGCTTGCCGAAGAGTGAAAATGTCTTAAAGCGATAAACAAAATACAAAAATGTGTTAAAAATTCACGTGAAAAATTAAATGATAATGGGGCTCTTTGATATAGTGCGTCTTCGTGTTTTGCATAAAATTCGTTTCACCGAAGAAATAAAGTTCGATCTTTGTCGGCTTTTGAAAAAAGAATAATTCTTATGTTCTACCTTGACTAAATAAGTGCTTGACTTGCTCTTGTTCCCATGCTTGTGTTGGTAACACTTGTCATCTACAAAGCGTCCTGAAAATTAAGCAAAATATTCAATTAGAAAGTTAATTTTAATCACGTTTTTTTTTATATCGGTTCAGTCTGTGACAAGGCAATCATTAAAGGTTCAAAATCTTTTGCTTTCGTGACGAAAATATTAAAAAAAAAAAGTTGTCTCTTCGACATGCTATTGACTTTTTGCTCAACAGGGATGCAATTGAATGCATGTAACAGTTGGTTTAACTACGTATAAACCTTTGGTACGCGAACGGCCAAATGTAATGTAAGGAAATTCTTGGATTGACAGTCTTCTCATTTAGTTACTCGTATCCTACTAATTTCTGTTTTGATTTGATTTTTGAATTTTTAACCTTTTGTTTCTTAGTACATTTAAAATTAGTTGTTTTTGGTGGTTCGCCCTGCATGGGGTCTTCTACTCTTTTGCGTACCTCAAATGGCCTGGTTTTTATTATTATTATTATTATTATTATTATTATTATTATTATTATTATTATTATTATTATTATTATTTTATGTGCCATAAACTGTAAAAGATATTTCGGTCAAACGACACTAAGTCTAATCAGGAACTTAGAGTCAATTGAACTACAAGTTGCTAGACAAAAACATGCGAAACTCGGCGACGGCATAAATGGGATAAGTTCTTTGGCGGGAAAAATCAAAATTTTCAAACAGACATAAACGGTATATAAAAAAAACGGCGCATGCGTATTTGAAGCGCCCTTTGTTTTTGTAAGTCTTTTGGCGGGAAAATTAGACAAAACTGAACAGCAGTTACCCTAATAACGAACGAGAGGCAAAAATGTTAAGTTTGCGCAAAACTTTATAATCTTGAACATGCGTTAGTCAGTCAAATTTGATTCAAACATGGACGATTGTGGTATCTTAAACTTCTCTGAAAAAATCCATTTCTAGACAAACTAAGTTTGCCAAACACGTCTTGCAATTGATTTAAAGAAAAACTGTTACGTTTTCTAAACTTCCCAAATGCAAAACGAACACGAAGACTCACTATAAACAAGAACTTTCCATGAAAAACCTAGTTTCATTTACTTGTTGTTGTAATGAGCGAATCAAATAGATTGGCGTGTGGCTTATCGGGAAAATCTTCATTTTAAAATCCAAGATTGCACTTGAAAATGTTTTGGCCTGCTAAAAAATAAGCAAGATGCATATTTAAAAAGTTTATAACTGACTATAATCACCAGAGGGGAATAATTTTCACGATTTTTTCATCAAACCCGGCTGTAAACTAAAATTCGAAATTAAACTTTACTTGAAGTGACCTATAATTGCGAGAAAATTCGAATCTTGTGTGCATCGACACGCAGAATTTTGCTAACAGTAGCCCTCTTTCTCTTTCTCTTGGAAAGAAAACGACTGCTACGTAGGCTGAGAACTCTCTTTCTTAAAATCTCGCAAAATTTTGAATTGACCGCATACCCGAAACAATTTCGGAAGAATGACCCTTAATTGAAACTAACACTTATTTTCTAGACTTCAGAGTGCATTTTAGACGATTTAACCCAAGTGAACAGAAATACCATTTGCCGCTCGAAAATTTGGTCTACTGTCCAAAATCAAGTCGTTTTGTCAAGAAATTTACATTTGCGAGCGAGTGGAACTTCCCTCACTGCGCTTCATGGGCTACTCTTTTCAAATTTCATTTTCATTTTATTTTATGTTCCTTTAAAACTCCATTTTGACATTACATGATGCTTCATACTAACGAGATTTCGAAAATTTCCCCATTTTTCTTAGGGCCGAGACACACGTTGTAACACTGAGGCTAACATTGGAAAAATTATCGCGCGCAAGAAAGTTGTAGCGTGTGATGAAAGGAACCTCTACTCTTCCACGATGGAAAACAACAACCTCTTTCTCTACAATAAAATATCCACTTTTTCAATCAAGCTTTGAAATTTAAACACCATTTTCAACAAATTAACGTCAATTTATTGGAAAGAGTGGAAGTTCTCTTTAACCATATGAACATCTTCATCATTCTCCTCGGTCGGAATTGTTGGGTTGAACATTTTCTGGTATCGACCTACCATAACGTGTAACGCTACGAGCAGTGTCAGCACGTGTTAGAATGGACTGATATCAAAACCAAAAATTCGATGTCATTGACATTAGGTATCGATACTCACGAGAAAAAAAATATCGTTCTTATAGGTCACGAGAAAAGAGAGCGTGGAAGTCATTTATGACCAGGTAAAAGCGTTACGCGTTGTTATAGAGTAACTTAATATTTAATCACGATGCAAGCTTAATATTGTAAGATTCCTACGCTTCGAATTTTCAAGAGCCGTGAACTTCGAAAACCATCCTCAGCAACTTAACTCATGCCTCTGAAACAGCTGTGCGCTCAGTCAGCTTCCGATGTCAATAGAATTTGCGCGGCGCATTCGTAAAGTAAAACCAAACATTAACGTGTAAAGGCGTCTACCAGATCAGTGCACTGGTATTAATACCTGGTCTTTTCACGCAATGATACTTCATGTTGAATAACGTCTTCTAGATATAATTTTAGAACAAGACAAGGTATCGAGCACCAACAAACTTACTCTTACGTAATCTTACCCTGCTTGGTGGCACGTTTCAAATTAAACAATATAAAATTGCTGTTTAAATGGCCTAGTACTTCTGTCACTCTTGTCACATGTTGTCAAGCAATTAAAATACTTACTTTTTTGTCGACAATCATTTATGTTGTCTTTAAATTGTACTTTTGATTAACTCCACTAGATTGCATTCACCGTTTGCCCTAAAATTAAAATCACTTTTGATTAATATTTTTTACATGACTTTTTACTAGCCCTGGAGAGATCACAGTGACACTGTAGTCATTATCGTTTTTCCTTCTAAATGAGCATGCCCGCGCTGTATAGGGCAAGCTCTAAAACTGCTGAATGGATGGAAAAATCTCAAATCATATTTCGACAAAAGTCCTAACGCTTCGCAGCTCAATACATAGTTTTGCCGGAATCTAAGATTGGTTTAAACCAGTCTTGAACCAGCGGTAAGAATTCGCGCGCTTTTCATTAAATCAGGTTTATCTGTAGTACGGTTTATGATTGTTCGGGGTTCTAGTAACATGTCCTCCGAAATTTCAATACCTGTTAGCATTCCTGGGAACATTTCCGATGCATCCGGTGAGCAATCCACGCTTGTTACAAAAGAAATTAAGTTTCTACAGGAAAACCTCTCCGAAGAACGCGTTGACAACGATTACGTATACGGTTTTTGGGAGGGTTCCGAGGAACGAAAGGAAGAGTTCCTTGAACAATTCACCGCGTTAAATTCCACCTGTTTTGTGCGATCAAAGACAGACCCAAAGACAGAAGCCAAGGGAAGCAGCCTTCACAGAAGCCAAGGAAATATATCTCCGGAAGCATGTGTCGAAACGGTATATTTTATTTCATTTATTGTTGTTCTTGTTACCCTGTGTGTGGTGGGGCGGAAACGTCTAAGAAGGGATGTGCCACCAAAGCTGTCAATGCCTAAAACTGTGCAGGAAAGAAGTTTCTCGCCTCCTCTACCCTCTTGTGTCGAAAGACAAAAGATTGCAATGTTGGCATTGAAGTCGTTTGGTCGAATGCCGTTTATAGAGTGCGGCCAAAGAAAATTTTCATGTTTATTTATAAATTTTGAGTGGCAAATCCCCTAATTAAATAGGCTATACTGATATGCAAATAATCTAAAAAAAAGAGTAATAATCTAAAAAAAAGAGTAAGGCTGATTAATATTTTCCAATATTTTGAAAGGCACGGTATGTTTGAGACTAACCCTGTGGCAAGATACGTGACACTTTTAAACAGTTACAATAGATGCCTGAAAAACATAGGCTAAAGTTACATGAACAAAAACGTTACGATTTGAAATACTACTGATAGACAGGTATAATAAAAAAAGCAAAATAGCTAACGTTACAACGTGGAAGACGAAAACAAAATACGCCACAATGAGTGTTATACATAACTTAGGAAGATGAAAGACGGGAAAAATGTTCATGTCTCATCTCTCCTATTAAGACCTAAGGGTTCAATAGTTTGACCTCTGTCGATGAGGTATGCCTCTCTAGCTTTGCGTACACTGTCTTCACTGTCACGATTAGATTTGATGAGTTCGAGAGGAATAAGTAGCATGTCAGAAGCGTTATGGTTATTTTGAAAGAAAATGTTCTGAGACTGTCGGGTGGGTTAAGTCGCCGTTTTGTTTCCCCTATTTTCTTTCTTTTTTTTTTTTTTGCTGATTAGATCCTTCACTACAGGATCCGGTATTATGTATCACTAAATATACCCAAAGAAAACATTTCGATTTCACTTTAAAACCCCGGCCCCTGATTTGCCAACCTAACCTCTATCTTAGAGAATAACAAGGTAAGGACTATCAGTTACTTCGCTTAAAATTTTCACAACTGTTTAATTAATCACCTTCAAATGTAGGGCCATTTGACATTGCTGATGTATGCCATTTGTGCTGACGGAACAACTTGTGAGTTTCACTGAGAAAACAAGGATGGTAATATGCTGCTTGCTCCAATGAAATTCTGGAATCTCTTGTAAACATTTCTCCTAAAAATTTAGAACAAAATATAGGTATAAATTGATGGGATTAAAGATTATCAATGGGGCTTTTTGAGATTTTCTTAGACCTTTGGGGGAGAGGAGTAGGGAAGATGCCTCCTTCTCACCAGCACCGTCACTCCCCCCCCTCCCCCCTCTAGAGTATTAACTTTTACCAAAACCAATGACCGGCCACGAAAGTTACTCTACTTTAACTTGCAACTTGACTTTCATTTCGAAAACTTGTTACGTCGTAGAGAAATTACCTGTAATAGAATGAATGTTCCTTGAACTTTCATTTACGTTAATCCAGCATTGACGAACGTCAGAGCCTTGCTGTCTGCGTCGTTTTGCCTTCAGTGGTGCTTGTTCCCGGGTGCGTGTTTTACAGTCTTGTGGTTCCCTAACACTTTGCAGTTGCCTTGAAGTTCTTTAGGTAGAAATTATACTCCATAAAAGCTCAGAAACAAGGATTTCTGAGATACTAAATGGTTAACTTTGCGAACAGCGCCATGTGCAAGAAGACGAGATATGAATTAAAGATGATCTTTAGCATTATATTTGCAATTCAAATTGAATGATAAGAAATGCAGATGACCGTCAAAGACAATGAGAAACATACAACGATTGAGTGACAAAATGCACGTGCTTCCAGTTTCTTTGCCAGTGCGCTTATGTTGGTGCACGTTTAAAATTGTCCACTGCAAAAAAAGAATTGGCGTGATCTAATGACGTAACTTACGAACACAACTTAGTTTTTAAGAGTTTTTATAAGATCAAATTTTCTATCGTTTTTTTTTTAGATCAGATTCAAAATAGTTTTAGTTGAACATGTTTAACACAACCGCCGTCTAATTTATTGATTTCATCATCATCATCATCATTATTATTATTATTATTATTATTATTATTATTATTATTATTATTATTATTATTATTATTATTATTATTATTATTACGGTGACTTAGCAGGGCCACCGTTTCTTTTAATCTCTTTGGCTTCTAAACACTAGAACTTTTGCAAACCCTCCTTTCGGAACCATTTCAGCCGGCAGGGATTGAGTACTAGAACCAATGTTTGGAACTGGGAACGAAGAAGGACTTTAAATGTGGTCGGCTGCGATGGATGAAAATTTTGCCTTAAAATTCGGCTGAATAACCAAAACGCTTAACAATAATAACTAAAATGTTTCCTAATCGTGATTTTCAAATCCGGTGTCGCTGCAATGT
>NW_028145546.1:4017500-4055000 GCF_977016875.1 Pavona decussata
GAAATGAATTGTTTATTTTTCTGCTCCATTCAATTCAAGTCTTAAATAATAATGTGGAATCATCACAGTCCATATTTATACTCTTGATTGATGAAGATCTACTAAGCTTGCAGAAATTATTCCTGGACATTTCAAGACTGACAGGACAGTTGAAAATATTTTAACACACGTAACAGAACAACAGGTTGAAATTTGAGGAATGGAAGGATGAAATTTTTATGATCATATAATAGAACTTTTAACCACCTTGAAGGACTGCTACTGCAACTGCTACTGCGCCTGCGCATTCGTTACTCTGCACACCGTGGTATGCTACGAGAAACTAGGGTTTCTTAGGGACTGTGTCTATCAATGTAAAGATATTTTTGCACAGGTTACGACTTTGCGGGAAAAGCAGATCTTAGCAAGGGCTATTGGAATCCAAAAAGAAAATTGGAGACAACCACATTTTTACAAAGATAATTATAAGCTTCAACTAGGAAAAAATGCCCTACATAGCCAGGCCTTTAAAAGCTTTTTAGAATTATCGTTGCTTAAATATCACTGAAATAATTGTGGTTGCCCTTTTTTCATTTTTCGATTTAAATAGACTTTGTTAAGATCTGCTTTTCCCAAAGTCATAAAATGTGAAAAAATAACTGTTTTAGGAGGCACTGTCCTTAAGAAGATTAAAGAGGAGATAGTTCACAGGTTGCTTCTCACGATAACAACAAAATACAGTATCAAAGACTTTAAATTCATTTGTTGATACGGACATATTTCAACCCCTTTCTATTATTATTTCTAGGATAAAGGTGGTTTTTAGACAAAAAGTGGGATACTTTTTTTGACGAATATGATTATTGTCAGTCAAAATTGAAAAAGCAATAATTACCGCAAGCCTTACTTCTTTCATGATTAGATTACAAGAATTAAATAAATAGTTTGATCGAAACTTTATAAAACATTGTTTTCTTGTCTATGTACACTATGCTACAACTCCTGAAAATTATTCTAAAACTTATCACCTTTGTACCTTGAAAGTGATCTATAAATAGGAGGGAGTCTGCCATTTTCATTTTCACAGACTTTTCGTCCATTACAGTAAATGTAGATGTATTGTCTGATATGAAACCTTAGCTTGAGAAAAAGAGAACATGCAAACATTAACTAATCAAGTAGTAGTAAAAAGAATTGACTGCTAATAATATTTGTTTAGAAAATTTTAGTCACATGAAATTTACAATTTTTGAACTGCTGCATACACCTGATGACAAGACAGTCTTCAAAAGTTCTGTATTTTAATTTCCCACTCGAGACTGAGGGGACTGGTACAAGTAAGGGATTGTTTGAGCAGGTGAATAGTTGGAAATCATACTGGTGGAGAAATGCTTTTTTTGGCACTTTCTTGGGTAGCACAGCTCTATGTTTTAGCAATTTTGTAACAATCTTTGGCCAACAGTTGGCCGTCTGGAAAGACTATGGGGAAAAAAAGAATGAAATGTTTTGATTGGTTGCCCAGCTAACAGCTCTGCCTTTCACTTACATTGTAATAATATTGTGCTACATTGCACAGGATTTCTGCACAGAAAAAAAATTTCAATACCTCCAGAGTCTCTGCAAGCAACCAAATACTGGCCGAAGAGCCAGAGGACTTGGGTATGAGACTGATGTTTCAGCTAAAACAATGGTTCCTCCACTCCTGACAGCCACCACCATTTGTCCTCCCCAACCCCCACCCCCACAATCCCACAATCCCTGACTCATACCAGACTAGTCAGTTTCTGGAGTGGGCAAGGAGGGATGGATACTGCACAACTACAGGTTACTGTGTGGGTCAATAAAATAATGTAAGTGATGTGTGCTGCCTTGGAGAGTACCAAGACTTCAAAGTGCCAAAGACGGCATACGTCATGGATTAGATTTCTGAAGATTTTTTTGCACATATTTTGAATGCCTGTCAAAACATGATATGCTACATTGACTAGCTTTTTTTTACCCAAATTAGCTATTAATATTGTTCCAAAAAGGTTAAAATTTTTAATCAGAACTTCCATCCTTGATTTGCAAGTTATGTTTGTGGGCATGCCATCATTGTTTTGCACCTGCAGGTGTGACTGTGAGTCATATAAAACATGCAAGAGTGGGAAAACATTTATAGACTGTTGTACTAAAGATTAAAGGCAAAAATATGACTAGTAAGAATAAATGTATGTTTTTAGTCTCTGGGACCATGTTTATAACAGAAGTCGTGTATGTCAGCTAGCTGACCAGACTGTTTATGAAAACCATATCTCCGAGACCAATGGCACTAATGTAAATTATAAATAAATATTTATACAAAACTGTTTCAGTGGTAAACATCAATCCACTGAAATATTATCATCTGAAAATTAAATATTACCTGAATCGATGAATGGAGTGATTGTATACAAAACTGAGAGAGTTACCGTATATATTCTTTTTTGTCTGTTTGTTTTCTGTTTACAGTGCTACACACCATACCATTGCCACTTGATTAAATTTTGACTTTTATGATTATGATATTGATTATGAAATCTTTTTGAATTAGTCCAACAAAATGCAGATTGCAAAAGGACAAATCGCAGCTGTACATGTAAACATAGAGTATATAGCAATCCACCACACTTAGTGAAATGGAAAGCCATCAAAATGCAGGGTTTTTTCTAGACCTGTAAATTGTGCAAAAAGGTTTGAAATCTGAAATATTATCTTAAGTTTAAACCTTCCATATATTTAAGCTAAATGTTAAGCAATGATGAATTAAAAGTCCAAATGTTTTAAGCCCCCTTTGACAAAATATCCTCAAAATCTCCAAGGGGAGCCTGCATAATCCAATGTCTAAAATAATATTTTCAAACCAATTTCAAGCCTGTATCAAGTAGTAATGGTCCGACACATAGCACCGCAAAGTCACTGAACTGTTTTCAACTTCTAGCTGAGAGAATTTGTGGACAAATTGACTATTTTGTGCGTCACTATTTGTGTTGGCAAGTGTTTTGTGAAAGAAAGCACATAACTCTTACTGTCATTTTAATTTCCTTCCAAAAAGTATGCAAGTTCTAATTGAACATGTGTCTGACTACTTGCAACAGGTTAACAGTAGCTTAGTCAGAAGTGTTTTGCGACATCTGTGAAAAGAAAAGGAGAATAATAATATATTCTAAATTTGAACATTCTAAAAAGTATTGAATCACTAATAAAAATACATTAGTTTCTGCACCACCTCCCATGACAGGTGAGAATGCCAGTGAACCATGACACCTATTTTGTTTGCTACTAAACTAGTAACATTTAATAATTATTCCATGAGTGCACATTGGATTTGAGATGATAAATAGCCAAAGAGGTGCGTACAGCACTGAGTTGGCTATAGTCATCTCATATCCAACAAGTGTGAGTGGCATAATTGAAGGGCTGGGAGCATAACCGACCTATGTCGAATTTCAGCCCGTTTTTCGATGTAGCTCGGATTTGTCCAAACTTTTGCATGTGAACTGCAATTCGATTGAAAACCATTGTCCAGTATTTTTTCACGCCGCTTTGTGTTTCGTATTAATGCCATTGAGAAACTTTACCATCTTGTAAAGATATATCGGTAACATTATAGACACTGGATGACCAAAAGGACAATGCACTGAGGATTAAATACTTGTATTCAATATACACTTGTTGTCTTTGAAACACGGCACACGAAAGCGGTGTTTTTCGCGGGAGCAACGAAAAGAATGCTGTCACGCTTTTATTTGATTCTGTTACAAACTACTACGTATGTGACAGGAATGTCCCAAATGTAAACAGTTACATTCTCCAAGAGAAAATGTGTCCATTTCCTGGCGTAAAATCCAGCTTTGTCCCGTTTGTCGACATATCACTCTTGATAATGCAAAATACTAGCATTCTACACGATTAACAGGAAGACATGTAGCCATTTCAACGATTAACAACGATTAACGGCAGTTCTATTAAAAGGTAAAGACTATCTATTCTTTTCATGACCAGTCGGTGTTAACCGTTGAAAATCTATGTTAGTCGTACTTTTATTGAATCATTGCCTTGAAATTGTCAAGTTAATCGTTACATACCGAATTTCAAGCCTGGCAAACCACAACTAAGGCTTGCAGAACACCTTGCATATGGCGGGATTTGTCTCTGATGCTCCCGCGGGATTTGATAATCAAACTGAAAAATTCGCCCGGCTCAGTCATCACTACCAAGGAGGGATTCTTTGGACAACATTTCCACCAGTTCCTGTGAACTGCATTCATCAATTTCATAAATTTTCAAAAGATCCATAGATGTCGTGCGTTTACAAACTTCACCAAACAAAAGTGAAACCAACTACCCAGTACGATACGCAAGTTGTTTATCCCGACTGCCTTGATCTATTTTGGGCTTGTTACAACCCGCAAAAGCAAACCATGACATCATCTCAAACGTTACTTATAGCAACAACAACTGGTGCGACTAAACACGGCTCGTGGACAGTGGAAACTTTAAGCCTACCGATAATTTGGAAAAGGAGTCTGACGTGGACAAAACCTATAAAAAAATTTGCCTTCCAAGCGCCTTCACTTGTAGACAAGCAAACTACCAAATCCCCCTCCCCCTGACTCAATGTTGTCTTTTGGGTCACGAACAGTTGCCTAGCAAGCATCGCTTCCCACATCAACATTGCGTAAGGGGGAGGGGGGGAGGGAGAAGTAACTGTGGTAGAATTATGAAGGGAGAAACAGTAAGTGAGTGGTTTTTTGGCTGTCTGTATTCGGTTGTCATTGCATAGGGGGAGGGGGTGGGAGGGAGAAGTAAAGAAGTGGTTTTTGTCATGTTCGTGTTTGGTTTTCTCAAGGAGTTTTGTCCACGATTGTAAAACCGCGAAATGTTTTCCAAACCAGGGAGAGCCAAAATTCGGACAAATCTGTGCGAAATCGAAAGCCGCGCTAAAATTCGACATAAGTCGGTTATGCTCTCAGACCTTCAATTGCTTAATTATTGAAACAATCAAGAAATATTGCTAGATATTGCTAATTTTGATTTGCAAGAACAACCAGAATAACAACTAATGCATGTCGCTATTTCTCGGGCATGGTATAATGGTCATATACCATGGCAATGAAGCCAATCAAATCCCTGGAATTACACTATATAATGATCCAGTTTCAATAACGGCTGATATCCTATAGCTGCTAAGCCAATCAGAGCTTTGGAATTGCACTAACCAATGATCCAGTTTTAAAATAATAACCACTACACTATTACACACCGGATCTTTATACCAGATCTATGTAAATATGGATAAATTATTTCAGCCTATTTATGCAGGTCACAAACAAAGTAAGTTAATATGAAACTTACCTCTAAGACTAGAACTTAGGACACTCTATGATACTGAACTGCAACAACAATGAGATGACGAGAAAGACAATATACAACATAAACATGATGGCACCAAGTAACTTGGACATCTTCCACTTATTGATAGCAATTGTGATGACAACTGCGATCAGCATTATGAAGAGTAAGGCGACAGAGCAGAAGAGTCCTGAGCTGCTGACCTCTACAGCATTACCACCATGTATTGCACTAGCAATCATCCAAGGAAGAGGGAGTCTACAAAACAAAACTTTCATTAATTTGAATGAATGAACAAAAAATCTTCAGAACCCATATATAACCGACTCTTCAAAAAAAAGTTCTTCCTTATAAAATTGATTTTCAAGCAAAGATCCACATCAATTTTTATATGAAAGAAAAAAATTGTTTGCATCAAGACCCAACTGTGGATCTCTAAGTGGTCATTTGGGGACTGATACACTGTACTTTTAATTATGATGTGTTACAAGGTTGGTGACTCTTGGCAACTCTCCATCATCAGCACCAATATTTTAATCAAAATAAATTAAACAGCATTTGAGAGATAATGGGTAGAAGGAAATTGAAATAAAAACAAATTGTGGTGATGTGTAATTTATTTTGACCAGGAGAGGGAAACTTGTTAGTTGTAAGGGCACTGGCTGGTGGACACTCTAAGTAAAAGTTGCTCCCCTACAATAACATAAGCCAATTATAAAGGTATGAGTGGTGGCAAAGGCTATGATTTTTGAGCCATTTTGGTCTGAAATTGGGTTTTAACCATTTTGGGCCAAAAGTCTGAAATCGAGTATGGATTATAGAAACCAGGTCTGAAAATGGGTACTGAAAATTTCATATCTTGGTCTGAAATAGGTTCAAGGTTAGGAGAACCAAGCTGCACACTCAAACCAAAAATTCTGTGGAGTGCTCTTCCCTCCCTCTCATGGTATACCTACACATCCTGCTAGCTAACTGCTTGAAGCCATCATGTTACCAATTAAAAGCTTTAGAGAGGAAGACCAATAAACATACCCTATTGTGACATCAAACATGTTGCTGCCAATTGAGCTGGACACAGCCATGTCACCAAATCCCTTCCTGGCCACTAAAACACTGGTTATAAGATCGGGAATACTTGTTCCAGCTGCCAGAAATGTAAGACCCATTACCTACAGAGTGAGCAAGACAGATGATCAACCACTAAGTTCTCAACAGTATATCAACATGCAGGGGTTAGTCCATTATATCTGAAAGCCAAAATCCTGGCCAACTGGGCCTACTTCAGTTAAGATAATCAGCTGTTTTCCCAGAAATGATGGTAAACTTGACACATACATTTTTGTGATTTGGTAGTTAGATGAGTCACCAAGAAAGTAATCCAAACAGCAAACCATCATTTTGACTTCTCCAAAAAAATTAAAAAATAAAAACCAAAACTTTAAATAATTGCTTCAACCTTATTTTTAAAATAGACAAGAATGGTAATTTAAATTCAGGTGATCTGCTATAAGACAGAGGACATATAGTGACACAAAACAAGAACCACAGCTTTTGTGGCTGATGAAAACCTTTGTGGTTTCTGCAGTTAGAAGAGCTGGTGTGTGATTGGTCAAGACATAACATTCTAGAAAGATTTTAGATACATTAAATTTTTTGTTTCAGTCAGTGACACAGGAATACTTGGAAAAAGAAAATCTGAGTTCTCACAACAGAAATCGAACCTATAAAACCGTCTGATTACTAGTTCAGATGCTCTACCACTGAGCTACAGGAGACGCATGAGAGCTAGGCCATTAAACTAGGTTCAACCTTAGTGACCAATGACAACTTAATCCATGCACTTCCAATTTGACCTTTTCAAATCTTTGTGGTAATTTTTACTATACTGCACACGCAAGGTACATTGTACTAAAAAGTACCTTATTAACCTTTTACAGTCAACTCTTGCCTTGCGGACACCTCGCTATTACGGACACCCCGATAATACAGATAGCAGCTGAATCCCCAGCAAAAATAAATTGCAGACGTTTGACTGAAATAAAGTCCCGCTATTACAGACTCTCGCTAATAAGGACACTAACTCGGGGTCCTGAGAGTGTCCGCAATAAAGGGAGTTGACTGTACTTGGTGTTACTGTTTTTTTTTATTTGCTTGTTGTCAGTTTTGGTTTTCTTCCTATAATCGTCTTTGGGAGAAATTTTATAAAATTAAACTGTTTTCCACATTGATTTATTTCACAAGCATGCGCTGGATATGAGATAATAGACAGCCAAAGAGGCGCATCATGCTGAGCTGGCTATAATATTATCTTATATCCAATCAAAGGCTCCTGTGAGCCAACTCGTGAATGCAGATGACACATAGTAATTGCAATTTAGACGGCTACGGAAACTTCCTCAAAAGCTAAAAGAAATTATATCTTTGCCCGATTATGTAACGAAAAATGACCATTCTTGTACTATTAAAATGATTGTCAAATTATTCTGTACAGATTGAATAAGCCGATTATTCTGATGCGCCGATTAAAAAATATCACGTGTTTTTTTTATTCAAAGTTTATAGGAGCACGCCATGTGCAGCTACGTCATGCAAATTCGTGTGATAGTCCGCGGCTACTGGATTTTGCGGTCGGGCTAGTGGATTCTAACCATCACTTGCCCGATGGGCAAGTGAAGTTTTTTTGGGAATTAAAATTACAAAATTACTGTAGGGCAAGCCGATCTCACAAAGGGAAATATGTTCAACAAAGTATCGCATTACGATTCATGCCCGACATAAATGCGTGAAATTTTTCCTTTGGAGTTCAGTCCACGCAATCCTCAAGTAAAAATAATGAACTATGACAAGCTCTTGCTAAATAAGAATTATTTATCGACCGCGTCCTTTTGCTTTCCCATAAATTACCAGTTGTAAATTTCGAAAATGAAACATTTTTTCCCTTTGAAACCTCTATGAAAGCTGACAAGATCTTAAAAGTGTTCATTTCACCAGAAATTTGCATAATTTTGTTTACGACGTCAATGATGCGTGACATGGCACGTTCCGCTTTCGCGTGAAAACTGACAAATTAAATTATTTTTTAATTAAATCATTTTTAAATTAAATTATTTTTTATTCTTGAAAGAAACCGCACTTCGTAGAAAAAAACGAAAAAATCCTATAACTTTGCTCAGATTCAACGAAAAATCCCCATTCTTACACTAAAATGATTGTCAAATTATTCTCTACAGAATGAATGAGAGAATTCTGACGCGTCGTGAAACAAATTTTCACGTTTTTTTTTTTTTCACTAATTGAGTTTACGACCCCGGACTTTCTGAAAAACTGAAAAAACTTGAAACTTTGCTCAGATTGAACGAAAAATCGCCATTCTTGCACTAAATGATCGTCAAATTATTCTCTACATATTGAATAAGAATTTCCTGATGCGCCATGAACAACAAATGTTCGCGTGTTTTTTTCCACTAATTGAATTTAAAACTCATTCACTGCGCACGCCCAAAAGTTAACGACAAAACCGACTGATCGACTGATCGACTGATCGACCAAGTCGAGAGTCAGCTATCGCTATAACTCGTTCATTGCGCATGCGCGCATTCACGAGTTAAAAAGCAGGCTGGAGTTTTAATCAAGAAATATTACTAGATCTTGCTGATTTTGCTTTACAAGAACAATTACAGATCTAGAGGATCTAGAGAACAATTTAATTGTCACTATTTCTTGGGCATGGTATGAGGGCTCATTTGTCATGGCTGCTAAGCCAATCAAATCCCTGGAATTGCATTATACAGTGATCCAGTTTTTAATACCAAGGGATATTAATGATTGATTATTTACCTCCGGGGTTATACCAAGGGTATCACCAACTTCCGTTGCCCACCAAACCATTCCATATGAAAACAAGACTATAAAAAGCATTGAACAGATGAAAGTCCAAGGATACCAGCCTCTTCTCTCCTAAATAAAAAGATATCAGATTTTTTAGCAAGCCCTAGTCTGTCTCTATTACCCCCTCCCCCTAATTGAAGATGATTTTTTACTTTTGTTACAACCCTGTCTAACGCCCATTTTCTGTTAAGCATGCCACAAGGACCTATGAAGTAGCAATAATTAAAATACTAAAATAATGAACATTTAGGATCTACGAAAAAAGGTAAAGTCAGTCTTTGGGCTTAAGCGCACCATACAGCCAGAGCTTCACCAGATTTCTGTAATATGAAGACACAATGAGTATTACAGCTATTTTCCTGGAGGGGAAGCTTGTCCATCACCCTGGCAGCAGTGTTTTGCTGGTACACATTCAAACAAATGGTGGAGAGAGACAGTGCAGAATAAACGGTCTTGTTTAGCAAACCACTCTAAACCACTGTGGTTCCACAAAAAGTAACCAAACAAATAAATAAACAAAGACAAACTTTCTTTAACTTACTGGTCTTCTGATGTCTTGTGCTAAGTAGTACATGGGAAACATGATGGGTGCTCGTACTATGTATGCGACTCTGTCTTTCCAGCCTAGTGGCCAACTTAGGTCAATGGGATCACCAACGTCATCCAACTTCAAACAAAAGCATTATTATTTTATTTAGGTAGTAAATTACATCAGGTAAGCTGTGGTTAAGTATGGCAATGAGAAGTAGCCACATTCAAGCCACAGGACACCATACTTGGGCCACAGGTAACCTACACTCAGGAACAGAGGTTTTCTATCACTTTGGTGACATCTGCCGCATGCAACCCACACTGGGCAGCTAGCAACTCACACTCAGGCCACTGGTCACCCACATTCAGCCACACAACCCATGTTTAACTTTGCCTGAGTCTCCCCGTGAAACTGTAATGGTATGAGTAATGACAACAGAAATTCCGAACTGATGACATAATTTCTAAATTCTGATTGGTTAAAACAAATTTCCCCCATGGCATGGGAGTATGATGACCTGTTTGTATTTTTCAAGATCACGGAATGGAAATTGGTCATGTGTTTCTGCTGAGTTTCATCAAAGCTCTCATATGTTTAAACCCAGTTAGCCAGACATAATATTGAAGAATAGTTTTCCTAGCATCTTTTTTACCAGCATGCAACTGTATTGTTTTATTAAGTGCAATTTCCACTTAATTTTCAAACAAGAAAGCCATATAAAACGCTTAAGTGGCTGCATTTTAACCTCGCTCTTTGCCCCTCACATTTTTTTTTAACTATTCAGGTATTTAAATGGTTTGGGGTCACAGTCCCCCTTTTCCTCACTAGAAAAGGCTAGGTGATGACCACTTAAAAGAATGCTGTCATGCAATACCCAAACATTCCTCTGGCTAATATCTTGTTACACAGAGAATCTTCACCTAGCATTTTTGTGCAACAGTTTGTAAAGCCAAAAACCAAGATTTTAACATTTCCAACATTGAACATTACATATTCAATCACATCATTTCTATGACTCTTCTGATTTGTCACTTGTTGAAAAACAAAGATGGAACTCTCTCACACATTTTACTGGCCACTTCAAAAAGCAAACCAGAAGTTATAAAAAACCGACCAGAAACTAAATACCCTATCAAGCCTGAGAACTTGAAAGTTTAAATTAAAATGTGGTTTACTTACACAAGCTTCTCTGGCATCTTCAATTTCTACAAGCTGATGGTGGGATGAATTTTGTAACACTGCTGATTGTGAGTCTTGAGATTCCATCGAAGTTCTATAAGCCGTATTGTTTTGTTCCACCATTCCTGGTACTGGCGAATGAATTGGTCTGTTAACAGTATTTTCATCAGGAACAATATGTACATGTGGGAGTTCCCCATTTACTAAACTAGATTGTGTAGATGTGTTTTCCACGTCTGAATTATACCATTCTTTTCTTGCATTTTCACTGTTGGAATTCAAGTTATTACTCTTGTGGAATGATGACGTGGAAGCTGAATCTGCCCTGTCTTCACTCCCAGAATTATTCATAACTGATAAGTGGAATTGTCTGTGGCTCTCCTCCAAAGAATTGTTTTTTACAACATCTTGACTTCCATTCCTGGAATTAGGGTCTCTCTCCATGCCGACTTTTACTTTTAAGCATTTCAATCTCCTCAACTTGTTCACTTTCACTGCAATGGATGCTGTTAATCAGAACAGAAAAAAGTCATATATACTGGCCAGGTTAAAGCTCTGTAAATGGTCCAGTCAAGGGCTGACCAGACCCATGCAATCAATGAGGAATTAGATCAGATGCTGACACCTGCTCCCTGAATGACACTCATGAAAGGTACACTATACTCTCATAAGATGGTAGTGCTTACATATCGATCAGCCTTGTATATACAAACTAATTTTCATTCTTCACTCACAAATCTGAGCAAAAAGACCAAACCTCAACAACGTTTTACAACTTTAAATGAAGTAAGCTAAAAAAACTCCCTGGTACTTGTCAATCAAATCTGGAACAGGAAACACCAATGCCGTGCTCCAAAGTGATCAAGTAATGAAACTGGCGATTCAACCAGACTCAAAATAAAAAATCCATCATCACAAAAACTTTCAGAACTCACTAGGTCATCTCTGTGAGTCTGGTACTCTATGACAAAAATCTTGCACATTTAACTTTCATTTACAAGGTAAGCAGGTATACTTGAACAGCACGTTTCCACCTTAGGAAGGGTAGGGTGGGGTGAAATGAGTTAAAAGTTACTCACCCTCCCCCAGGGGATCCATGGTGTGAATAACAAGTTGAAGTGCACCATGTCGGAAACAAGGAAGGCCGTTGCTTGTTATTGATGATGTACAAAGGTTTTCAACTGCCTTCTGTTAAGAGAAAGAATATCACAGTGAAAAATGCAGTTTTCTGTCATCGTTACCATGACAGCAGTTACCATGCACAAAAAATCTTTATTAGGGTGAAAGAGGCAGCATGGTCCTGCTTCAATGAACAAATGAGTATACTGATGAAAGCAAGATTTTTTAAGAATAACGAAGAGTGACAAAATAGGCCTCTCTTATTTAACTTACCCTGGGACTATAGACCTTTTTCATAAATGGCAGCCAATTTTATTATTTTATATGTATGTTAATATTTGGCCCTGATAACTTCACTTCAAAGAAAAAATTCTATTGAATTTTGTACATGCTAACGAGGCTAGCAGGGATAATGATCACAAAAACAAAAAAAGAATAATTTATTGGCCATTTATGAGAAAAGAATGTGAAAACTGTCCTGAAAGCTCTTTTATCTTATGAACCCTAGCTCCATGATTAAAGCAAGAGCAAACTTTTATCCTGCCAGACACCACAATAATAACACTTGTATTATTAAGATTTACTCTTTTCATTTTAAAGTTCAGTTTGATCGATCTCCATGTGTCTTCCTTGTTCACTTTACCACACAGTACAGTACAGTTAGATTGATATTTCTGTTTCCTACTTTCATATCTGCTATGGTCGTCTTGGTACCAGATAAATTTTTATTTCACTTTGTCTTAGTGTCATTATCACAAATATAGCAACAAAAAAATCAAAGTGGCTTTAAAAATTTCAAATAAAAAATAAATTTATACTAAAACACAGTTATGTAGCAGTTATAATCATCTTGGAAGCATGCTCTGTTTCTGGTCACAAGCATTTTTTTATATGCATATGTAAGTCATGAAATTATTCACAATAAAAATGAAATAAAGAGGTCAAATTTGTAAGAAGGTCATTATAACAACTACTGAGTGACCAGCAATCACTGTTTTACGCCCTCGTTAAATAATGTTATTGTTAGTTTGAAACAAGTGCAACACATTTTACAGACAAAATAAAAACTGCCATTGTTCACTGAAACTGTCGGCTACAAAATTTTTGTTACAATTCAAAAAAGTTAAGCTGGCAGAGAAAAATACAAGCTTCCAAATATGCAAAAGTAGAGTTTAATTTTAAATAGCCAGTACAGCAACACATAGTTATACAGAAAAAGAGTAACACACACTGACGACCTGCATTAGATTTTATGTTACAGCAAGCAATGACTTATTCATTTAACTTTTGGGATAATTTAATGATGTGTCAAGATAACGAAATAAGGGCAATACCATAATTACTCCGGCCGTAAGGCGGACCGAGTTAATGTTTCGGTAGCATTATCAAATTCTTTTTTCTTTTTGGGGTCGCGATGGGCCGAGAGATAAGACTTCGGGCCACAATTATTGTTCTCGATCTCGTTTTTTGTACTCGGCTGGTACGAGTTATGTTTTCTGTTGTGTTATCAAATTCTTTAAATTCTCGGTCGCATATTTTGTTTTCGGGCCGTGAGGAGTGTTTACAATATGTGAGCCAGACATGCAAAGCATGAACAAAACATGCGAGGCATGCGAGGCATAAACGACCCCAACATAAACTCCTAACCGTTAAGCTAATGAATGGTGAATAACAAATGCTTTCCCCTGAATTTCATTTAAAAATATAAACAGCGAAACATTGAAAAACGTACAAGGATATAAACGAACGCGTGATGCGTAACGTTATTCTAAATCCGGGGGGGGGGGGAGGGGGTACCCAACAGATGCTTGGGTAGGGAGGTGTGGCCTGGGCGTTCAAACCCAGACCCTGTTTAAGACACCATTCTCCGATTTCCCTATCCTGTTTAAGACAGAATTCAAAATTTTCAGGCCCTTTCTAAGACATTTAATCCAAAATCACACCCTGTTTAAGACTAGAATGAAATAAGAATACACTAGTTTCTTACTGTAGTGTAATGCACTGCCAATCACAATCTGTTTAAGCCATTAGGTCATGTAGGGATACCCTGTTTAAGACAGAAAGTGATGAAATAGATACCCTGTTCAAGACAAAACACCCTGATAACCATACCCTATCGGGCGGCACATCGCTGTTAAGGTCACATGAGGGAGTACCCCCCCCCCCCCCCCGGGTCTCGATTATACTGAAAATTATGATCCGTCAATGACCCAGCGTCACATACATATTAGGATCGTACAAATGGTTTCTGTCTCTAAACGAAAGGTGAAAACGTAAGGATTGAAGCTCGGGGATTATAAAAAGCATTGGTATGACAAATGTCGTTTTCCCCTGTACTTCATTCTGACTGCAAGAAATGCAATTCTATCTGGTGGCTACTTATTGCCTCACTACATCTCTGAATCTATCAATTTGGTAGCCAGCGAGCAAGCTCTCTAGGGGGTGGGGAGCGGGAGGGGAAAAGAGGATCCACCCCCAAGAGAGCTTGCTCGCAGGCTATCTATTTGGGGGAATTTGCGATGCTGGAGGTTATCACCGTTAAAAGATTGTAGGCTTTACGCACCAAACAGTCAAATATGGTCCGAGTATAAGCTGGAAACAGCTTCTTGTTTTATGTATGTTTTCATGACACCTTCTGAATGACCTAGTGATTCCACACAGAAATTTGCACCTTTTTACTTTCTGTACATTTTTTAAAACCATAAAATGCAAGACTTCATAAAAAATTTAACCTGCCAATTAAAAACTGAATTCAATAATTACTTTCTTGAAAAGAAACAAAAACTCAATATCAATTTTTTGTCAGATTTTAACAAACGTTACACAAGCTGGAGTACTTTCAGTATAATAACCAAGGACTTCAGCATCACAATAATTTTTACAGGACAGGGATTTTAATCCGTGCCAAATGGTCTTATGATACAAAAGAAGCAGAGTTAGACAAAACAAAAAGCAGGGCTCAAAATTATTGCAACTCACTGGTTACCAAATGGAGTGCTGGTGACTCACATTTTGTCCCAACCAACCTAGGCTTCCAACAAGATAATCATTCTATCCGATGTCATGAATGTCAACTGGTTTATAACTGTTACTTTCTTCCATGCAAAACAAGACATTAGAAATTGTATCTTATTGTAAGATACATGTACAAACAACCTATTACCAACTGAGTTCAAGGTCTGTACTGTAAGTTACGGACTGTGAGTTTTTTCCTGTTGATTTACAGCCCATTAAGTGCGAAGCAAGCGGGCTTTAAAGCAACAGGAAAAAAATGAGGAACCAAGAAAACAAGGTTAGTATTAGATATTTATAATTATATCTCTGAGGTTAATCAGGCATGCGCAAAAGGAACAACTTTCAAGTTTAGCGGGCAGTGAAAAACGGTCCATAAAATTGACCAATCAAACAAAATGTACTAACTAAGAGATATAACAAAATGAAGGAAAAATATGGCAACCAAAATTTATGATCTGGTGAACAAACTTTTCCACTGGTCACAAGTTGACACCTGAATGTTATAAATTTGAAAATGAAGGGAAAACATTTCCAATGTCAATGAACAATACAAAATGAGCTGTACTACTCCCATGCCACAAGACAGGCACCTGTCACTCAACCTAATGAGCATGAAAAGCCATAATATTCATACAGTTAAGGGCCTCAATACACTTTTGAAACGTTGCCAACAACCATGTGTATTCAACAACAAATAAAAAAAGATTTGACAACTATTAGTGCTCCATAGAGCTTTTCCTCACACAATAAAAGGGCAAAATGATCAATAAATTTGTGTGAGAGATTTTTTGGTTACAACTAGCACACTGAGGATGGGGAATTTGTCAACAACTGTCTCACAGACTGGGTAAAATGAATTATTCAAAGTTACTGACGATCAAACTGTCACGTTTGTTATCAACAACTAGAGTAGTTTCCCTTTTTAAAAAGGAAAACTGATTTTCTGTCGATAACTAACTTTTTTTCGAGTTTTTTTTTCAATAACCTGGTTCACACACTGGATTTTTTGTTATCGATCAATAACTTTTTTATCGCTGACAAAAACAATAATTGGCCTAGTCTGTCGAAGCCCCAAGGTAACTAATTCCTGAATTGAAGTTAACAGCATGACAGTCAACAAAAACATTTACAGAAAGAGGGACAAATTGCTACGTTCATTGATAGTGCTTGAAATGTTTTCACTGCCATAGTCATAATAAAGGAAGTTACAAATTAAAGAAACTCAGAAACTCGGCAGTTTATAAATATTGGCCAAAATGTTCTTCATTCAATAAGGAAGCTGTCTCCTAAATTTAATAAAAAAATATTTTTCATTAAAAATTGAATCAATAAGCAAAGCGAAAAGTAAACACAACATCTCACTTGTGACAGAAAGAAGACAACAGAGAGGTGGAAATTACATGATACTCTCTGTAATTAGCTTTATCTTCTTTTTCATAAACGGATCACCAAAATTTCATTGATTTCACATTATTTTGCAACTTTTCCAGCAATTTTTTTTTAATCTGTTGGGATAAGAGCCTACTTGAAATGCTTTGTATAAAGACTTTTCAAACTAACTGTCCAGTGGTAAACATAATTATACATAAATTATCAATGTCCAGGGTCTCATAAGTCTTCCTTTTTAAAAAGGTTTAATTATGAAAAGACCACACATGTGGCAAATTCAAAGCCATTATATTTCTGACCAAATTATGTTATACCAATGCTATAAAATGGGATTTGATGAACTGAGAAGCCAAGCTTCTATTTTCAAAGGAAATTTAATTAGTTTTCTTTTATTTGCTGTTCTGTTTGGAAATGTAGCTTGATTAATTCCAAAAGGATTAAATAAAACGAGCATTGACAATCGCTTCTACAATAACAAGTATCATTAGCAGAAGGTCAAGAAATGTAGACAATGTCAGAGATAAGTTGATTACGAGCTACATCTTTGGATTAGCAATGGATTCCTCTATCTCAAGTACCCACACTTAAATCTGCACTAAGAGTATTCCAAAATGATGTCTTGTCTAATTAGCACATTACCCTGTTGACTGTTTGCGTATTGCCTAACAATATAAAGTCCTTGTTTACATGGTAAAGTCAAATAGTATTTGGCTGAAATATCTAGGAAATGAATGAATAGACCAGCCTCCCCCCCTCCCCCCCCACCTAAAGAAAGGAAAAAAATCTCCTTTATCTCTGCAAAAATTTGTGGATGTTATCAAAAACATCAACACACAAACATTGATTCTCTATTGTGCAAAAAGGTAAATTATGGGAAAGAATAATTGTACAGGTGAATTGTATTCCAACATTTTCATCTGCATAATTTACAAATCATTTGAGCACCATTTTTTGAAAGGGTCAATGCATTTTTTCCAGACGATTGTATTTCATATGCACAATATCACCTAAAAGTCTTATATGAAACTTTTTTACTTTTATGCTTAGAGAGGATAAGGAAAGGATCAGATACGTGTAAGATAAGATAAAATATTTCTTTCATTGTCGAGGAACTTGCTTCACAGCTCAGATTCCTCCTCAGTTAAAGACTTGCATAAAGCAAACAAAATACTTTATTCAAAACATTTGAAAAAGTAGAACAAGCCAGATTGGGTAAATTTTAAAAAGATGTACAATGAGCTAAGCTCCACCGCTGTGTATGGTCTGTATGTATCGACCAAGCAATAAAATCTTAATCGATCGAGTGGCTCATAAAATGACAGCAATGGGGCTATTAAAAACTTTGGCGCCAGAAGGCTGTCCTTTAAACTAAGATTTGAACAAATTCATAAACTTTTTATTGCTGACTTCCTGTTAGTTGCTATACATTCAGAGGGTCTAATTTTAGCGCCTATTAAAAATACGCTAAAAGGATTTAACAGTGGTCAAATTTTCATTTCCTCGAAGTTTAGTGCTTCACACCAAAGGAAAATATTATTTAGTACACTCACCTCTAGATATGCATCTTCCGTGCTTGAATCTGCCGCTTCTGCGCTTTTGGAGTTTATCGCGCTCACCTTGTTTGATTTTAACAGTCTCTTTACCCACCGCTCAATGATGTGGTTGAATTTCATAAATGTCACATATAAGATGTATGTCACGATTAATATCAGGGATTCCCACCATTCGATTTCTTCATCCGTGAAGAACCCAATTAAAATGATCAGAGCCATACTGTAGAACATACAATCGCGAAATAAGGGCCACCAAGTCAACCTTAATATCTCCTTCGAAAACATCGCACACATGCCTATCACAAACAAAACATTGAACACAGCAGATCCGACAATCGTTCCAAACCCGACGTTTGAATTGGGAGCAGCAAATACCCCGATAAATGAAGTACAAAGTTCTGGCATACTTCCACCAGCTGCCATAAAGGTTGCCCCAGCCACATCTTCTGAAATGTCTAATTTCTCCGTGATCAAAGCTAACGCAGGAATAAAGAATTCGTCGCATGCAATCGACAACGCAAGGAACATATAACACATGCCTACTATGTGCAAAATTATGGCTCCTTGGCGCTTCTGTGCCAACGTAAAAATATCTTGTGGATATTGTCCTTTCGTCCCGTTTACAGCCAGTAACGATCGGTGTCTGTATGTATTTTCCTTGCTGATAGAAGAAGGTGAAGTGACGTCCAAGTCGAGAAGAGCGAGGAAATTGATTGCAAGACTGCACAACAACGCAGACGTCACTAGGAAGACATGAGGGTTGTTAGTTCGCCGGTAAACACGATGCCAAATAAACGGCCGGTCAGATTTCACCACCATTTCTTCTGTGTTACAATTACTAAATGAGCTCCGGAAACGAATTTATCAAGTGCTTTCGATCGAATGGAGCGAACAAGAACGAGCGACTTGCTTAGTCCATTTGATAAACTTGAACGGAGATAAGTTGGTGTACTTTAGAATCGTTTAGTAATTTCCAGGCGTATTTGATCTCCGCGGCTTTGTCTCTACAGGTAAAAGAAACGTTATCTTGGTGGTAAGGATACGAAAGTACTTGTGGACAATCTACAGATGGGACATAATCTGTATGAAGAGCCCATAGTACCGCGATACGGCACGCTCGTACAATCCTCTTTGCTTACGTGTGTTGTCAAGTGATCAAATCCTTGTTTTTGCGGCGAAGAAACTTTCTGTGGAGGGACAAAAAGGATAATTAAACCTCCGAAGACATGTCACCTCTATTATCGCTATTTTTGACTCATGTTTCTTGTACCATTCCTTCTTCACTGAGAAAAATAAATTATTAGTGAAAGCTTAGCAACTCTGGCTTTCTCCCATGAGGCAACGCGGTGGGTGGCTTTTGTTTTCCGCGGAATTTAAACATCCTCCCCTGTCTAATTGACCTCCGTGTCAATAGCCCAAAATAATTTTCAAAGAAAGGTAATTTCTTTGCTGTCCCAAAGGTACAGTTGTCGTTTTGTAATACATGCGTCGCCCCAGATTGCTGGCTTTTGTTGTAAGCTTCTGAACTAATAAATCATCCTTTATCTTCATGCCCGAAAACAATAAATTCGTACATTAAAAAAATAGCTTTTGAACAAAATCGCGCCATGTTTCTGCAACTGGCCAATTAGTTTATCCAGTCGAATTTCTGGTAATTTACACCGAAACGAGTAAAATGGTGTTTTGTGAATAAGACTGCGACAGAGACGTGTGCTCAATTCAACTGGATAGACCAATCTTACAGGGACTCCAAAGGTCAAAATTATCTGGGGTAACAAAAAAAGGTATAAACATTAAAATGAATCTATTCTTTATGAATTATGTTCCGCGCCGTGGCTTTTCATCCCCAAAATATTGACTGGTGGAATTACAAGACCACGTGCCAATATTTCGCACGAGCGCGCTGCTGGTAAACACCCCGGATCATTTCAAAAAAAACCAGCTGCAAAGACTTCACATATCACTGTTATGCCCGAAGCAGTTTGTCACCCCGGTAACAGAAGGCAGATGTTTTGAGAACATTTGTAGGTACGGAGGCGAATTCAGGCTGTTCTGTTAGCTTTCTTGCTTTTTAAAACTGACTTCATAATCGTTTACAGTAACGTGCTAAGTGTCCAAAAATGTCGCTCATTATATCCGATATAAGCTTTCGTCTTTGTCAAATGGCTCGACCGAGGCGGCCGGTATGAAAAAGAACTGATCTTTAACATGATTAGAAGATTCAGTGAGAAATCACTGCTGGAATAAAGTTGATAACTGGCTAAGAGTACCTGATTTTTCAAATCTTTTCTTGCAATTTGGAGGATTTTACACCATTCTGAAAGCGTTCCTCGTATTAAGCTTGTTTGAACACACTGACCGTACGCCAAACAACTTGTTTATGACAAGGACAAAAGTTGGGAAAGCTCAAACTGACTTCACAGCCGAATACTCGGTGTCCAATGATTTTGCTCATTGTATGGGATTTTAAATATTTATCGCCATTGTCATTGGCTGGCATGGAAACGAACTGATAGAGAATCTTAACATGATGAGTTGATTAATATTGGTAATTGAACTGAGTGGAGTGCAATTTGGTCTGAAATCATACGCGTGATTTCAAAATCAAACGAGCGCGCAGCGCGAGTTTGATTTGAAATCACAAGTATGATTTCAGACCAAAATTGCACGACACGAAGTTCAATTACCACTTAATTACATCCATTTTGAAATCACAGAGTATCATTGTCAATATTAATATTCTATTTGTGTTACTTCATTTCCATTTTGATGGGCTAAAGAAAGGATGCAATTTAGAGCAAAAAATGGTGCAATTTGGGAATAAATTGCACCATTTTGGACCAATCAGATTCCAAGGATCACCAGTGATTTCAAAATGGATGTAATTAGGTGAGAAATCACTGAATAAAGTTCACAAAATATCATGATAAAAATAGTACCTGATTTTTCATTTCTTTCTCGCAATTTGAAGGATTTAGCAGACCATTTAAACAGTGATTCCTCGCATCAAGCTTATAATATACTGTACTGAATTTTCCAAGCATATGAAAGGTAACTTGTTTCTGACAAAGACAAAAGCTTTCAAAGTGTCAGATGGTGTTTCCAGAGCAATGCATTTCAGCTGTTCACATGAATTATACTTGTCGGGTGATAATCGGAGGCTCTCTTGGATTGATTTCCCCAAACATCTTTTCTCTTGAAAGTGTCAACCAATAAGAAATATTATCTGATTCCTGCTTACGGCTATAAACCAATCAGAGGACATCTTGATGTCCTCTGACATGACCCGTATACGCGTATTGGCGTTCACTTTTTTTGTTCAGTGCGTTGCTTTGTCTTGTTTTATTTTTTTTTTATGAATAGACAGGTTATCTAATAAAATCAACAGCCAGAGAATGAATTGTATATCTTGCAGAAAGAAAATTTAAAATAACAACACTATTTATAGAGTCAATATTTTTCTGTAAAATGTATTTAAAAATCTACATTCGTAAAAGAAGGTTGATGATTGGGTCATAATTTTCATAGTTCTTGCAGTTTTTAAAGCGCTTGTTATTTATTACTGACTAAATTAGAGATCATCGCAGATACGCTGCGCAACTTAAGCAGCTGCAAAAAGAAAGCCTGAATTCTTCCTTTTATCCACAGTTCACATATATGATTGTCATACCTTAATATCCATATTTTATTACTGTTAGTACAGTAACAAGCCGTTTATTTTATAGGTGACACGCCACCACAAGCTTTACTGTAAAATTTACCGTATTAAATCAGAATATTTTCAGTGGTATTTGCGTGTCCAGACACGATACTTCTAAATGGATTTGTCTTTCGTCTTTTCTGTCTAGAAGTTCCAAAATAAGCTCCCTTGGCTGGGTAGGTCGGGAATGTGTCGACATCTAGGTAAGGGTCAAGGTAAGGTAAGGTAAGGTAAGGGGTTGAGACTGTGGTGCTGCGTCGGTCGGTAGGGGACTGAGTGGTTTTGTCCACCGTTATAAAGAGATTTTAGAGCTGACGTTTCGAGCTTTAGCCCTTCATCGGCAGAACTAAACGTCAGCAGTCAAATTTCAAATCTAGAAATCTCTCAAAAGAGAATAAGGGGACCATAAAAACATTGCAGGACGTTTCGACGTCGTGTAACGTTTTAATCGTTAAAATGTTTATCAAAATCGACCGTCACTGATTTCTGACAAATTGGCGAAAAAACTGGCGCGAAATCCAAGGCAGGGCGCTGCATTGGTTAGAGTAAGGGATTGAAAAATTTATCTTTTTTTTATTTGCCCGTTTTGCGACTTGACTGAACATTTCGCAGATTTTCTTCCAATAGTTTGTAAGATAGTTCTTTGCTTTATTATGGTCTAGAGGTTTTGTTTGCCTAACCGTCCGTTGTTGCAGTGAAAAAGAGAATTAGAGGTCCTTTCCCGGTTAGACCGATTAATGGAATTGTTAATCGATGATAACCGATATATATCAAACGATTAAAAAAGATGTTTTTTGCGACCCTCAGTATTGTCAATTTTCATTTGAGATTTCCACCAAGTTTCATTGTCTAATTTCCATTTTGATAAGCTTTCATTTTCATTTACTCAAGAACTGTTTTCAACACAGTGCGCAATAGCTGGCAACTGTCCAGTTTACATTAATTTTATACCTAAAACACTAAAACGTTGACGAGTCCTCGGCTGCAGCGGACAGCTTCATCATTTCCAGTAGTACTCAGTCAATAGCATTGAGAGAGTTTGGGTACTAAATTTTCCATACTGGCACTGTTCCGACTCCCACAACAAAAGATTTCTATGTTATGCGGTTACCATTTATCAGTACCTACAAGAGTGAAAGCGGCATGGTGTACGGTGCCATTTATGTATATGTGGCAAGGCTAGTACTTAGACTTTGGCAGTTTAAACTGTTTGTAACATTTTCTCCCGAAAGCCTTCTTCCACTCAGTAAAACGTTTGACATTGAATACAAAAGAATGTCGCTATGGAAAATGAAAGATACAGAAAGACTTATACCGTCAATAATTGTTTGAGATCAGGCTTTATGTAATATAAAGAATTTCTTACTTCAACGCAGTTAATCCAGGAAAGCAAAGGCTATATCGTGGATATCAAACGGTGTTGTGCACCGATCATTTCGAACCTTCCCCACCCCCTCCCTCTCCCAACCAGCACACCCCAGGCATTTGAACAATTTCCGTGCCCGGAGAGTAGGGGATTTGACGCGAAAGACCCTCCAGAGGGTGAGGGGTTGGAAATTTTACTGGGTGGGGTGGGGAACTTTAATCTGAAATGTCAAGTTTACACCTTCCTTATTGCCCGGCGGAATACACGTGGTTGCTGATCCATACATGAGGGGAAAATGTCGCCGGTTTGCGGTGAGTGATTGGTTTACCAAAAGGGGTCTCCACAAACTTTGCAGTGTTTGAAGACATACATAGAAAATTTGATTGAATGTAAATGAATCGGTTACAAACAGTTATTGGAACATTTGTTTTGGGGAGGGGCATTTGATCGTCAAATTTGGCGCTAGGGTAGGACACTTTTTGGCCCGGGCCCGTGGAATTTGAACAAGCCAATTTCAAAAAGTTCAAATGCCCGGTGGAATTGCCCGAGGGGTATGTTGAAGTTACGAATTGATCGGCCCATTAGTGCAATAACGACAAAAAAAAAAAGGAATACATAAAAAGTACAGCGGTACAACTCTAAAAACTATAAACTACATTAAGAGCGTTCTTAAATCTATTCACAGAAGGTTAGTCCAAAACATTTCAGGTATTGTTTCATGTCAGTATAGTGCCCGCCAGGACCTGTGGAAGTTCCTCTCTAAGCGTTTGTATACCATTTCACAAGATTGAATTAACTATATTGTTTTTTTTTTCATTTTGGGTATCTTGGCCTTCTTCCAGATCGAGAACCTTACCCGAATCTATGGACATTTCTTGTGAATTTTTAGTGCATTATTGCTGTTCATTTCAAACAAGTTTCTAGTAAACTTAAAAAAAAAACAAAAAAACAAGTAAGAGTTGGCAGTGTTAGCGAGCTGGAAATCAGCGACAAAGTTCAGTTGAAAATCAGGAACTCCGGACGGTAGAGTAGATGAAGAGACCTACAAACAGATTCGTCTACGGGCGAAATAATAAAATGAAATAAGAAGAATAAAAACGTGATGGCCGATCTGTGGTAAATAGCTGAACTGAGTAATGACCTGCAGGTGGTCAAATTGTTCAAAAGTTTACTGAATTAATTTTGCAATTACAGATTTTTTTTTCAGGGGGCAGGCGGATAGCAAAAATGGAACAATCTTTCAACCTGCTCTTTCATTGTGAGAAACACCCAGAATCTTAGGAGTTATTTTTTATAAAAATTATCAAGAAACACTGATTACCACTGCAATGAGGATGAAAACCATGGAAGAGGGATTTTTTTATTCACTTTAATTTTAATAATTCGGCGTGCGAAATTTTATGAGTGAAAAATATGTCATTTTAAAACGGGGATGAATTAATACCCTTCACAAATTTGAACAGGTGCAGAGTCAGTGAAATAACATGAGATCGGGGCTTGAAACAAAGCCAGTCGAATTAACACTTGGGATTTGATATATAGTTGTCTTTTGAACGTTGAGTCCAATAAAATTTAGGGGTTTATTTTTCAGATAAACAACAAAAGGTTTATGAATATGACTGGCTAAACTAGGAAGTGTGGAGAGGTGAAATTATCACCATAGAGTGTTAAATTAGCAGTTTAACAACTCTGCTTGTAATTAATACACTCTAGGTTTCATCCAGAAAAGGAACAGGGTGTTAAAATATCAAATCTGGGCTAAGTATTCCAGAGTACTTAAACCGAATTCACAACGCACATGCGCAAAGTTTAGTTTACAACCTTGCAGAAAAATATCCGTTACTTTGTCCGTTTTTATTTTTTATTTTTTTTATTTTTTCGTTTTGTTGTTGTTGTTGTTGTTGTTGTTGTTTTCTTTTTTAAGGAAAATAATGATGGGGAAGATAGGAAACGTTAATTAGAAATTTTGAGTTGACGCCAAATGTTTTCAGAAAATTCATGGTTAATTAGATGAAGTGTACGTGCGTGTTTTTAATTCTTTCTACCAGTTAACTGTGCAATTTTTCCGCATCCAGCTAGCTGCTGCTGCTGCAAAGACTCCCAATTGAGATGCATGAACGTAAAAAATATATGCTCATGTTTTTTGTTTATGAGAAAATACCAGCCTCTCCTGTAAAATTAATGGCACAGTTTTTCCCATTGTTTGTATTTTGGGGTTTGTTCTCAAATCATCTTCCATGCAGCCGTCGATTCTTTTAGTTCGTCTACAAAATGTTTCAGGATGTTAACTTAAAGTTCTTGACATGCAGGCACGTACGGGAACGTGAACGTGGCGGACGACTTCAGACGACTGGTCATTGCCGGTTAATCTACATGTTTTTTTCTTTTTCGTCTCAGAAAACTGACATGTACCAACCACCCGCCCTGCATGATTGAAATTTATTTTGTTATTCGCGATTCTCTTTGTACAAACGAAACGTTTTCACCTGTTACGATTGCATCAGAGCACACGTCCACTTTGTTTCTCACACAGCAGCGAATTCAACTAAAGGAAACGTATTTTGTCACTCCACTTTTGTTTAGTCTTTAAAATATATCTCATTTTCTATGTTTTGTAAAACACTACACCGCAGGGCCAAGAAAATTCTGCCGTGTTTAATAAAAAAGAAAGCAAACAATTAATATTGTCGTGATAGCTTTGTTTAAAGGTTCCTGTTAACACAATGAGGTCGGTAGTACACTTCTAAGATGCGAGGGACGCACGAACTGGACCCCCAGACTGAAAAAATAACAAATTTGGTGTCGAGTTTTGAAAATAAAGCTAGTTTGCTTCGAAACACCTGGTAACCTTCTTTGTGGATTTGTTTAACTCTTCTTATAATAAGCTTTGTGTGATGAAAATCGTCCGCCTGCCCACGATTTCAACTTGTGTGTACGAACGAGTACAAATTGCAAGCTTGCCGGTTTAGTGGTATATTTTGTCGTGAAATTGGCTATTTAGGGGCTACCGGCATAACGAATTAAAAAGTGGCTAAATTAAAAAGCATTGCCCTGTGACAGCGAGGTAGTCAAAAACTCCACGGTTCTAAAAACACTTCGCTCTCAGTACAATTTCACAATTTCTAATTTATTTGATTCTTCGAAACATAAGGGTAAAACTGAATTCGTTTTTCGAAGCCTTTGTTGATGATACGTTTCAGACACAAAGCCAAATAGGTCGATTTTTAAGGAAACTGTTTATTTCTCGTCGCTTGAGGTGTGACATCAAAGTGAATATTGTGACGGATGTCTCCACGGTTTTTCATGGCAATTAATCTGACTGATTTCGCATATTTCTGGCGAAGAGGTGACATATTGACAAACAAGTGGGTTTTTTCTTGTCCAATAAATATTTTTGCAACATGAAAACTTAAAATGTATATATTAAGCAAAAGCATGACAAAAATCAATGAAATCTAAAAGGAATAAGTGAAATGCCGGTCGTGAAGTGTCCGGTATCTTTTCTAGTTATTAAGATCCCAAGAGCGGGCAAAAATATTACAATTTCAAACCTAAAATTTACTTTTCATCAGTACTGAGGATAGAATGACAATGTTTCCAAGACTTGTGACAAATATTGGAAAAGTTCAATAAACCGACGAAGGTGATTCTATTTACACAGGCTGTCGTCGAAAACAGTTGATTTAAACGCAAACGAAGTGGTGAAATTTTTCGCTTCCGTTTGGAAGTAATGGGTCTGTTACATAAAAAAACCTAATGAAAGTTAAGTTGTAATTGCAAATGGTCAACCTAAGAAACGAAAAATATTATCAGATAGTGACTTAGTACAAGTAAACATTCTATGTTTGTGAGAATTTCTGGATAACGGAAGATCACTTAAAAACACTACAAGGAGATACAGAAATCATTTTTAATGCATCGCGCAGACATATCATAATCGCTTGTCTTCCTTTAAACGACAGGAAAATTAAAAACCTACCTACCCGTGGTAATTGATGTTGATGTTTTTGGTGAATCAACTTTGCCGGTGATAGAGAATATCTTGTACAGGCTAGGACGCAAAAACAAATACAGTAAGATGTAATTTTAGAATGTGAAAACCATTTCAAGGTTTGATGGTTAAGAGAACAACTGAACAGGCTTTAACGCTACTTACTCAACTTTTGCGATATCTTTGCAAAATTTGCATGGAAAGTTGTATTGCTGCCGGTGTATTTAACGTCTCCTGGATTCTACAAGCTGAAGGGAACTTGGTGAACATGAATACAAGGATTCATCGTAAATAATTGATATTAGTCTGTATGTATATTTTATGGTTGCCAATGTCGAAGTGAATTCATAATTAGAGACCAGGTGACAAGGAAGGGGTTTCAGCGGACAAACATTTCGGACAGTTTCTGTCAAGTTTTCAATTCTAAAGTTGATACTGACATAGTAATCAAGAAAAATATCGTGTTATTTCAGTAGGTTTTAGAACAGTCGAGAATTCGTGGTCATAAAATTTCATTGTGATTAACGGCTGTCACCGGCATCTACGTTATCAATGTTAAAAACGTTACCAAAATCGACCGGTAAAATTATGGAATTGAGGCTTCTCAATTAACTCAAACCTGCAATTAAAAACGGAGTTTTGTTTCAAAGTTTGCCAGATAACATGACGAATATGTTTTTTTATTATTATTATTATTATTTTTATTTTTTTAAATCTGCCGTCGAAGATACCAATATTTGTCAGACGGTTTTGATAGTTTTGGACCGAAACAAGTATGTCTCATTTGTAACCTTTTGACAGTGTAAAACTTATGTAAATCGGGAAAGCTTGACGAGGAAAGATAAGCAGAACTTTTATGCAAGTAAACAATGCAAGGCTTTAAAGAAAGTCTAATTTCTGTTTTTGTTAATTGGAACCTCGTAGAATGCAAAAATAATAGCTTACATGGCAACGAGAATTCTATAGGAAATATTTATTTTAAGTTGTTTCATAACCCCTAGCTGAATCCAATTTGAAAAGTTACTAACTTCTGAAAAATTTTGAAACAGCAAATTAATTTAATACACCTGGAAAATAAACAGCTTTTCATTCTTTACACGAAGGTACTTTTTCCTTTGATTCTTTCAAGGACATTCTCCGTTATTTATGGCTATGATGAACTAATATTTTATTAGTTTATTTAATTTTTATTAGACGGCCCACAATCGGATAGCTTTTGCCGAGACAGTTCTACTTCAATCTGTTGCAAGATCTTAAATTAGGATACAATTTTTACACTAATATGCAAATGGAGAAAATATCAGCCCTTTGCGGTTAACATCAAGAGAGGACAATATTTTGCAGAATAAATTTCAAGAGTTTTTGTCACGAAAACGTTGTAGACATCTGCTCGTGGAAAAGCCAAAATTGTCCTCCATCGTAGGTATCTATAACATGACTGTTACCGGCATTTTTTTAAAATAACATTTCACTTTTTCAACTCTATCAAGCTCCGATTGTCTTCAACTTTTTATTGTTATTTATAAAATACGCAGTGATCAATTCGTTTTGAATGGTATTAGGTTAATGCTCTTTTAAATCTGAACTGAATAGAGGCATTTATGGAGAAAATGATAACTCATTTTACTCACTTCGATATTTACACCGCTAAATTTTACGATTTAGTTTTCCTGTCTTGTCCTTCTAACATCATTTCGAAATCAACTGCCTTGTTTTGTTTTATTTACAGAAGTGGGCCATTTTAACCAAAGGAAAATAATTGAATTTATTAGTTCAATTCAGTTTTTGTTGTTGTGTTACTAAAATACTTTTGACGAAAACGTGTTTCCATGGTTACTATAATCCGCACCCGTAATATTTTCCGAAGAAAACACGAATCCCTAGATTACATATATTGAATAAAGCCCCCCGTGTAAAGACAGAATAATATAATGAGGCCATTCGGTTCTGCGTAGGTCTCCAGTGTTTGAAGTAAACCTCTTATATTTATTAAACTACTTATTTGGGATTATTATTTTAATTTTTCTTCAAGTTGTGGAACCCGCGTCGAAGTATTTAGCACTGAAGGGCTAATTGGGGACACTTCATATCAGTGAAATAAATATACAAACTGAACATAACATAGAGGCAAACCAGTTGGCTATTTGCAAATTGTGCTCTTGGATTTGAAAATGGGGCTACCGTGAAACAAATCCAAGAGCGGGAATTAAACCCGGGACCTCCAGATTACAAGCCCGCCGCCTTAACAACTAGGCCACCTCGCCTCACAGAAGAGCAGAGAGGGATGATCATTAGAGAGGGGTGATCATCAGGGAGGGGGGATCATCTATGAGGGGCGATCATTAAAGAGGGGCGATCATTAGAGAGGGGTGATCATCAGAGAGGGGCGATCATCAGGGAGGGGTGATCATCTGTGAGGGGCGATAATCAGGGAGGGGTGATCATCAGAGAGGGGCGATCATTAGAGAGGGGTGATCATCTATGAGGAGCGATCATTAGAGAGGGGTGATAGTCTATGAGGGGTGATCATCTATGAGGGGCGATCATCAGGGAGGGGTGATCATCAGAGAGAGGGGCGATCATTAGAGAGGGGCGATCATCTATGAGGGGTGATCATCAGGGAGGGGTGATCATCTGTGAGGGGCGATCATCAGGTAGGGGTGATCATTAGAGAGGGGTGATCATCTGTGAGGGGCGATCATTAGAGAGGGGTGATCATCTATGAGGGGCGATCATTAGAGATTTTACAATAACTGTCCAAATTCCCGCGCGCTGATTGGCTCGTAGCTATTGTCTATAAGAGTACAGACAATAAAAATGACGTCAGATGTAACGCGCGCGCTTTCTCAACGAAAAAAATAGCAAATTCCGCTCGTACTTTTTCCATGTTATTGTAAAAAACAAATCGACGGCAGTTTTCTATGGTCTATACTCTTATAGACCATAAAATGACGCCATAAAAAGTCCAAAACTTGGCAGTGAAACCACTCGCCTGCGGCTCGTGGTTCCACTTGAGTTTTGAACATTTTTGACGTCATTTTATGATCTATAAGAGTATAGACCATAGAAAACTGCCGTCGATTTGTTAAGGGGTGATAGTCTATGAGGGGTGATCATCTATGAGGGGCGATCATCAGGGAGGGGTGATCATCTATGAGGGGTGAGGGGTGATAGTCTATGAGGGGTGATCATCCATGAGGGGCGATCATCAGGGAGGGGTGACTATCAGAGAGGGGCGATCATTAGAGAGGGGTGATCATCTATGAGGAGCGATCATCTGTGAGGGGTGATCATCAGGGAGGGGTGACTATCAGAGAGGGGCGATCATTAGAGAGGGGTGATCATCTATGAGGAGCGATCATCAGGGAGGGGCGATCATCTATGAGGGGCGATCATTAGAGAGGGGTGATAGTCTATGAGGGGTGATCATCTATGAAGGGCGATCATCAGGGAGGGGTGATCATCTATGAGGGGTGATCATCAGGGAGGGGCGATCATCTGTGAGGGGCGATCATTAGAGAGGGGTGATCATCTATGAGGGGTGATCATCAGAGAGGGGCGATCATCTGTAAGGGGCGATCATCAGGGAGGGGTGATCATCTATGAGGGGTGATCATCAGAGAGGGGCGATCATTAGAGAGGGGTGATCATCTATGAGGGGTGATCATCTATGAGGGGCAATCATCAGAGAGGGGCGATCATCTGTGAGGGGTGATCATCTATGAGGAGCGATCATCAGAGAGGGGCGATCATCAGAGAGCGGTGATCATCTATGAGGGGGCGATCATCTATGAGGAGCGATCATCTATGAGATCATCAGAGAGGGGCGATCATCTGTGAGGGGCGATCATCAGGGAGGGGCGATCATCTATGAGGAGCGATCATCAGAGAGGGGCGATCATCAGAGAGCGGTGATCATCTATGAGGGGTGATCATCTATGAGGAGCGATCATCTATGAGGGGCGATCATCAGAGAGGGACGATCATCAGAGAGGGGCATTCATCAGGGCGGGGCGATCATCTGTGGGGGGCAATCATCTGTGAGGGGCATTAATCAGGGAGGGCCGATCATCTGTGAGGGGCGATCATCAGAAAGTTCAACTACAAAGAAACCAGTTTGAAAAGTGCGTTTTATTGTTATTTACAAAGACCATTTGGGCATCACAAACATCTCACCTACTATGATTACAGTAGCAGTTCAAGATCCATTTCATTTGACTATGTACAATAATTACTTTTCTGAAGTTACAGCAATATTTAGAAGACTAAAAAAGAAAGCTCCAAAGGAAGAACTACAATAGACTGCTGGAAATGTATAAAGAAATAGACCGACAACGGAGAGGAAAAATACTACCACTTAACTTCTGGAGAAAACAAGTTGAAAAAAACAGGCACAATCTTAGAGCGTGTGCAATGAGATTGTAGCCTTCATCTAAACTAATGTGCAGGACAAAGTTGCACCATTTCACCAGGCTTTCATGTTTATCTGTCTGGGTTTCTGTTACCACAACTGTCAAAATCCTCGCACGCTAATTGGCTCGAAGCTATTGTCTACGAGTGCAGACAATAAAACTAACGTCAGATGTAACGCACGCGCTTTCTCAAAAAAAAAAAAAAAAGAAAAAAAGGAGGGGGAGAAGCCATAATTCTAATAGAGATTATGTTAATGGAAAACAGCAGAAGTGACCAAGTGACCATGTTTATCCTGTATTTTCTGCTCGTTTTTCCAGTTTCCAAATATAATTGAGGAGTTTTGCATTAGCACCACAGGCCAGAATTATTTTGTACTATTGTCAACTATGTATTAATTTTCTTTTAAGAAAACATAAACGCGAATGTCACGTTTGCAGTTTGCCGTGAACGCAATTCATTATCTCTCTATGGGAAAAAAAAAAAAAAAAAAACAACGGCAGTTTTATATGGTTTGCTATAGATCATAAAATGTTCAAATCTGGCAGTGAAACCACTCGCCACTTGAGTTTTGAACATTTTATGGTCTATAAGAGTACAGACCATAGAAAACTGGCGTCGATTTGTTAAATGCAAGACGAGAACTCACAACCTGCTGGCCTTCTAACGTGCAACTTTGCCTGTCCTATCACACACTAGAATGCACAAAACCTAAACAAAGGTGCCCAATTGAAGCATTTCATTGTTTCAAACATGGTACAGAAACAAAGAATAAAAAAATAAATTGTAAAAAAATTACTCCCATTTTGAACATGTACCAAATGTGAAAAGGAAAGGTTTTGAGAGAGGAATCAATCTTATCTTAATTAACTGCTTCCACGATGCTCCTTTTCTTTTATGGCAGCTCTACGCTTGCCTGTGGGAAGGCTCACCTGTTTTGGAATTTCATGCAGTTGCAAGAGAAAGGGGTGGTAGACCCAGAAATTTGAGGGAGGTGAAAGCTTGTCGACCTGGAATTACAAACTTTAAATGAAATAAAATGATTTTATACAAAAATGTTACACTGTAGAGAAAAAGAAAACATACCTTAAATGTTGGACTTATGGTGCGATATTTGACACAACACAGTAAGCAACACTACATGCAATACAGAATGATTGAGTAAGTGTCACACACTGCAACTTTGTTGCCTCAAATGTTGCACCAAGTGTTCCAGTATTTCTTTCCTTTAAAAGTAAGGTGCAGTCCCAGGTTCCTTGCTCACTGGATCATATCTCCTGGTTTTGTTGTTCATGCTACAACATTGCGTAAAACCCAAACAAGAGAGCCTTACAGGTTAGCTCTGTTCTCAACATTGAATGAGTTAAAGGCTTGATCATGATATTGAAGACTGGAGCACCTTAAAATTGATACATTAACGCTATGTCTTTGCTTAGCATGCCAGCACTCTGATCCATAAAAGTTGAGAAAAGTTGTTGGGCTATTATGCAAAAGTGTCAATCAAGTTGTAATGCTTCTTCATTTACTCTCCTAAGTAAGCCACCCACTTGACGATCAAGAGTTTGACTGCTAGCCGTGGAACCCTGGCGTGAAGCCAAGATACCACTCATTGTCAATTTACCAATTCTAAGGTGTTCTTCCAGTAGTCATCAGAAAAAAATATTAATGTAGAATCAACCAGAAAAAAATCTTTAGTCCTGGTTTGATTGTTTTCCCAAGGCGCTTTCCATTTAGCCAAAATGTCGGTTGTCGGTTCCATTCAAATTGGTTGGGATGGAAACATTGGAGTGCCTCCAAAGGTCGTCCATTTCATTCAGGAAAATTTCCATTTGATCCGCACGTAGGTTTTAAATCTCAACCGGTAAACTGAAAATTTTAGGTAAATGAAAGCACCCCTGGAAATCAAATACCTTGAACAGAAGCAAAAGGAGTAGGGAAAGAAATTTCTCTACCCAAATAACGATTTTTGTATGTTATCAAACACAAGAAGCCAGTTTGCAGTATTATTGAGAAGAAAGTTGTGAAAAGTACTAAATGTTATATAGTGGGTTAAAAGTTTGGAGAATGCAAATTTATTTTCTAATCTTGTCAAGGATAGCCATGTTGGGATGCCGACGAGTGTAGAAGAAAATGTATCCCTTGCTACGACTGACATGACCCTCATCTGATTGAGTCACTGTACTGTCATTGAAATTATACCAAAGTCCTGAAAAGAGAAAGTAAAAACATATTGTGAAACACGAACTCTTCAGTTATAAAATTTTAGGCAATTCAAACATTGCCCCAGATATTTCAATTGGCATTGAATGGAGCAGCTATCAGGCTTTTCCATCAAATTCAGTAAAACACCGAGAATTCAATGAAGTCACACTTAAAACAAACGTTGTAGCCAACTGACATTTGAATTTTAAGTTGTATTTATTTTCCATCTAATAACAGGAATTGAATAATTAGAAAGTACTCATTTTTGTTAGGGGCAAAACTTGTAGATAAGTTTCTATGTAGATTTTTAGATATATAGGACCTTCTAGAAAACCACAGTATTTGTGATGGAAGCTTCCTAATTGAAGAGTGTCATTATTAATATTACAGACAAAATAACAGCCGAAAAATGACTTACAAAAGAATGTTCTATAGTTGAGAAAAATAAAAGTTTATGTATTTCACACAGAGCTCAAAGGATATTATTTTTATATTTTCTCTGGAATGCCTTCATTATATATGTGTTATTGACCAAGCTTGTTCGGTCAAGATGGCTGGATATTGGCCAAGTTCTTTTTTTTGCGCTCTTATGGACCGAGACGAAGTCGAGGTCCATAAAAACGCAAAAAAAGAATGAGGCCAATATCCAGCCATCTTGACCGAACAAGCTTGGTCAATAAAGGATTTATTATATGGCTTTACCTTCAAGTTAAAACTACAACAACAAAACAAAACAGGACATGAAACTGCTCTATGCCGGCCGGTGCAAGATTTATTTTCAGTGCATTTTTGGATTAGCATGTAATCGTGGAAGACAAGGAATCCTAAATTATCTTAGGCCTCTAACTTTATAATGGCTTAAAGGGAGTATACAATTATTGAGAACGAAAAATTTAGATTTGCGCAAGAGCAGGAAGATTTGAATAGAATCCAGCAAACTCGCCATTTTCAGCAGATCACGCAATGGCGTAAATATTAATAATAAACAGTTTACACAGTTTTCGGCTTCCAATCATTAATTCTTGAATGAAACAATAGATTTTGTGATTTTATGCAAACATAAGCCGAAAAAAAGAGCGGGTAAATCAGAAAACTGGGCGAAACTTTGATAAGATTTTGTTGTTTACAACAAGCAAGACGCGGCTAAATTAAAAACGTGAGCTTCTTCGGCGAACTTGAGAAAAATACTTTTCTGAACTGCTCTAAACACTTAACGCAACTTCCACTACGCTATGACTTAAATACAGTCATTGCAAACCTAGAGAATTTATCAATTTGGCACTCGACTTGAGACAATAAGTTTTACAAAATCAACTCTATCTAAAATACTACACGCAGAGCAACTCACCGGTTCAACTCACATTCATTGTAGCTGAAACAAAATTTTCACTACACCAGGACGATTCCATTCTCTTTCCTTTCCTTTAGGTAAATGTTCAGAGTTTACCGAACTTTTTAGTGAGCGTTTCCCCCCAAAACAACGAGAAAATTGAAGAAAAGATTGCATTGTTGTTGGGATTAAACTTTCCATGCCAAGCGAACGGGCAACGGGTAATCCCGAGCGGGCAAGATAGCTCCATCTTGCCCGCTCGGGTAGCCAATGACAGTGCATGATTTGACTCATCTTGCCCGCTTGCGGAGCCAGCCATATAATAAATGATATTAATGAAAGTTAAAACAGAGTTGTTTGCCATCTTACCGTCATGGAAGGCAAACGTTGTGTAGTGGCCTGCACTCACTCTACAAATCAAACAAACACAAAGCATGTTATAACATTACCAACTTGTGAGACTTTTACGTTCCTAACTGGAGATAATTGACATCCAATTTCTGTTGGAAATGTAACTAGGTGAAAAGATTTCTGCAAAGCTCTCTCAGAATATATGGGACCACAGTGAACCAGTAAGGTTTTGGATTAATCAAGGGAATAAAAAAGAAAACAAAATACTTTTGAGGAAGCTCAACTTGTTTATTTCAATTTCATTGCTAATGAGATCAAACTGTGAAAAAAATACCAAACAGAAGTTGTTTTGAGCAAAGCCATTCAAGTGGAGTGCAAACAATGTTGTTAGTACAGGGATGAATTTTGCAAACCAAACAAACAAACAAACATGGCTTCCTATGCCCCATTGGCTGTGTATGGTTTGCAAGGCATTGTGGTGAAATATACAGCTGCCATCTTTTTCTGTATGGTGGATTGAATTTGCCTGTGTATATGGGAAAGAGAATTTTTGTCATAAAAATCTGACAGTGGAGATGGCTTTTAAATTTGGTATCTATATGATACAAAAACACGAAATTATGTAATAGACCACTCACCCACTGCCATGATGAACAACAACAGCCGCCAGATCAAACAAAAATGCTTTTGGGTTCTCGTCCTTAGGAAAAAAGACAAGCACAAGAATTAAAACCATATGGCCAGACTATACATGGTGGATATATGACACCACAAAAGTGCTAGGATAGTCACAACTTTATTTAAGTTTAACTGCAACTAGCCTCAAATTTGGAAGCAATAGTATAATAATTACAGTCGAGCCTGTATGAAGCGGTCACCCTCAGGGAATGGCTGAGTGACCGCTTAATACAGGTTGCACAAAATACATCACTTGCTTGGTTAAGAAAGTTCAGCAATAAAATGGTATGACAAAGGAGAGCATGGTATTGAAACAGACTAGTAAAACATTAACGCCACGATTGTGTAGCTCATTAGAAGATCAATTGCCTGGCACGCTATTTGTTACCATATTTATGTGGTTTCCTTTTACAAGGTGACCGTTTAAAACAGGTCAAGACAATAGAAACAGCTCGCTGGGACTTAGTATAGGGTGACCGCGACCGCTTAATAGAGGTGACCGTTTAATACAGGTCAGGATTACAGTAAATAAGGGAACTAATTTTCGGGACTTTGACAACTGACTGCTTAATAGAAGGTGACCACTTAATACGGTGCCGCTTAATACAGGTTCGACTGTATCATTTTTCAGATTTTGAGTTTGGCTTTTTGGCAGGAAAATTGGCACCAATAATTGGTGCCAATTTAAAACAATTATTCAAAAGTATTACGGCATATCTTAACAATGGTTTGTTATAGACCTCTCTACAAGAAATGTGTTTTTCCATTGTGTAGTTCCAGAAAATATCCATACCCCCACCACGGAGAGAATTTCACATAGGACCCCCCCAACCCCCCAGGATTTTCCATTTTCAAGGTATTTTTTTAACGCCCCCACCCCTACGGAAATTCCTCAAATACAGAGTACACCCCCACCCCCCTCTGGAAAAGTTTTATTTCAAAAGAACGCCTCAAAAATCAGTTTAATGCAAACATTTTGGAAATATCAAGAACTGCCTACACGAGGAGAAAATATGCGTTATCGAAGAGCGCGCGCGCTGTTCAATTTCACCAGTAGAGTTTGCCAAAAAGCTCTTGATACTGAAATAATTGTTGTGTTTTATATTTACCTGTGGTCATTGACATCAAACTTTACCATTAGCTTCGCTGAAGATTTTAAATCGAAATTGTTGGAATAAGTCCGGCAATGCAAAAATGTGTTTTCATTTAATTTGCATATGTCATGTTTACGTTCCTATGCAAATTTGTAGGAGATCAAAACTGAAAAGGATTATCGCTTTAGTTCTGCTCAATCAATATTTCTCATGGTAATCATTCAGTCTAGTTATTTTAGTCAATAGTTTTCTTATTGAATCGGAATAGCTTGGACAAAATAAGCATTAGCAGAGCAGGGAGACAAATTGACCTTTCAGATCGTAACTTGAAACCGCAGACGAAATGGAGCC